>NC_084663.1:76459032-76782441 GCF_028389875.1 Rhea pennata
TGGAAATCTGTCTTCAGCCTACTTTTGTTTATCCAATTTAGCTCATTTCCATGCAGTCGTGTCTAGCCTATGGAGCTAGACACAGGAATGGGTCCCTTAATAGCATTAAAGCAGACCAGTGTAATTAGTGTAGCTGTTTGCCGTCTCATTCTGGGATTTCACAGAGGGCTGCAGAGTTGCTTTTCATTTCAGAAAGAGCTAACAACTGCAACTGCTACTTGATGGAAGCATCAAGCTTCCCTCTTGAACAAGTGATGGAGAAGACAAGGCAGAGTAGCAGCACTGCCTAGTGAACAGGTGCCGTCTGTGGCTTGCTACGTGTAAGCTGCTCCTTCTACCAGCTAGGAAGAAAAGAGCATTTTATAATGCAGATCAGCACTAAAGGATCATGAGTACAAGGTATAGTGTCGCATGATGACATCATTTATTAGTGGTTTTTTTATTATTAGATGCAAAAAAATGAGCACTGTGAGTTGACCCAAGGATGTGCACTAGCAAGCTGTCATGCCGTGCAGTACTATGGAAGAATGATCGTATCTTCCCAATACTTTTTGTTATTTCAAGGAGTTGCAGGGACGTATGTTTCCTCCATTTGTGTTTCTGTTTATTTTTGTCTCCGGCAGGGACCGAGCACATAGACAATTGAGTTCCGGATACCACTGTGGTTTCGTTTTTAAGGGCAGCCAGTGCTGCGCGGTGCAACTTCCCTCTTGCATTTTTCTATGCGCCTCGAGCTGCCCTGCATGGGAGACTGCAGCTTCGGCACAAAACTGCTCAAACCTCGGTGTCAGTCTCATCCTCTGATAAACTGCGTATCGCTTGCTGGAAAAAGATCTTGGAAGAGCTTCCGGAGAATTACTAAAGGAGAAAGCAGTAAGTTTGGGAAAGGGATTTTTTTTTAAATAATGTAAAACTACATCCACATGGATTGTTTTTGGTAGAACAACATCTCTTCTGAGGCTAATGAGCAAAAATGGCTCGCTAGACTTAATGTATCGTGCTCAAGAAGGAAGTAAAACCAAGTTTTAAATTGGGCACATTCATGTTCTCGTTCTTTTTCATTTGTTTTTTAATTCTGGTGTGCTGAAGGCAGCAGCATTAACTGACTTTCCCCATTTGGTTTTTGTTCCCACCTCAGCACGATCTATTTAGCAAACTCTTCTTAGGCAATGTGTTTGAGCTAATGTGGAGCAGGGCTTTTGTCTTTTCAAACAGGAAATAAAGCAGTTGAAGCAACTTGGTAACATCGGCTGAAAAAGCAAGTGCCTTGTGTATATCCTACAGTTGATTTATAGGTCAGAGACCGCTGTTAGCATGTGAATGTGTTCTAGCAGAGATGTCTGGAGCCTGACTGTGAGGGCTCAGAGAGAAAAAGGGAGCTGCTCTGTCTTGGAGAATTAATTGTTTTATCAGTAATTGTTCATTGCAACGTTGTGCAAGTCCAGCTCTCGGCCTAGCAAAAATTCACTCGTTGGCCACCTCAGCAGGTGATCTAGGAGAAATACAACAGCTATTCACTTGAAAACAAACAAACCTGTACATTTGTGTCATTGTGTCCGTAACAGAAAATAAAATACCAAATTATGCCGTATCATTTGAAGAGGCAATAAGTAAATCTCAATGTTGTTTAAGAATTCCAGCATGAAATCCCACTGCAATCAGTATTCAAGCTGTTGTCTCATAAAACTCTCCTCCAAGTACTGATAAATAATACATGCAAGAGGATGAAGGCCAGAGAAAATAGCATGTTAGTAACAGTCGTGAATAGCAAATTGGAAAGATGGGCTGCAGAGTTCAGCAAACTCGTGTGTGAGATGCACACCTTCCATCCCTTCCTGCTCCTCAGCAAACAGCTAAGCTAAAGGAGGCCAAAGGCAGTTGTGTTCTGTTTGCTGTCATTTCTGCTGTTTGGTATTCTTTGAAAGGCTGCTGTCTAGGATCAGGCCTCACAGAAATGAAACTTGACACAAGAGGGACTACTCTAGAGTGCTAATTATTAGTAATAAGGAATGAATCTGTTACGTGCTAAGGAACTGCAGGTCTTGGGCTCTGAAATGGCTGTTGGAAATCAGTGTAGATAAATACGAAGTGAAACAGATGGAGCAAAAACAATCCCAGCTCTACAGATAAATGATGGTCTGTGAGCTGACTGTTGCTATTCACGAATAAACTCTTGGGATTATAATAGATAGCTCCATGCAAGTGTCAGCTCTGAACTCAGCAGTGATCAAAAGGCAGTGTTAGGAATTACTGGGAAAGGGATGCACAACAAACCTGAAAACATTACAGTGCGCCTCTCTAAATCCATGCAGCTCTGGGTCCTGGTAGTTCAAAAAGGATATAGTTGCACTGGAGAAAGTTCGGGAAAGGGAAGTTGATGAAAGGTTTGAAATGGTTTCTATGTGCTGCTCCCTTGTTTCTTCAGCCAGGAGAAGAGATGACTGATGAGGGTGTATGACAGAAATGTAGAAAACGTTACTGTTATCTAGTAACTCGTAGTGAGGTGAAGGGCTTGACTCAGTGATTCTCTCTGGCCCTCACCCATAGTTCTGTGTTCGAAAAAGTATTTTGACTTATTTGTTGTGTATTGCCATTGTGTTTTAATTTGAGGACATCTGTATTGGGAAGGAAAGTAGTTCTGCAATCTGTATTTAAAATAAAAATCCTTGGGAAGGATTAACATCCTTCCTAATTCATATCTAGGCAGACTTGTGTACCCAGAAGCAGGTCTTTTTTTTTTTTTTTTTTTTTTCCCTGCAATTCTGCCAGCTGGTCTAATAAAAGATACTGCTTCTATTCAGTAACTTTTCTCAGTAATTTAACTACTGCAGACTTGATTTAATAGTTGTTAAGTACTGGTCATTTTTATAATAGATACTCATTGATACCTAGAAGAGGAAAGCTTTTTCATTTCAGTTGAAATAAGATTTTGCTACTCTAATTTAGATGAAACAAAATGGGGTGGAATGAAGGCATTCCATAGTACTGCAATGTCCCCATATTTTAGTGATTAACAGCAGAAAAGGAAACTCCTTTTTAAATTTTCAGATTTTTTAAAAATAAGTCATCCACAAATCATGAAATAGTAACTTAAAAAAAAAGAAACTTTCTGTTTGTGCGTTTTCTTCTGGGCACTCGTTTTGATCTTAACATACTTTTGCTAATGTATCTTGTTCTCTCCCTCCCATATATATTTTTTTTAATAGTTAACCAGGAGTGAAAAAAGACAATGGATCCAGACTTTCTAAATGTGTTTACACAGCAGGCTGCACTTAATCAATTTGAAGTTGAAAATGACATTGCTCAAGGTATGTACTTTATGAACCAGGACAGAAAAAGGTCAGAGGAATGACCTAAAGATCTAAGCAGAAAATTTGCAGTACAAATTAATTGTATTCTTTTTTTTTTTTTTTTCCCAGCAGTGCTCCCAGCGTTTAATCAGCTACAAGTGAACTCCTAGTGTGTGTGTAATTTCGCCTCTGATTCTCTAGAGGCAAATCATGAGGCACTAACACAAGTTCTAGCTGATCCCTTACCTGAAACTTAAACTTCATATACAAGGGTCTGCCCAAATTTGGTTCTTTTTTTCCAGAATTGACCTTTGGATGTTATTGATTTGAATTCCATTGAAATATAATTTCTGATTGTAGTTGCAGTACTCTGATATACCATTTTCTCCCTCAGAGGAAATCTGTTAAAATTAAAACTGACAGTGTTTCTACATATGAAGCTTAGAGATACTGGCTAATATTAAATTGATAGCAGATTTTATAGAAAACCTACATTGCTCGTATCTGATAGTTTTAATGGATTTTGTTTACTTCCTTTCGTAGGAGAGAAGAGGAAACTCATAAAACCCACCTCTCGCAATAATTCCAAATTGGAAGAATTAAAACTGGTACCACTTCTTTTACTATATTATTTAAGTCTCACCCCAGGTTGTTTTAACCTCTTGTGGTAGTGCTCAGCCATGTAAACTACTAGCCTCTCTGGCCCAGTCCCACACTCTCTAAGGACATAGACTGAGTCTGGTTTTGGCACTTGGGCTACACACGAACAGACAAGAGCTTTTGCTTAAGCACAAGTACCAGAATAGCTGGGGCCGTACTGGATCAACCTTCAAGTGCTGACATTGCACAGAAGTGGTCACTGGCGTGTGTAAAGCTGCTTCTTTTCTTACATAATCTCTCTCCTAACTCGGGACATGTGGATGATGCATGCCAGAAGTGCCCCGTTGCTGGTTCGTTGGAACTGTAATGCAATAGCAAAGAGAATGGCTGTGGTTTGAAAACAAATCCACATTAACTTTACTGTTACTAAAGGCTGCTCTTCTGACACATGCAAGTTTACTGTCTTGATCCCATGAGAGCAAGTTTTCAGATTGCCTCCATGCTGATTTGCAACAGTTTTCTGTTCTGTCTTCTGCCTTGTGTCTACTGGTTGTCAGTGGCAGCTGGCTTAGGGAAAGCTGTGATGCCTCCCAACCAGGGTAATATAAAGCAGAGACAGAAGGGATGAGGGGTCTGCAAGTCACCACTGGAACTCAGGAGAAAAAGCTTGCAAAATCATTGTATGGTATATTGTTTGCTTGAAGTAACTGTGAAGGATGAAACCTGTTTCAAAGGAGACTGCTTTATTTACAAGTAATTTTGAAAATATCCCCTGTGCATTCAATCACCATATTTTTCTAATGTCACAGCCCAGAGGAAAGTTAGCATACTGAAATTTCCTGCAAGAAAATGACCTCTCTCTTTTGAGACCAGCACTTCTTGCATTATGAGATACTAAAATTGTTATAAATATCAAGAAAATGAGCTTAGGTTATGCACTAATATGTGTATATATTGTATTCATAAAGTCATAAATGTGTATGTTTATTATGTTTTCTCAAACCTTCATGCACACTCAATCAAGAAGATTTAGTTTTTGTCAGGCGCTCACAATATTTTTATACAAAGAGAGAATCTTGAAAGGTAGTACTGCGAAATGCAATTATATTGTCTACAGAGACACTGAATATATTTTTCTCAGAGTGCCAAGAATGAAGAGATTTCTTTAGTTTATGAAGATTTCTGTGAGCTTCAGTGTTTAATCCGTTTCCTGTCACAGTCACTTGAAATAATAGTTTTTACCCTCTAACTTCTTTTCTGTGGAAGATGGGGAGGTGGGATTTGAGCCCCAAAAGAGGGAATCTCCTGTGCGCCTGTCAGTGCCACAGGTCGTCATCTTGATCTAAAGAGCTCACGACTCCTTTAGAGAAGAGATAATGATTGTGGGGAGGGGGGCATTGAGTTATCTTCAAGGGAAGGGGAGCAAAGAAAGTCGTTTCAGAAAGATACTGTGTTCCAGTGCATTTTCATCTTGAGATGGCTTTTGGGAACTAGGAAATGTGAACTGCCAGGTCGCTCACTGTAGTTGTTATTAATATCAAACTGCAGGTAAAAGACAGGGTGGTTAAATTTAGAAGCTAGTGGAAAACGTCTTTTTTGCGTATTCTTTCTCCTATCCCTACCTATTCATTTTTAGATACAATTGTCTGCTCTTTTGGAGTGGAGTCCGAAACAGAGCTGTCTGGTCGGCAGGCTGTGATCATCACTGTTGAGAGCAGAGGCAGCAAACAAAGAATCTCATAAATTGCACTTAGCACTGCATTGCATTTGACCGTACCATTACTTTGGTGGTATGAGTCTCTCCCTTGCAAATCCAGAGCGTTATCAGAACCAGAACAGTAAGCAGCAGCGGAGGGGCACAGCTTTTTGCTCCAGAAAAGTGCAGGTTCCTTTTTAGTTGAGGAAGTATATGTTTCAAACACTTTGACAGCTTCTCAGTTCAGGGAAGTGCCAGAACAAGGCATTCGTGGTTCTTGTGCAGTTTCAAGCATCCCAGAGACGCTTTTTCTTATGGGCTGTTTTTTAATATTTTTGTTACCTTTGGCTGACCTGCAGGGATCTGCTGTGAATCTTTCCCTCTATTTATAGTAAGTGGGAAGGGTATAATCCACAAAAAGAACTCCAACCACTCACCTGTAGCAGTAATAATAGCAATACCAAAAATAATAACTCCTCTTTCTGGAGGTTCTTGCTAACAACCAGCTGGGGCTAGTGCTTTTTGGTTCTGCTTCAGTCCGTGAGCTTCGTGCAGCCGATCATCAGTGCTCAGCAGACGGTTTGATCGTCACCTTTCGCTGCAGGGTCTCGCAGCTGCAGCGTGGTTAGTAGTGGTAGTCTGGTAGCGGTGGCTGAATGCTAATCCCCTTTCATCAGCTCGCATTGTGAGAGACGGCAAAGAGGGATGAAGCAATCACTGGTACAGCTTGAGGGACCACGTCGGGGGGAGGCATTTTCCTCGGATAACTCCCTCGCCACAACTCTTCCTCTGATAGCTGCTGTTGGTAGCAGCAAGTCTGGCGATGCACAGCAGATGTGCTTCCAAGCATTTCTACTCAATGACAGAATCATGCTGTATTGGAATATTAGCTCTGGTCTTTTTTCCCGTTATATCAGCATATGTAGGCAAAGCGCATGCTTGGGGAAATGCTTCTGGATTCTTTTGGACTTGTGTGTAGAAGTGCAGTGCACAAGGGTCTGGCTGCAGAGAAAAAAGAACGTAGCTGGGAGCACGAGTCCTTCTCAGCCAGCCCTTGGCTTCCTAAGCAGTTTCCTTTTGCACAAGTAGGAAAAAGAGTAGAAAGAGCAATGAAAGGAATGCCACATAAGAAGGTGGGGAGGAAAAATGGAGTCCCTCCTCTCCTAATTTAGAGAGAGGATAGTACAAAATTACGGCGAGAAAACAAAAATAGGAGAGAAAAGGCAAGAGTGCTACTTATATTCATGATCGTAATAAACAGCAGAACGAGTGAAGCCTCTTTGCTTATGAACTTTTGTCTCAAGTGTGTGTGTGTGTGTGTGTGTGTGTGTGTGTGTGTGTGTGTGTGTGTGTATTCTCTGATGTCTAGTAAAGGCTGGGGGCGGGAGGTGCACTCTGCAGCCTGTTTCCTGACAGAAGCAGGAATAGGGTCTGCTCTACCTGTGTATCTATTTTTACAAAATGCACAGGCATATAACTTCTGAGATGTCTACACCCCTTACAGAATTGGCCAGCAAGCCTAATGATGTTGGGGAGAACTGATACTTTGCATTTCCTTTAAAAAGAAAAAAAAAAATGGAAAGCCCAAAAGAAATGGAGAATGAGAACAAAACCAGATGTGAGATAACAGGACTAAGGAGTAACGCAATACAGTGCTGAATATGGTTTTAAACAACAACAATATAGTTTCAACTGCTTTATTTTCCTCTACAGTTTTTGATTGACTGGATTAACACAACTCTGAAACAGGAACACATAGTAGTCAAAAGTCTGGAGGAGGATTTGTTTGATGGGCTGGTACTTCATCATCTTTTGGGTAAGCTGCTTTTTTGAATTTAGCTCCCAAGAAAATCAAGCAGGAACTTTTGGATCAAAGGATAAACAGCATGAATTGGAATAGTAGTAGAACTACTGGAATCTTACTTCTCTTTAATGGAAAAACAGAAGTGCACTACGAACAATTTATGGTTACTATTCTCAACAAATGCCTGCTGATCTTCTGTTCTTTTTATATAGTTACATTTTCTTCTTGTGATGTTACCAGCAACATGGGATGGAATCAGCACTGAAATTTGTTAGTTCTGGTTTTTTTGTAAAAAAAAAAAAAAAAAAAAAAAAAGTTTTAGGCCTAAACACTGGGTTGGGACCAGAGCTGATGAAAGTCTAAGAGGCTGTCTTTATTTCAAGGGGTCAATATGAATATGTGACAGCTGAAACCCAGCTTTTTTTAGGTTGATTTCTCTCTCTCCCTCTCTCCTATCTCTGCTTTGCTGTTTTTCCCTTTTCACTCTCCTCAGGGATGCATTTTCAAACTGTATCTCTTTTTAACCAAAGCTGAGGACTGTAGTATGGGTAGAGTTGGCTTACTTTCCTCAGTTAGTTGCCCAGCAGTGATCTGGAATTTCTTCTGTTTTTGTGAGCTGATTTGACCTTTGTGAGGTGATCGGCAGGGAAGGTCCACTCACTGCGTTCCTGTAGCTTCCACCAGAAGAACGAGGAACGCGGAGCGCTGGGGTCGGGGAACGACGCTGTGAGCAGTGACTCGAGTCGGACCCTTTTTGCAGAGCCTCACTCATTTTACTGAGGCTTTTGGAGAGCGCAGAAATTTAACAAGGCATATGCAGCTGCAGGATGTGGGTCTGTGCTTTGGAAGTTATTAACTGGTATCAGGCATTTAAAGCAAGACTTCGTGCGCTTTGCTGTGATTTTATGTTTTTGTTTTCCCTTTATTTTCCCTTGGCGGTAAAATACATACTTTTTCATATGGACTCTCTGTTGAAGAAAACCTAGGATCTCTCAAGCTCGATGTTGACAAGATTGCATTAACAGAAAAAAAACAGCGACAGAAGCTCTCTGTGATTCTGGAGGCGGTGGCTAAGTGTTTGCAGCTGGAAGAAAATCAGCTGAAATGGAGTGTTGAATGTAGGTGCAAAAGAGAAATGGGAGGGAATTATCCATCCTGGGGTCCTCTACTATAAGTCTGCTATGAGGCAAAGGATGTTTTGGGGCTAAGGGTGCTACAACAGGACTTAAATAACATTTCAATTACTAGTTGAACTACAAGTCGGACAGGAATATCTGACAAACATCGGGTCATGCAAGCCTCATTCTCAAAGTGTGTGGACTGCTCTTCAAGTTATGGATCACTTATGGCCCTCAGCATCCTTGTGTATATCTCACCAGATGTTAAATTAAGTGATGGTATTGCTTATTTGTGATATTGTATAACCCGCAATCTGATGCCCCACCTGTGATATGGCCTTCCATGACTTTGAGATCCTTTGCACAGGGAGAATTTAGGATATTACAGTGAGATTTAATTTGCTTTGCATGCTAAAAATTATTTTCTTTCTTTATATGGAATAGCTATCTTGACAAAAGACCTACTGAGCACGTTGCATCTTCTGGTTGCAATAGCAAAACACTTCCAACCGAATTTGGCTATTCCTCCAAATGTTCAAGTGGAAACAATCACTATTGAGGTAATTATGGTTTTATATTTGTTACTATGGATCACAGAGACCTTTCACAGGACTTAATTTGCTTAGAGCTAGGGAGAAGTGTGTGTACAGCTGTAAAAAAAGATGTTTTTTTTTTTTTTTTTTTGCTTTCTGTGAACTATGTCTTTTAATTTCTAAGTTGTTTGCTGCTCTGAACTATTACTTTGTGCTCAGTTCAGATGCTATATCTTCAAAAGGGCAGAAATATTATTCTGTCTCTTCTCCTTGATGCGAAAGAAATGGTCCAAATTGAAAACAGGTATAGATCTTTGTGAACGAAGAAAAAAAGAAACAAATTCTGCTGTTACCATCTACAAGTATTTTAAAATAGAAACCTACACTCTTAAATCATGGTATTTGTTTAATACTAAGTATTTATCTCCTTAGAGGAAGGGAGTTTTTGCTATCTGAGGTCATATTTTGGTATTTTTCTCTACAAGCTAAGATCTGCATACTTTCTTTTTGTCTCCTGTTTCTTGAAATCGATGCTGGAAATTCACACCTGATTCTGTGTCTCTGGGACTTCAGAAGAACATCATATTTCCCACAATTTTGTCACAAGTTTAACAAAACTTGTGACATAGTCCGTATGCCCATAGTCCATATGCCATTAGCTAGTGCTCTTCCCTCTTTGGAACATCAAATGGCGCTGAGATGGTGCATGTGCTTAAGCTACATACTTCACTTGGAGAGGATTAAAAATGTCCTGGAGGAAGAGTCTCTTCTGGGACTCGATTCTGCCAGGGTAGCCTTGGCACTCATTGCAGCCTAGCGCTTAAGCATGTGAGTAGCCTCTCTGATTTCTGATTGGAGTCTAAAGCTCATGTAGTGCAAGACTGCTTAGTTAAAAATTCAGACTGTTAGTAAAGCAGCCTGCCATGTAGTTTCTTACTTGTGGATACCTCAGCCACTCCAAAATCAGAAGGGATCATTTATGAAAGTACAGCCTTGGAAAATGATACTAACTCTGAAGACAAATGGCAGTTGAGATAATATGGGCGATGCTCTGGGATTATGGTAGTGAGCAAAATCTCAAGAGAAATTGATGCTCTTGAGGGAGAAAAGAAATCTTTAGGTTAAAAGTGAGGGAAACCCATAATGTCAAGGGTTCAGAAGAGGGGCAGAAAAACTGCAAAAGTGTTTGAGGGCAGGAAAGAGAAAATGTGGAAGAGGCCCAGAAGAGACAGGAGAAGGGCCAGCCTTCCTGTGATGCTTGCCAGGAGTGAGGTCCTACCTTTGCCCTGATGTGCTGGATGTGCTTGCATTGCAGCACAGATCATGGGAGAGCTCACAGCAAGCAGGCAGGCAGCAGTCCTGATGGCAATATATCGACTCAAAAGACTTGACTCAGAAGAGAAGGGGTTTCACTGCCTGCAGAGGGAGAGCGGCGAGCATCAAATACTTCCCTGTGGAAAAGATACCGGTCAGGTGCCTGACTAAAGCAGCAGGATGTGCAGGGATGCTGATTTTCTCCTGCTGCTTCTGGCTGTCAGTTGGGTAGTTGCTCTCTTGCAGTAATTGAAGATGTGTTTTGATGGTATGCGGAATACGAAGGTCAATGTAAATGGTTAGAGCTGAGGAGAAAAGGTGCAAGGACATAAGCAAAGATCCCAGGTAGCTTCAGCAACAGGAAGACTTGCCATTCTGTATCTAAGCAAGCCTCCAAAGCTAAGGTCCCTGTGAAGGAATTCATTTGGTGGGTGGCAGGCTGAGTAGTGAGGTCCTTATATGGCAGAGGCGACCACCTCCAGAGCTGTAAAATTAAAGGTTCCTTAACACAGGGAGCTGCACGAGGAGATCACTGTGAGTTCAAGCTCACCCGGACCAGCTTAGCGCAGACATCAGCTGTCTGAGCTGAGGTGTCAGCCCCAGACATCACCAGCTGAGGGACTTCCTGGTTTTCCTTTGCTCCCTCTCATGGGGAAATGGGTAATTTCTGGTTGAAGAGTGAGAAGAACAGAAGAGAATAGTAACCTCTTAAAGTGCCTGCACTAATTTCACTAGAGTTCTTGAGTAAATGCCCTCTGATAAGTGCTTATGACACCAAACAGGTCCTGAGCGTCTCCTTATTGCTTTCAGATTTTTTTTTTTTGAAATAAAAATGAAAATATTTGTTGTCTTTTTAACAGAACACCTCCAGAGGATTAAAGACAGAAACTATAGTGGAATGTATCACAGATGCCAAGTAAGAGGGGATGTATGTTGGCTTTTACACTGTGAATCAGAAAGGAAATGTTGTGTGGGGGGGTTTCCCCTTAAAAGAAAGCTGGGCGCATGAAAGCAATGAAAATTACAATACCAGGAATACATACGCATATGAACTGTTCTGGGGATTTCTTTTTTTTTTTCTTTCTTTTTTTTTTTTTTTTCCTTGCCTCAACTTAAGTATTATGGGCTAATACCTTTCTGGTTTACTCTTTATTTAAATTTCTCTAAAAGACTGTCTGTGAGCATTTCTGAGGCTTGATATTTGTTGCTGCCATGGAATTAGTGCCTGAAGCAAAGGCACTAATCAATCCTCATTAGATTTTACTGGTAGTAGTAAAACCTAACAAATATAGTAATAAAAATCCAGTATTGTACGTTTACATGTCCAGAAATAAACTAGAAATTTTATATAGCCACAGTGGTTTAAATCTACTAACAGTTCATTGCTATTGTGTTATTAAATTAAGAAAAAGGAAGCAGTTTTTCTGTATTTTACTGTTGAACTAAGCTTTGCGCTTGCTGAGTTTGTGAGGTGCTGTGATTGTTAAATGAGTTGAATAGTAGGATACCATTTATACACAGAATGTGAACATCTTTCCAAGAACTAGAAATAGGTTTTCCTACTATCATCTTTTATATACAGAACATCTTTAAATATCATGAGGTTACCGAAAGAGGATATTGCAAATTATGCTTATAAAATAAATGTTTATTAGTCTGTGTGCCAATTAAAATCTTAATGTACTTCCAAGTACCTATACAGGTATACTTAAAAATGACTGTTGGAGAGTTGTTCTGACATAAAGTTAATGACACTTTGTAATGTATCTCCTACTTCATAAGATGCCTGATGGCACACACAAGCTTTACTAATGAATAGAATTAGTTCTACTAAAGTGTTTTTCCCTAACTCTTTCTTTTTATTGTACTTTTTAGAGAAAATTTAGAAGACCAGTCAAGTAAGTACTCATATTGCCAAATTCAGTGCTTCTCTACTATGCTTTATTATGCACCAAATTTTGTTTCATTTCCCTTGCAATAAAAATCAGTACATTCCTACTACTAGAGCTAGCAGTTTCATGGGTTTCTCTTAGGGTTTTTCTTCCAAGTGTCTTCTGTTAATGACTATTCATATCAAGACAATATAGTTTGGGGGAAAAAAACACAAAAATTGATCTCTCTCACTTCGGTGGAACTATTTG
Organism: Rhea pennata; assembly: GCF_028389875.1. NCBI lineage: Eukaryota > Metazoa > Chordata > Aves > Rheiformes > Rheidae > Rhea > Rhea pennata. The sequence goes on from NC_084663.1 coordinate 76,471,529, forward strand.
TGAACATAATGGCCTGAGAATTGTGCTTCAAATTGGTACTAGTTTTAGTGTAGTTTCCTTTCCTTTCTGTAGTTTGCAAAATAAAATTTTGAAATTTCTGAGTACTTGATTATAGACAGCAGCTCAGTAAAACAAACATCCTCCCCTGATTTTGGCCTTAGGAAATGCTTCCTAAGTGTGCGAGATGAGATGAGCCTGCAGGAAGCTCTGTGCACTGCTTAAGGTTCAACACAAGGCTTTTGGTTTGCACACTCTGAGCTGGTCCTTCCTGCAAGGGGCATGTTTTATGTGCAGCGAATCAACAGAAGCATTATAATTCTCTACTGTGTCCTTTATGTTAGCATTCCCATCCTTTGCAGAGGTGTAAAATGTTTCATTTAATACATGTTTAGCGCTTACTTCCCTGAGTGGCAAAAGTGTAAGTGGGTATTTTCTCCAGTGGTCTGATTCTGCTGGGGAGAGAAATCATAGAACCAGTAAGATTGGAAGGGATCTCTGGAGATCATCTAGTCCAACCTCCCTGCTCAAGCAAGGTCATGTTAGACAGGGTTGCATTCAGGTGGGTTTTGAGTATCTCCAGAGAAGGAGACTCCAGAACCAGAAATCAGAACTCCACTCTTCAAAATGCTGTCTCCATCTGTTTTTAACACTGCTCACTTACCAAAGAAAAAGCACAGCCACATCTCCAAGTGTGGCTCCAGAAGAGGGCTCTCGAGTTTGCGAGAACCTTGCAGCCTTCAGGCTGTCACTCCAGCGATTTGTTTGATTGATTCACTGATTTTCTAACGATGCTGCAGCAACCCTGTAGCAGGGTGAAAGGAAAAACCTCAGGAAAGTCTAACAATTATGCTCCTGGATGCCTTGGATTTTAAAGGTGTTTCACATGCTTGCCTTGTGCTGCCACCAGAGCAGTCTTGGGGACGGGGCGCTGCGGGGAGATGCAGACTGCGCCGGCTGAAACTGGAGGTGAGGGTGGGAGTTCACAAAGAATTTCATGTACCTCATTTCCTTGGAAATCTTTAACAATCTTTCAAGGTTAAAAAACATGACTTAAAAGGGAGGAACTGTATAACTTGCCAAAGTTACCTGTTGCTTGGGCTAGTGGTAGCACAAGCTGGAGACCCTCTGCAGGCAAAAATTTGGGAGCTGGCTGGAGAAAATTGTTTTCTCTGTGGAAGTTGGACTAAAGTGGAGCCTGAACCCCTGCTCTCTGTTAAATATTAAAGCAGAATTTCCCCCCTCTTCCAATAGCTCTTTTTCTTCCTTGTTTATAAGATGTGAACGCCCTTCTCCTTCTCGAGCTACTTCAAACCTCTGATATGGCAGTTATCTCAAATAATGCCAATTAATGTTGTTTCATTATAGCGAATGATGCCTTTGATGAATTATTCAGCCATGCTCCAGATAGACTGGATGCAGTAAAACAGGTAATTTAATTTTTAAATAGACATTGAAATTTGTAAGGTAAAAAATAATTCATGACTTCCCTGGAAAAAAAAGTCCTCATTTCTTCTCTCTTCTCCTCCACATTTATTTTCTTTAGGTATTTCTGCAGTTTGTCAACCAGCATGTTGGAAAATTAGGATTAAATGTGAAAGACATCGAATCTCAGGTAGCCTGCTCAGAGCTGTGTGTTAACATGTTTTGTCAGCTATTGGAGCGTTTCTTCTCTTTATTAGGATTCTTGTTGTAGTAATTCCAAACTTGGCAACACAACAATTATTTCTAGCTTCAGGTTAAAATCACAGGCTTCAGCCTCTGAAGCTAATAAGATAAGCAATGGAAAAATATAGCTTTACATTGAATACTGTGTGCTTCTTGTAGTGCTACAGGGAGTAATTTGAAGAACCTCTTAACTCCTGTGGACTGCGTTTCCTTTTTGGGGGAAACAAGGATGTTGGGGCTATTCAACGGAAAGCTGAGCTGGTTGATGACGTGCTCATAAGGGGCTTTGGCATTTCCTCCCCAGTCCCCAGCAAAAAGGGGAGTAAACGTGCCTCCTCCCGTGCCTTTCCCATGCTGAGATGTGTGCTGGAGGGCCGAGGAGCCCCGGGACATCCTGTGGGGCTTCTCCTTCCCCTGCTTCCCCAGCCCACGCGTGCCCCTTCGCTTCGGGCACTCAGAATTGCCACGCGGTGACGGTTCCCGTGGGCCACCGGGGAGCGCGGGGGAAGCGCACAGCTCCAGGGCTCTGCTGGGTCCTCCTGACGGATGGCCATGAGAAAGGAGGTTTCAAATGTGTTTTGTCATAAATCTCTGGGACTAGGCAGATTGATTGATTTATTTATAATTACATACGTGATTGCCTGAATTCTCATCGCATCCGGAATAGCTTGTTTTAATTGTTAGCCTTTAATAATTTCACATTGCTACTAAGGTTGCTTATGTAACTAAGTGTGAAGTTTACTGTGTAAGAGGTGCAAGAAATTGAATTTTTAACATGTCTAATTGCCGGTGTGCCATTTCATTTCCTTTTTGACTAGAATGGCATTTCTCTCGAGTGATTTACTAAAGGCCAATTTAATAAATAATATCGGGATCATCATTCTAGTTTGCAGATGGAGTCATCTTACTCCTGTTGATCGGACAACTGGAGGGTTACTTCCTGAATTTAAGGGATTTCTTCCTGACTCCAGCCAACACCGCAGAGATGGTAGGTTATTATTTAATTACTTAGGGCCTGAGGCTTCAAACGGTGCCTCTGTTTATACGCACCTGTATGTCAGCGAAGAGCTCTGTGTGGCTTGCTGTACCCGTATATGAAGTCAAATGCATGCAGAGTACTATTGCAGAGCTGCTTGTCCTGGGTTTTAGTCACTTATCTCGCACCTTTCGAGAGCTATGTCAAATCCTTTTTGCTTGAGACCCGACACAAAAAGGAGCCTCTCCCCAGCACGATTTGCATTCCAGGATCCCCTCACAAAAGTGACTTTCTTCTGATGCCACATCTCACGGCAGTTAATCTCCTGGGGCAATATTTATTTGTAATGAAAATTCTGAGGTCCCTTATTGATTAAACAAAAAATACTTAGGTGAAGCTTCTCATTAAAATGTTTCGAAGACCAATTGTCTGAGCCCTAGGTTTAAATTTTGTCAAAAAACTCACTGCCGTAAATTAATGACTGCTAAAAATGTTAGGAAAATTTGGATTTTTAAAGTAAAATTATTCAAAACTGGGAAATATATTTTAAAGAATCAAATCAAATAAATCAGAGCATGTCTTCTGGTTATTCTTCCCTTCCTCCTCTTCTACCTGGCTTTCAAAATTGTTTGCTCTGGTCTACTGAATGGGAAATAACTTTTTAATATTTCAAGCAAACTTTTCCAGAGAAATCAGTGAAAAATTTGGGCTTAAAATTATGTCGATAACCTTTCTGTTCTTGGGTCAGCCCTGTTTAAGCCTTGCAGATCCCTTTCAGGGAAGTAGATACCCCTGCATTTCGGGCGTGAATCAGAACCTAACAACACTGTACGTGCCAGTAACTTCATTTCAGCAGAGTTACTTTCAAATACCGCAGTTGCTATTGAACACTTTGCCAAAGTGCTATTTACCGCTTGCGTCTTCTAGGATGTTCGTTACGAGATAAAAAGCAGAATGACAATCTAACTAAAAATATTGAACTCCTGTAGCTCAACTTTCATCTCCACGTAAAATACACCTTTCAGTTCCCCTGTGTATTTTGACTCCCTGTCATTTTAGATGTTAATTGGTACAGTAAAGTATGAAGACGTAACCTTTGCTGTGATTTAAAAGATGTCATTCCTGTTATGGAAGTGGTGACAACTGTGCATACCGTTGAGATCAGTGTGGTGTAGCAACTGGCGGTCAAGCTGAAAGCCTGTAGTTCGAAGCTGCTACTTGGTGAATCACAAGGAGAGGAAACTGTGCTGAGAGTAGGGATACTGAAAAATTAGTCTTGGATGCTCGCATGTATATTAAAGTATATATTCTGAGACAAAGCAAATAATCATGAAATATGGAAGGCACAGTGGGCGGTCTGGAGGTCAGGTTGGGAGGGCCCTTGTGCTTCACAAAACTGAATTTTTACTAGATCAGGCCCAGACCCCAAATACCTCAAACTTCCCCCTCCCTATCAAGTTGTAAATCTTAAATAATTTTCCAGTGCTTTTGAGTCTGGAAGTGCTGCTGGACAAAACAGCTTGTTTTTATAAGTTGCCCTTCTTTGGTAATTACTGGCATTTCTGTCTGCAGATTTATTTTGAAATCTGCATTTTATCTATTCTTGCAACTCTCATGTATTTACTGAGGGGAAAATATGACCTTTTCTCCTGTGCTGGTTCATTAAGAAAACATTCGATTTATTCATTCTGATCTGAAAATCGTGTAGGTCTGTATGTGAGCTTAAACTCTGCCGTCTGCCAACTGGGAGAGGCGGAAAACAAGCTCAAATTCAAACTGTCAGGCTCTGCTACTCATAAAACACAGAACCGGGTGAAATGGAAATCTATTGCTTCACTTCAGAGCATGCAGCTTTTCCTGGGCTTATGCACGCGGGACCGCAGTGCTTGTTGTCGGAAGGTAATAAGGAGCAGCATGCCAACGTTTTACAATGTACCTTCCCAAGGATAAATCGACTGGGAGCCAAAGGGCTGTAAGAGGATACAATCTGAAGTCCTTGCAGGTCTTATTGCTTCCTTAGAGGAATAAGGAAGCTAATTACAGCCAAATACACAATCACCTGCATGGTGCAAGAGGTGGAGCATAGTATTTTTTTTTTTTTTTTGACAGTGATTACTGCATGTGCCTGTGATGCTGATTTTATGCAAGGAAGAGAGAAAAATAAGTGAGGAAAATTCAGAACTTGCCCCCCACTTTGATTCATAGGGGCATGTTTAATTTCTCATGAATAATATTAAAAGCATCATCACTACTGTTATCATGTATAAATATACTTATCCTTTAAAACATAAGCTTCTAGCTCACAATTACTGCCGATCAGAAAATTTTCAATCTTTATGGTTTTAAACAAAATACCAAGAATGTCTTCCTTGCACTTTTAGGGGACTTTTTCATTTCAAATATAATCAGCATATGGGGCATTAAAAAAAAAAGTTGAAATAAATTCCTTGCATCTGCTGCATTCAGTTGTGAATCTAACCTATTCTCCCAATGGAAACATCTATTAACACAAGACTCTCACAGGTGAAATCTGTTTTCAAGTAAATGGGTTGTTCTACCTATCTCATGGGATACATTTTATTGGAGATTGGGTTCTACCTCAGATTTTATATGCTAATTAGTAGAAATTCTGATAAGCACTCCATCAAGGCCAAAAAGAGGAACATGAATCAATATCTATCTTCAATTCCTAGAGAAATGCTTTTAAAAATAATTAGGCAGAGAACATTTTCTGTTGCATTGATCTCACTTTCTCAACAACAGCTTCACAACGTGAACCTTGCGTTGGACTTGCTGACAGATGGAGGACTGCTCAATTTTTCTGTGAACTCTGAAGGTGAGTCCCAACACGCAAACTTGCCTGAAATTGCTAATACCCTGGTTCAGCCAAAGGTAAGGTTTTGCAATGTGACACTGATTCTTTGCATTATATGGCTGCCCCATAGCTCTGCATTCAGAGCAAACAATGGAATATTTTTTTTGAACAACATTTATTTCTATGCTTGAAAAAGTTCTATTGTTATAACTTCAGTGTGCACGTTGGTCATGCAAGAGTCATTGCCTTTTTGCCGTATTGCATAGAACTAGGAGTTTGCAGAGCTATTTCTGTTAAAACTGGAAAAGGGTAATTTGCATGAGTTGGAGTCTCCATTTTAAGTTCTAACGTTTGTGTGAAAGGAGTTAAAACTGTGCTTTTTCCTTTGCACTGCCTCAAATGTAGAGTTGATCAATATATGAAATATTGGTGCCAACAACTGCAGGTCATTTAGTACAATTTCACTGGGAAAATCCTCAGGCAATGCTTTAATTTAGTATCATTTAGGGTACTTAATAGATATACTTTTTAGACTGTTTAAGGATCTCATCTAATAGTGTTTCATTATTAGCCTGTCTTCTAGTGATTTACAGCAATGTAAGAGGAATAGTAAATCCTCCACATTGCTTAACGTCTTCCATTACATTTATTAAACATGAGAGCAGGTTGCTTAGCAAAAACATGAAAGCTGAAACCTGAAAGAAAAAAAAAAAAACAATCAACAGCAGCAAAATATGATGGAAACATTGCAACTGAAAAATAAAGTATTAGGTAATGCCTGCAACAATTAGAGCAGAATCATAAAAAACTAAACCCGTAAAGCCCATTAAATTATCTACTCTCTTCTCTGCTGGTGAACAATTGTTTCTTGCTATCCTGTCTTCCAACAAGATAGTGCAGTGAAAGCCTCTTAAGTTCATTTGAGAAATCAAACAATTTTCTAACTCTGTAGATCCTGTTTTGTTGCTTATTATGACTAGATAGTCTCAGTTTGCATTATAATTGGGGAAAGGTGGAAGACTGTCTTTGGCAGATGGCGCCTCTTTTTATTCCAGGGATTTCTAATGATTCCCATCTGGTTTGGTTTTTCTTATGTATCCACAGATATTGTGAAAGGTGATATGAAGACTACACTGCGGATTCTGTATTGCTTATATTCCAAATATAAGACCAAAGAAACATGAAGAGGAAGGCTAAGCACTTGGACCTTTTTTTCTTGCTTTTCTTTTCTTTCATTATTTTCCTGACATGTTGTGGTCTGATTTTTTTTGAACTTCCAGCTGTATGTTTGTCCCTGTGCTTGTATGTGCATGCACTTGTCTTTCGTGCTTGCTGTATTAATATGTATAGACAAGTATGTTTTCATGCAAAATTTCACATATACCGCTTGAATTTCCTGGGTATATGAGTTTAACTAGAGCAAAGTCATTCTGTAATTCTGAAGCTATCCTTTGCTCTTTCTGAGGCTATAATATGGGAAAGAAGTCTAATATGTGTTTGTTCTAGACTACAGTGTTTTTGCCTCTGGAATGGGATTTGGAAGCTAGTATTATAACTTTGCACTTTTCTGGTTCTGATTCACTCTGGAAATTAGAGAGATGGGTGACCCATCGTGGTATCTCTGCAAATATAACAAATATACTTGAAGCTCAAGTTCAAAAGCTTTTGTGCAGAGGTGGCCAGCTGCTCTCAAACAAGGTTGTGTGGATTGGAAAGCAAATGAATGTGTAATTGAAAGGAAACCTGAACTTACAAATTACTTGATAAAAATTACTCCATTTGCCTGCTCAAATCTGGAAGGGGAACTCAGAACCATGTGCTAACGTGGGACTGTATGATAATGAAGGGGACTCCTACACCACCATGGAAAGACCTCTGCCACTCCCTTTGGCACACTAGTGCTGCGGGTACTCTCAGCTCCCCTGGGACTCGCTTAGCTGATTTTGTCCAGCAGTTGTCCCAAGCATCCCAGCAGCCCCCCTCTGAACACATTTTTGCAAAAACCACAATTTATGTTAACTATCACCCTGGGTCTTTCTCTGGGGTTTTAGATCAGAACTCCTTCAAAACCTCCATCTGCTTCTTTGACCTTAAAATTATGTCATATTTGTGTTGCATAAAGCTCAAGTTCCAATAAAAAAAAAAAGTTTTGATACTATTTTGGCTTTCCTCTTAACTGACTTAATTTCCTGTAGTCAGTGATTCTGACATTTGATCTCTGATCTGATCCTCCATCTGTGTGTTAAGGAGAAACCAAAGCACGCCTAGTGTGAGGTCTGACATTTACAGTTGAGAATGTGTTGTGTCTAGTTCTTGACACGCAGCCTAGGGAGGATCCTCAGATAGCAATGGTGATACATCCTCAAGTCCTGCCTTTGAAAATGATGATAATGCAAATAATAAAATTGCTATAAACCTAATCCTTTTTGCACCAATAATTACCTCATTATGTTTTTATAGAGGAAAAGCCAATGTGTGGTGCCAATGAGCTGCCAGATCAACTTGTTTCTCTAGCAAAAATTAATTATGTATGCCCTTTCAAAAGATTTAAGTCAGAACTGCTTGCTCTTTCATGTACAACTCTCCATAGGTATCTTGTTTTTTTCCTTTATGGGCTTCAAACAATTGCTTGGGCTTTCTTAGAAGTTAGTCCTCCCTTTGCGGAGCTCTGCTGTCATTGCTGTAATATTCCCAGTGGGTTACCGAATAAATCACTCCTGAGTGGATAAGACAAGGATGCTGCTTGTGGGGACCAGGGGCCAGGAAAGGATTTGGTGGTGGTGCTGACAATGCAGTAGGGGCATTGCCTTTTCCGTCTAGGAACTAACCTAGCCCTGGTCCGACGGCAACTAATACTCAAGGATGTAGTTTGATTTTCTTTTCCTCTTTCCTGCTTTCCTCTTTCCTCATGTGGTGAGTTTTGTGGTCCACCCATCTAGCAGAAGTCAATGTGGTGCTTTTGAAGATTTCACAGTCTTGCACGTTGCTGTTGAAGGAAGTCTAGTTCTGGATATTCAATAAAAGCGAGGGCCATATTCCCTTCCTTACACCAGCTTGCTTAAACCTGTTGTGAACTAGTCATTCTTGGGAAAACACACAGGGGAGAGACAATGACAGCTAATGTGGTTGAATCAAAAATGTAGTGAGACCAAAACTGAATGTTTTAATCTGTTTTTCATGGTATGAGCTGATTTACAGCATGCTTAATGTTTCTGAGCACTTTGATAAGTGTGTGCCTCAGTATAAAGAGCTGGCGTTTGATTCCTTAAAGCATGCAACAGAATTTTACTAATCCATCACACAGGCACCCACTCCATAAATCTGTATAGAATATACAAGTACACTATTTACATTTGGGATATAGTCACAGACTTGGCATAGCTTGGATAGTAAATGTAAACTGACAGAGCTAAAGAGAATATTCCAGGAGTTTGGAACTGGGGAAAATAGAAATATATATTATTGTTCTCAGACGTTACTTTTGCCTTATATCATGGAATGTGAGGGGGAATTTCTTCACTGTGAGCCCTGGACCAGGTTGCCCGGAGAAGTTGTGCAGTCTCCTTCTCCGGAGATATTCAAGGCCTGCCTGGATGCAACCCTGTCTAACATGCTCTAGGTGACCCTGCTTGAGCAGGGAGGTTGGACTAGATGATCTCCAGAGGTCCCTTCCAACCTTACTGATTCTATGGTTCTATGATCAACTTGGTTCCCTATTCCTTTACAAGTATAAGTCAATAAAAACAAAAGCTGCTTAGTCTGTTTAAGCTGGCAAATTAACTATGGTATTTTGAATAAAATAAACTCTCTCTATGCAAGCCTGCTCCTTGACACACAATTAAATTTACAATGTTCATGTTTAAATGCTAGACAGTAAGCAATTTCTGATGGAAAAACTATGTGGACTAATAATTTTTCTTTCCCTAGGCTCTGTAGCTAGGTAGGCAAGCTGAACCATGATGACTCCTCAGGTTTCAAATGGAGTCATTTGTGTATGAAACATTTGACACATTGACTGAAAATAAAGTCCATCTATCTTTTAAATATCCAGTAACTGGTCCTAGAATTTCTGAGGCAGAGAAGAGCCCTGCAGGAGCTTGTGTTACTGTAAGTGACTTGGTATCTGTAGCTACGTGGCAAGGCAACAGCAGAAACTTGGAACAGGTCTGAAATGTTGCTAGCTCTTGCTTGCCTTCATTTTCTTGTTGTCTTGTCTTTCCAAAGTATACTGCTAAATAAACATGAAGGTCTCTTTCCAAATGCATAGCAGCAAGTGAATAAAGGGAACTAAGACAGGTCCTGGCTACAAAGCCTGGGAAAGTTGTTAGATATCTGACCCTGGAGTCAAAACTGCTCCTCCTTGGGAGCTACTTCCTACATGTGCTCCTTTGGAATGGCAACTATCTTCAAGGTCTATCCTTTTCCTTTTTCCTATTTTTTGCCCTATTCTTACTCTTTTCATATGTTCTCAGTTATGCTGCTTGACATGCAGTATCTATGTGGAAACATCCTCATAGTCAAATGTTTCTTTGGTAATTTGGCTTTCAAACCATGAAAGCAACTAATCCAAATTCTTACTTAGTATGTGCTCATGCGTGTGTGTGTGCGCGCATGTGTGTGAAGGAATCTTGGTGGTCTTTCTCTTCTGTGCTTCTAAAATTTTCCTAAAGAATAAAAGCTATTGTCAGTTTTCGCACATTTGTTTTTCCCTAATGAATTAATATTATCATGAAGAAAGATGAAAGTGGAGGTGTTAGATGAATTAGAGGATGAAGTAGTTAGAGGATATTGGCCTTTCTACTTGCTGTGGCAATGGATGGTTTTCCTCTGGCACTCTAAATTTTCTAGGATGGTGGCAAGTTGAGGTGACTTGTGGGGAGACTATTTCTGAGGTTAGAAGGAGTCAAATCAAGGGAGCAGTACTGCAAGTTGGAACATCCCTCTCCCCCACATCTTATCCATCAGCAGGTACTGTACTTTCTGGAATTTTAAAATTAAAAAATACTACTTTTCTTTAGCCCTTTGATTTGAAAAACACCAGGGCACCTTTTGTGATTGATTTTTAGTGCCTGCAGATTCCCAAGCCTTTGCCCTCTATATCATTCTCTTACAGAAGGGTTCCCATAAACCCTTATGTTCCAGCCACTGACTAAAATGAAAGTTTTTAAGGACTTTATCCACTAATGTCCTTTCTCAGGCTGAACATACGAATCACACACCTAGATGAGAGCAAAATAGCATGAAGCCAGACAAATGTTAGAGGAGAAGAGACGAGCTTGGTCAGGAAGTGATGAATTTCATCTGTAGAAAAATGCCTAGCTGGTTGGTTGAGTTTGAGTAAAACTGTCTAAATCTGGGTCCTAAAATCTTGTTGTCATGCCTCTGGAGAATAGCAGTTCAGGTACTTTATGCTGCCCTCTTCATCCATATTCCAAATGCTCATCAGACTTTACCTCCTGTAGATATCTCCTGGTGTTATCCTGGTCATATCTCCTACCATCTATGCCAAGCTCTTCCTCTTATTGTAGCAAATTGTAGCATGTATGATTAGTTTTTCTTAAGAAATGGAACCCAAATGAGGAGTTCTGCCCATGATGGAAAATGGAAACTCTAAACACATGAACTGAAACTCCTGTGGTGAGCTGCAAATATTTTTTTTTTCTCACCATGCATCTTCACCTCCTCCTTTATTTATTTATGTGTATGTTTGTCTATTTATAATTTTAAATCCACTTTTCCATTGGGAAAACATTGTATTTTAATGAAAAATGTCAACAATCATATTCAACTACCATTTTCATGTCAGGGCAGTATGTGCCTAGACTGCATTACACACTTACAGTGAAATGTCCAGGGGAATGATGAGTGCCAGTTTGTTTCTGGGTTTTGGATGTCTTTCAGGACCACCTGTTGCATAATGCAGTTGCCAACCCTAGGCCAGAGAACATAATAAGTATTTTAGATTCTGGAAGCCCTGCACTAACCAGGCTTTTATGGACCAAAAACCAGTAAAAATAAAAGGTATAGAGTCAAAAGGCCACAGATTTCAGAGTAGTAGTTAGCTGAATATTTCAGGAAAGCTTTTGCTTTCCTGAAGTGGTGTTAAAAGTATACTCTATGATTTTAAGTGCATACAACAAAATGCACTTTTAGTGCAGTTTTATTTCTGTTATATAGTATAAAAGAGTATATAAAGTATGGACCATGTTAAGTTATGATACTGTAATAGTAATGTAAGGAAATCTTAGTGGAATCAGGTCTATGTATTGTCAGACTATTCTACAGAAAGACCAAATGAAATCACACAAAAATTAATAACCCTCAAATTACAGCCTATTCCTAGCATCCAGCTTTTCTACGTATTCTTTCCCTGTGTGTTCCAGTACTTTGCTGTTCTGTTTCCTTGTCCCCACATTTTCCTTCCATCTGCTGGCTCCTTGATGTGCTGATTACCTGGGCGGTTAAGCAGCTGCCTTTTTGCAGCGCCTGCTGCTTCTCTGCTCTGTGCTCAGAGCTGCAGAGGTGTCGCTGGGAAGGTATCTTCTAGAGAAGTTGCATTTGCAATGCGAAAAAGCTATGAACAATTTCTTAAACACCAGCTGGCTGCTGTGTATAAGAATTTAAAGTATTTCTTAGTGGTATGCAAGAAGAATTCCTTTGTCCTTCCTCCAACATAAAAAAGTCAAAGACAGAAGTCTTATTGTTTTGGTTTTAACCTACTATGTTAGGGATGCAGCAGAACTATATCCAGATCACACTAACGATCTAATTTTCCATTCCTGTTTCAACTTTTCATTTGAGGCAGCTAGGACTAATGTATGCATATGTGTTTGTGTATAGTTTTGCTGGATGTGTTCCCTCTTTGGTAGGAAGATGTTGACCAGGGAGGGTTTGAACATTTCTGGATGTTTGAGAACTCCAGCAGATTGGATTCCTCTGATGTAGTTGTTGTATGCCAGGATATTTTGGGGGTCACGTGTGGGATTTCTGGATATTGTCTCCCAGTTAGTGCTGCTGGAAATGTACCCTCTGCTATATTGCCATCTGCAGTAGCCTAATTGTGTCAGGTTTGCAGAGTGCAAGTAGAATAAATGTGTAGCCTGTAACTAATAGGTATGTTCCTCTCCCCACTCCTCAGGTTTATTCTATGAGCTGCAATTTTTGTGCACATATTTCTATATAGGAAATCTTGTAATTGCTAATGACTTCAGCAATAGTGAATAGCAATAGAAAACTGGGCATTTCCTAAGGCAAAACATTGAGGTTGCTGTTGGTACAATTTGAGTACAGACAATAGGAGTAGACCCCTCACACGAAGATCTCCCCTAAATTAAGGTATCTTGGTAGAGAAATCTAGCTATGTAATCTTCCTATCCGCCTACATGTAAAGCTTGAGTCCTAGTAATATTACAGTGTTTGAGGAGGCACAAGGATAAGTTTGATCTCAGTGCTTTTCTAATTTTTCAGTGGGATGCCCTTTGAGAAGTCCCTTGGTTCTGCTGAGGGTATAGAGAGCAATGAAGTCTGTATGGAAAAGGATTTTGTAGGATCTTAGACATGAAGCTGGAAGGGCAAGAATTGTTGATAGAATTCCCTATGGGGATCCCCACTATAGAAATGTTGACTCTGGCTCGTCACTAAGTTTAGAAACCAGGAAAAACATGTAACATGCACTTTATGTAGAGCAGATGGTGAAACAGGCTTTACTGATTGCAGTGAATCAAATAACAGATTGTCTAGAAAAGTTTGCTTGCTTTTGGCAGACAATTTAATTCAGCTCATAGTATGCTACTGCAGTTCATTGCGCATCTCTGCAAAAGTAGGCAGCTAACACGTTTTATGTCATCTGCTTTATAAAAAGTTTCTTAAATGACAAAAAAAAAAAAAAGAAAAAGAAAAGTTAGAAGATGAGTTGTGTCCCTACTTTTACTCTTGAGTGGAGGTAGGGAAAAGAGTTTTGAATTTGTGAGTAGAAAAGGCAGTTTGAGATTCATGAAATTGATTCAGTCTCTTTCCAGTTGGTACAAACGTATTTTTCATAATCTTCTGTACTTTTTGAAATATTTTCTCATTTGTAGTTTGGAATGGAAGAAACATGAAAATCACAGAACTTATTGCAGAAAACGTAGTTTCTACAAAGCTCTAATGTCAACAACAACAGAGAAGACCAGATAGATTTAGCAAACCAAATTACCATTTAATCTTAACAGTAACAACAAAGCATATATGAACATGAATGTTAAACTAATAATAAGTCTTTGTTTACAGCTTGATCGTATTGAGCATGATCGTATTGAGCATGATGGTGGGATCCTAGGATGCACTAGCTTCTTTGGGTCCTTCTGTGTGCGTGCCATTGCATGTTATTCTCTTCTGTGAAATAGTTTCTCAGAAACGCTGTGCTGTAAGCCAGGCAAGAATACTTAGCTGAGTTGGCTCTCACCTGCTCTTGTCTGGTATGGTTAGCAAGTGGACTGAGGTGTTACATCAAAGGTGACTCACTCTTCCCATGTTCTTTTAGCTTTGTCAGGTGAGTGTCAGTCAGAAGCTGTTGTCAAGTTACCTGCTCGCTATGAAGCTGAGCTGACAATGTGTTGGACATGTCAACATGTCAAAGACACGATATAGTGTTTACAAATGATATCTGAGGAGCCTGAAGTCCTACAGACTGTGGCTGTATGTGGTCCCAAGTGGTAATAATTTGTCTTGAAAATGATTTTTTTTCTTTAAAAATATCATAATCTTTAGCTGATAGTGCAAATCACTACACAGGTTTCACATTGCATTTATTTGTTGCACATCCAGTATATAAAATCGATTTGTCAAGATATGATTAATGTTTTCATCAGAAGATAAGAGTCAATGATGTTACTGAGGAGCCTATTTCTTCACTGTGAACCCTAAAAATTCATATTTCTTGTGCTACAGACCACTAGTCACTACCTTGGCCAAAATGGTGACTAGCACACTGTCAGAAGCCGTGCATTGCCGCATGACACGTCTGTAGGTGCAAGGTATGACTTATGCTGGCAAGGATTAGGTTGGAGAAGGGAGGAGGTGTGCTGGCATCCTCACGGTATGCAATTCTTATAGGCCTTGGAGTTTTTCAAGAAGGAGATGACAGCAGGTTGTTCCCAGCAAACCTGGCCAGCTGACAGACCTGCCTGTCATTGACAGCTGGTACGGTTTTTATTATGTCTTTGTTACTTAGCGGGATTTGCCAGTTTCCCCTAGTTCAGCCTGGCTGCCATTTCCCGTTATCACCAGCTGGACTGAAGCTTGCAAGGGGGCTCTCATTTTTGATATCTCTTTACCATGGTAGTTGCCATCTCCTAGGATTTCCACCAAAACCTGCCCAGAGACTACATGCCTATGGCTGTGTGGATTTGGAGAGGTATTCAGTACCTCTGGGTAAGCATATGACCTGTGAGAAGCATCAAAACCTCCGTGAAAGGTATGTGTCATGGGAGGATGATATGAGAAGTGGATTTAAGGGCTGCAGGACAGTACAGGGGAATGCTGCACTTGGAAGAGGCTCAGGGGCGCAGATAGTCTGGAAGAGGAAGACTCAACTGGAAAGTTATAAGAGAAGAGAGAAAATGTGCTGCTGAGTCCAGAGCCTCAGCCCCTCCAGTGATAACCCCCTTCTTCATTATCTTCAGCATTTGGGAATGGGGAGCAGGGTGGCAGAGGGTCTCCAAAGCAAAGACTGAGCCATCAGGAATGTGACAATCTTGTGAGACAAAACACCTGGAAGAAGTTACCCTAAGTTCAAAAGCACTCAAAGTACAGCCTAACATATTTTTTAAATGCCTTTTTTTAGGCATAAACAAACAAAAAGAAAAGGTTCACATTTTCCCAGTCAGGGTTCCTCACATCTTATTTTCAAAGAAGAAGGTGACAGTGCAGGAGGACACAGTAATGTAGGGAAGATACCTGCCCCAACCTCAACCCTGCAGAATCAAGCTAGGTGCCTGAGGACTATCAAGGTTGGGTCCTGTAGAGCAGCATGTTTAGTTTCCAGCAGGCAGAGTGCAGTCTGCTTTAATATCAACTTATACGTGCTACTAACACCTTGACCTTGTACTACTTCTGCTGGTGCAGAGCCTCAGAAAGTAGGCTCAGATTCAAGTCTTTGCTTGGGGCCTACCTTGCTGTACAGCTGACACTTGCGTCCTGTGGTCATGTCGGACTGATTCCTCACTACTTTACTCCATGTGAGTTTATTCCTGCAGGAACTGGGTATGAAATGTTGCCAGTACGCAATGGTGATGATTTACAGTCAGCTTTGCATAGGAGTAAGTGACTACACAATATTCAGGGCAGAAGAGAAGAAAATCACTCAGATCTGTCTGCGTGCGAGAGGAGGTGGATTGCGCACTGGAACATGCAGTGTCACCCTCCTCCTGTCACTCTGGAGGAAGAATTGGCCTTGTCTAAAATTTGTACTTTCTGGGTCCCATGGGTGCTTTTTTTCAAGGCGCCCACCACTGACTTAACTGTGAATTCAGTGGGAGTTAAGCCAAATTGGAGCACTGTGGAAAAGCCTTTTCAAAATATGTAATCTGCCATTCATGGGGATGTTGTCTGGAAGCCTTCCAGAGCAGCTCTCGGGCCAAACAGGATCATCTCTGGATGCTTTTAAGAGTGACAGACTCCATCAGTTAGATGCAAATGGAATGTAGGATGAGTGTGGGAAACCTGGTGCTTACCTGCTATAACAGGAAGAACTGACACTACTACTGAACGTCGTCCCACCTCCTACTCACAACTCTTCAACACAAAAGCTTTTACAGATTTTGCTGCTCTAGAAAGTCCATTTGCTAGCCTGGAGTCGGTCGAATCCAGAAACATTCATTTGCAGTCCTAGTAGCAGTGTGAAATGTTCACTTCAATTTTGCACATAATCTATTTTTGATTAACTTCAGATGTTTTTTCTGACTTTTCAGCTGCAGCCTATTTGCATACTTTGCCATATTTGCATGTGAACAAAGAGTATTTGGGCATGAACAAGGATATTTCCTTATTACTTTCTGCTATCTCAGATTGCTTCTCATCCAAGCGTAGAAGCAAATCCAGTATTAGTGGTTTAAGACTTAATAGTATATCAGGCAGCTGAAACAAACAGTATATGGCAATCCTGTTTGCATAATCTTTGGGGAAATAACTGCAGACAACCAGTACTTCCAAAGAAAGTAGATTGGGTTTTAACCGATCGATAATCAACCATAGCAAAATTCATCCACAAATAGCCTTACTTAGTACACTGGAAAATTCCCTAATAGTGGAAAGTGTGTTTCTCCCTAAGATTCTTCTTTCTGTGATTTGATAGTTCTAGTAAGCTGATTGCTGTTAGTTTAATTTCATATTTATCTTTTCATGATGATGTATTTTAACGGCTGCTTTGGCCTGCTAACTTCTAATGATTTTATTTTTTTTTAAATGAAGGCTTTTCACAAACTAGATTTATTTCACAGCAAAGAATGAGCTGAAGCAGAAATCTCACATTTCCAGACCGGGTTTGCCATGCCATTACACTGAGCCTTGTGAAGCAGAGGGATGCCTTATGGGGAGGTGTGGAGGGGATGTAAGGTTAGTTAACTCTTTGCACAAAAAGGCATTGACACAACCCTGCTGCTTTGCCTTTTTTTTGCAGCTGAGGGGGATCACCTGTGTCATCCTTGCTGTCCCGGCGGGTGGTGGGGAGAGCTGGAGCGTGAGGAGAAGGCTTACTCTTTGCTTTGGCCCGCTGCAGCTGGGAGCGCAGGTGGCAGCAGGTGTTTCCAATCTAGGCAGCAGCCCAGGGGCCTGGGAGAGCTGGGTGGGGTGGTCCTGTCCTGTCCCGTCCTGTCCCATAGTGCGGCCCCGATGCTCAGGGCAGGGTGGCTGGAGGGCAGCTCCCGTGGAGCGGGCTGTTGTCGGGTGCTGTCACCTGTGATGGCAGAAACCAGGTAAAGCTCTGCGGAGCTGGGTTTTGGGGCCGAGCTGCCGGCAGCAGCAGGAAGTTGCTGAGATGTTGGGTGGGTGCAGGGGACGAGGAGAAGAGGGGTTTTTGGGGGGCTGAGGCAGAGCCCGCCCTGGCAGTGCTGCGGGGTGGGCAAAGCTTTTCCCGCAGCCGAAGGCGAGCGCGGTGGTGCGCGTGCCCACTTACGGTCCCGCGCCGTGCGGTTTGGGGAACGATCCTCTTCCTTGAGGTGCCTCTCAAAAAGGAGCGGTTTCATCCCCGGGGCTTGCGAAACCACTGCCGGCCGCTTCGCGTAAGCGGCTGTGTTTGCGCTCGGCAGTGCTTGCAGACGGAGGAGGGTGAGTCATTTTGTTGGGTCTGCTCGTGGGGAAGATGTCGCACTCGGCCCCCCGTGCTCCCGCGCCTGCCCACGCCGCCGGAGCCGCCTTGCGCTCTGGAGGCCCGAAATAAAAAAAAAAAAGCCCTGTGAATCCCTCCCCCTCCAGCTTCAGCAGCTCCATTGGAGCTATTTCTGAAGCTGTCACTTCGTGTTTCTCTCTTTATTATTATTATTATTATTTTTGACGTTGGAAACGCTGCTGCCTGGGACAGGCAGGCGAGCGCGCTGCACTTTGCAGTAGGAGGCCCCAGAAGGACAGACAGACGCGGGCTCAGCGGTGCCAAATCTCATTACGGCGTCCCCAGGGGCGCGCTGCACGTGAGGCCATTTCAAAGCACGCCAGGCTCTCCAAAAGGTGCCATCCGGACCCAGCTGGATGGGAGTTTTCTTAGTGCACACACACACACATGCAAAAATGCTGGCTTTCTGCATCTCAAATTCTACAAAAAATTCCCTTCCCGAGTATCTAAATGGAAATCATGACTAAATAGGGAATGATCAAGTAACGAAGAAATTTCACTAATCGTGTTCTGCCGTGAGAAGTGAGAATCTGAACAAATGCATGCTAAATTATACAATGTTTCTGGTGGATGGGGAAGAGACACCAAGTTTACAGCAAATATTATATTTAGTTGTAAAACCATGTAGATTCATGAGTACAAGTCAAGGAATATCTACCCTTTTTATTAAAAGAAAAGAGGCACTAATGCAAGTTAAAGTCTTTAACTAATAAAGATAAGTTTCCCTGCTTCAGATAACAGGGAGGATGGCAGAAGCAACTCTCTGGCAGTGTTGGACACTTACAGGACTGCTATATTTGGGTAAAATTCAGTGGTAAGAACCAAAACAAAATCTACTTCAGAGGCTTTTCTCCCACTGTCCCACTCCTTTATTCCTTTGCTTTCATCCTAGCCCTCTCTTAACTTTTCTTTGCTTGGAGAAAATGGACTTTAGAAACAAAATGGCTTTATAAATAACCTGAGAACAATTGATCATCAAAAAATTAGCACGGGAATGGCTAGGACAGAAAACAGCAACTTGCAGTTAGAAATCTTTACAGATGCAAGGGTGAGGATTTATGTCTTGTCGGTACTGAGCAGCTAAGATTTGAAGCAGTGAAACAAAGTACCATGCAATGCACTGGCACTGGGGAGTGAATTAACATTAAAAATAATCCACAAATCAAGAAAAGTACTGGTAAACATTGAATTAGCTTTTTGCAGGTTGACAACCCATCTCGATACACTCAGTGCAAGAGATAGATGCTAGACTCAATATCCCAGTTTGAGATCCTGGTATAGGAAACTGCAGCATGTAACAGGTACTAGGAGGTGGATGAGATGGATCCAGAGAAGGTGGGAAAAGGCTACCGGAAAATTTCTAACTTATTTTCAAGTGGCAGACAACGATCCATAAAATAATTGGATGGGAGGGCTTAGTTGTGTGGATGACTGCTTTAGGCAGAGGATCCCATCTCAAGACACTTGAGCTCAACCCTCAAGCTGTGCCTACGTACAGCTTTGGTTGCTGTGGTCTAGTAAAAGCTTTTCTGTGTAGTGTAGTGAATGCCAGGTAATTTCTCCTGGCCCGAGTTGCCTGGACGCCAAACTGCTGCGATGCTGTTTACGTGAAGTGAGGAAGCGGCATGCAGGGAGGAACGGGGCAGCCTATGGTTTTTGTATGCCTTAGGTCAACAGAAAGCAGTTTGAGTAAAATTGTCCTCTCTTAGACTCTCTCTTAATTTTAGTGTTTTTCTTTAATTATTTACCTCAAAATATTTTGCTTCTTCAGTTTGCTCAAAGGTGCCATGGAGGCTTCCCTCTCCTTCCCTAGAACTGAAAGGGAGATAAGATCCTGCTGAAAAAGGTTTGCACTTTATTACTCAGGAAGGACAAAGTTACTCATGATTTAACGGAGGTAGTGTCTTATTCAGAGACTGTTAATGGTGCTCACTGCCTTGGGGTGTACCCTGTTTTCAGTATTCCTGTCCAATAAACAACTATTTCATTAAAAAGGGATTTAACTGCATTAGCCAAGGGTTGTCAAAGCACAATAGCTTTATGTCTTGCTCCAAATGCTACAGAAATGTTTCCACTGCATTACATGGATGGAAAGTTGGAGTGCACTTGCTGACCTCTGTGCCGTGAAAGTCAAAATGACATCAGCAGTAATATATTTTTCCTCTGCAAAATTTTAATGAACTAAAAATAGATAAAGACATCTTAAAATGAAGCAGTGTTTTTGGAAAGGAAACATATTAAGGTTGCTTCCCTTACCGCAGTCCTGCAAACTATCCATGCACAGATGTGATAGCAACACCAGAGGCTTCAGAGACCCCAGCAGAGGCCTTGCTTATGCCTGCTGATTTCTTTGCAAGAGGCACTCAGATCATAGCATTGCACTACAGAATTAAACACTTACAAGAGATAGAAAATTGGATCAACAAGGAATTAAAGTTTCATAGCAGGAAAGAACCAGAATATCCTTGCAAAGGAAAGAAATAAATATGGCAAACTTCCATTGCAACAAAAGAGACTTAACACATACTAAGTGTGATCCGATGCATGTGACTTCAGTTTTTTTCAGGCTGGCCAAAGTCTAAAACCTCTGCCTCAGGCTTTTGGAAAGTGGTGGTGAGTAAAGCTTCATGCAAAGAGCTGCAGCGGGTGACCAGCTGCAGGGGTATTTATCTTCGACATTTGTATAGTCATGCTTATTTTCATAAAAAAGGAAAAAAAAGCCAACATATCCACAGTTGGTTATAAATGTGCATCTTTCTAATGGGGAACAACTTGTAATTATACTAGAGAATTGTTTCTGAACAGAAAATGAGTACTCTGCCAGAGGTCTCATGTGTGAGTGGAGGTGGCAGAGCAAAGTGAGTATGCTGTCATACTAATGCTTCAAAAAGCAGGAAACCTGAACTCAAAATGTACCTTTTATGGTCAATAGCTGATAGTGAGGAATGGTTTGGTTTTGTAATGGGGGTGGGAGAAAGAAAGATATTCCTGGTTAGATATTAAATGATTTGTTTGCATTCTTTTTTCTTTAGTCTGTAACTTGCTGCTTTTGTGTTCCTATTGCAAAATGCTTTCTAGATCAGTCGATGCTACAGCTATAAAAAACAAAAGAACAAAGCCATAAACCAGTTTAATTGAGCATAACAAACTAAACTACTCTATCAGAAACAGATTAAAAAAAAAGTTATAAATGTTCAGAAAAGGAAGAGCAATATTTACAGGTTGTGTCACAGAAATATGATTGTTTTTAAAGGAAGGCCTTTGGGGGAAAAAAGTTGCTGTGAAATGCTTTGTTTCCCCTATTAAAAGGAAATTAAGACAAAGTAATACAAAATATCTTCATTTTTACCTTTGTGCATTTGGGAAGGGCACTGTGGGGGGAACACAAGGGCTGCAGAATGATGCTTCGAAGGAGGGAGGTGAGGTGGAGGATTTGGTTTGTGTGAAGGCTCCTTGTTTCTACTAGGCTTATTTGGCAATATAAAAAACCTAGTATTCTAGAAGAGAAAAATGTTAGGAGAAGAATATAGTTTAGTAGTGGCAGTTTTATTTATTTCTTTATTTATTAATGACGTTTCTGGGAAAGAGTGCTGTGCAGTGGAGGTGCCCGCTTGCTTGGCTGCATGTGTGAAGCCCAGGCTCTGTGGTGGCACAGGCAGCACAGAAAAACCGCTAGGGCTCCTGGGGTACCACGTGGAACCCTTACTTTCCCCTGTATGTGTCCACCGTCCCAACTGATGTTGACATCTGGGCACCACTAGGGTGCTGCTGCTGGCCCTCCTCTGCGTGAGGGAAGGTGGACTATCTTCTAGATGAATTAACCTTAGATAAGTCCCAGGTGAAGGACTTTGGTTTGGAGGAGGGACTATAGC
The DNA here is from genome assembly GCF_028389875.1 of Rhea pennata. NCBI lineage: Eukaryota > Metazoa > Chordata > Aves > Rheiformes > Rheidae > Rhea > Rhea pennata. The sequence continues at coordinate 76,493,221 of NC_084663.1, forward strand.
TAGTGCCTTGCACTAGACCGCCAAGACCTCCACAACATTTTGCCTGCTAATGCTGCTCTTATTGCCTTATTTCCAAGCAGGACTGAGGCGTCAAAGCTGATGGTACCAAGTAGCTCAGCGGGCCCAGCCGCAGCACCTCCCTCTCTAGTAGCAACTGTGGGCTGGCTGCTGATTCATCTGCATGGGCAGAAACCTGGGGGACGAGTGGCTGGTAGTGAGTAGTGCACTATCAGATTATATTCCGGAGACTATCATTTTTACTCGCCGCTCCCTTCTGCTTGTTGAAGCCATACGTTCGGGGTAGCGCTTTCTGAGTGAACGTGGCTTTTGGCAGCGGGGAACGGTCAGAAAGGGCTGTTGCGTGTCCTGGGAAGGCTGATGCCCTTGCTGTGGCAGCGAGGGTGGTCGGCCAGGGCGACCGGCTCAGGCAAATCAAAATAATGTGGTTGGCCATGGCTTGCTTGTGAGGCTGCAGAACGGCTGATGTTGGGGAGGGACGGCGCCAAGTGAAGGAGAGGACACTGAGGTGCAGGGAAGGAGCATCTGACTGCCCTTGCTCTTGAGTGCTTGCATTGACCTTCCTCGTGTCAGTTTGGCTTACCTTATTAAGAGCAGCAGAAATTCAGCCTGTGAACCCTTGCCCGAGGGTCCCTAAGTAAGGGTTACCCCTAGTAAGGGATTACAGAATGTGTTATTTTAGCACAGTGCTTTGTTGAGGCTTTGTTGCTCTTTCCTTTTCTGTGTGCACTTTCTTCTTCTATGACAAGAGTGTTCATTTACCCCTGATTACGGTCCTTGTTTTCAGTATCCAAATGGCAAGTGTGGAGGACTCCCCAGAGGGGTTAACCACTGCCAAGCTCTGCATCCTCATTTGTACTTGTTTAGCAATTTCCAAACATGGGTATTTTACATGACAAATCCCATTTTCCTGAGGTCCCTAAAGCGCTTCAGAAAAGCCAGTTAACTGTGATTCCCATTTTTTTTCATAAAGTAGGTAATGAATATTATGTTGCTGTTATTTATTAGCAACTTGTTGGAGATCGAGTGTTATTGTGTCCACCTCCCCTCTAACTTTTTTCAAATTATGCTGATTTTGTACTCTACCCAACTTTCTGTAAGTGGAGATGCTTATAACATTTTTTCATTAATGCAGTAGAAGGATAAATCTATTCTCTAGAGAAAAATCACCCTGGGAGGCAGAAATGTGCCTGGAATCACAATTACTTATTATACCTGAGCTGATCATGACACTTCATCAGCTTTCTCATGCAAATGGATATATTCACCAGTATCTGTTTAAAACAGACTCCTACATTCATTGACTGCAGCATTAGCAGAGGTGAAAGCAAAATGGATCCAAACATAATCAAAGCCAATTCTCTGAGGATTCTGCCTGTCTGCTCCTTTTTAATCTGGTGCTCAGCTGGGATAGTGAGAAAGATATAATGAAAGACTTTCCTCCAAGTCTGTTCAGGTTCAGGGCTTAGGGACCGAGTCGTGTCCAGTTTCCTTGCTAATTTGCAATAAATTTTGAAAAACCTAGGTCCTTCAGTTCTCTTTGTCTTGTAGAATGGGTGTGCTAATAGGCCCTCAGAATGATATTAGCAGTTTGAGTTACTATTTTTGGCTTTTTCTGAGACTTTCAGGTAACAGGAGAAACTATTTACATTCAAATTGCATTTGTCTCCTTGTAGGTCTCTAATTTTCATATGACTTGGCTAAGAGTGAATGGTATTGCTGGTATTCAACAAATGATGATTCCTTACTATTCCTGCAGCACTATCAGTAATGATACCTCTCCATCTCTAGGACTCCTTTTTGAGTATGTTTAAGTAGGAACACATACTAAAGCATAACTTTGCATACCTCAGACATTTCACTCCCATACTCTGGGAACACCTCCAACTTGTTGGCATATACTCAGTTATAATCCAGGGAAATCACTTCAACAGCAAAAGGCGTATTTCCAAGATGATGTCTTAATGAGGACAATCCTTTGGAGTGCTTTCTGAATCTGTTGTCTTATCGGATTAAGTATGTATAAACGTGCTGCAGAAATAATATCTTGGCTTAGCTATCTACTTCAAACTCAGTTTTATGTAGTAATGCCTTGGAAGAAGGCATGAAATTCTTCAGATACTGACAAATATCTTTGCAACTTCAGAAACTAGATTGGGAGCCCCATATCACCAGCATCAAAAGATTGCTACAGGCTCTTTCCCCCTAGATTGTCAGTCTCTCCTAACCCCTGTGATGGTCAGTAGAAAAGGGTGTTTCGTCAGTGTGACAGTCTTTTGGTGATTCCCCATGATCACATCTTTAATCTAAAGGTTTAGGACTTAACCCAGGCATGACCTTCATGCAGTTTGTGCAAAGCTAAAACACTGATGATATATATAAAATCAATATCATCATATATATATTTTCCTGCAAAGCTAGTTGAAATCTTAGAATGGGTATGGTCTTTATAGAAATTCAAGGAAAGACAGTGATATTCCACTTGATAGAAATGCAAGGATCTTTTGTCTTCATTTTTTTTAGCTGCATCTACCTGTTTTCTTCTCTGGCCCCTTCGCATTGAGCCTGTTGTTGGCTGAGGCATATAGGAGGGCCTGAGTATTGGAAATCTCTCCTGAAGGGTGTGAAGCATTCTCTGATGGAGATACGAAAATATGCTGCGTTCTTGTATAGTGTTTTTTGGGGGGGAACCATGATTATCCCCCCCCCTTTTTTTTTAATTATACCCATAGCATGAGAAATTGCTTCAAAAGAGAACGAGTGAAGACTCTCTTGAGAAATAGCAAAATTTGTCAGAAAGCTGCAATGTGTTGCGGAAAGCAACATACACACCAAACCGTCTAGAAATAAAAACTCTCAAAGCTGCAAAGTCAGGAAATGCCATAATTTAGAATGCTTGTTCTATTTGACGTGCTTTTCTGTGCATATGAACTAGAAGGAGGTTATCATGATGTATTCCCTGCTGTAGAACTTAACTGAAACAAGCTATTGTGCGCATAACCCTTTGCATTTGTTAAGTAGTGAGTACCAGAGATGACTGCCTGGTCTTGACAGTTTTTCTGGCTTGCAGGTCTGAGTTCTGTTCTTACCTATGGTATAAAATTTTTGTGTGACACTGGACCTTAATCTTTTTTCTAAATTCTCAGGAAAATGGCATTTTATATGGCCTGAGTTTGGGGTAAGCAGGAAATCATTTTAACTGAGGGGAGGAGGGAACTGGAAAATGCCAAAACACTGAGGAGCTTTGTTTCCATGGTTTAGGTGAAACTTTCTGACTTTTTAGTGCAAAATGGTATTTTTCATTTAAAAATTGACATACTCTAAATCACATTAAAAAAAGGTCTGAAAATAATTATCCTGACAGAAAATGAAAGTATGTTTTTGTCTGAAAGAAATATCTATGAATTTAAGAGTGAATACAGTACCATTTGCAATGTCATGGAGAGCCCATGTGAAAATGAATTGTTCTGGTTTCATAAAAACTGTGACTAGTGGGCTGGACATGGAGCCGGGGATCAGTGATGGGGAAAGTCAGCTAGCTGTCCATTTGGGCTGCATGTGTGCATAGGCGAAGGCGTCTTGTGGAAAAACTGCATGTGGTCAGGTCTTTAAAGATGCCATCTCTGTGTTTATGTGCGAGAGGGATGAATCCTGATTCTACTCAATGTCTTAAATTTTGCTCATCCTAACTTCTAACTGCCTACTTTTTTGACTTTGTAATAAAAGTCTTTATAGTGTGTTAGCGTGCATTTTCCTTGTTTGTGGAAAAGAAAATGAAAAAACGGTTTTAATGCCGTGTGTGTCAGCATGGTGCTGACACGGATCAGCAGCAGGATGGCAATCGGCAGGTCCATCCACCGTGGAGACCTCCAGGGCTGATGATGGAAATGAGGACCATGGTAGGTTGCCACGCTCTGTGTGAAGCAAAGCTGGTGAAGGATGAGATATTTATGCTCATGAGAAGACAGAGCCTGGCGTGCACGCTGACTTCTCTGGCTCTGGAGGGAAATGTAGTCTAAGATGCACAGGGTCTTCTGTTTTCCCCTGTACTTGACTCTCCTCTCCCGTTCCCTTCCACTCACCCCATTTTTGGCCTGTTTGCATCCTCCTGCGAATGAAGTCTCCTGCTTCTCAAGCCTGCCGTGGTCTTCAGAGCTCAAACTTCCAGTCTGGGTCTCCTAAATTTAAGCTGCCCACTGGGTTGTGGTGCCAGGAGGCCGTGGTGGGGCCAGGCTGATTGCCCTCTGCCAAGAAACATAAAACCCTTCAGAAGTGGGCTGGTGCTCGGCCACAGCAGCCCAGTCGTTCATGCTTTCTGTCTGCAAGCCTTGGAAGCTCTGGGAGTCTTGATGGGGCAGCATCTTTGGTAGATTTTGAGCTTTTAAATCTGAGCAGCTGTACTAATTGCAAGAACAAGATGGGATAACAAAGATCTGCCTACTGTAGTGATAAAACAACAGAAAGCAGCTATTTTCCAGAAAGATCACCAGAAAAAGCCCACATTTCCCATTCACAAGTCACGTTTTCAGAAGCAAGTAAATTATCTTGTCTCAAGTTTTAAAAAACAAAAAAAACCCTCCATAAGGAAGACACCCTGCATCCACCTAGATGGCTGAAGCGAGGCTCAGCTCTATAAAGCAACTGAAAGCATGGCTCTGTACAGGAAATACTAAGCAATTTCAATAATAGGTGGTATTATCAGCTCCGCCTCTGATAGAGTTGAATGAATAATGTGAGATTATGGTAGAGCGCTTTTATTCAGCTGTTGCTGAGGCTTAGGCAGAGACTACTGTTATTATGCATTTGAATTATGGGGCGTGAAGATTAATGATGTGCAAATTAGCAGCATTCTGCTACAAGTAATTTTTGCTTTCATTTCCCGCTGTCATCACTGAATGGCAACATGCGCCTACATTTGTAATGTACAAATGCTACATTAAATGTTAAATTAGATATCGACTCATCTCATTTTCCATGCTGAAATGCACCTACTACAGGGAAAGTTTTTGCTTCCGTAAACCTCTACTGCCCCTTGGTCAATAATTTGTATCAGATAATATTCGCAGTGTGTACCTTTATGTAAATTATAGGGATTCATGACTATCTGGTGTTTTTCAGCCTTTCTATTAGAGCCACAGTATTAACTCTGCCTGCAGGTTACTCTGCTTTCCCAGTAACTCTCCCCTTATCATTATCCTATCATCATTTTCCATGTTTGCTGCATTCTTTAGGTCAAATGATTTTTTTTTTCCTTGGGGCTTAGACAAAGAGAAATATTGCTTATTCTACTACCATTTTTTTTACCTTGTGATGTAGCTGCAAAGAGTCAGTTGTTGCCATCTTCCTTCTCCTCTGATCACATTGTTTATAGCAGATGTTTTTTCCCCATTAATCTCACTGCTAATCTGTTTCTTTGGTTCATTTTGCTTTAAAACAAATAGTATTAGTTATCTGCTGCTCATTCTGCAACTCGTAATAAAATGAAACCCCCAAAACCTGCTTTAGAGGTTCGTGCCGGTGTGGGCAGGGAGCCCGGCAGAGCTGCCGGAGGGAACGAGCCGTGGGAAGTGCCCCGCCGTGGCAGCGGTGGACGCCGGCCCCTCGGAAACATTGAGCTTGGCTGGAGTTCGCTTGCTTGGGGTTTGGGATTTCAAATATAAAATTTAAAATAAATTTTTCCGTGAATTCCGGCGGGAGTCGTAGCATTAAGGCTCCGGTTTATAGCGCGTTTCCATTAGTTCTGTGGTGTTTGGAGATGCAGACGTTTAAATGGCTGTGACCGGGTTTAAAAGCCTCCTTCAGCCTGGCTGCCTCCAGATAGTGCTGCTTTTAAATCCCGTTGGTGTCATTTGAAAGCCTCGCCACCAAAGACGACGAGGGAGAGGGGGGTGTTTCCTGCTCTTTCCTTCAAGCACTGGCCCTAAGGCTGTCATTGAGACGACACAGCGTTAGCTCAGGGAAATATGGAAGACACTTGAAATAGTTTTCTTAGAAAAATGAGCTCAGACTCTGTATCGTCAGGGAAAGTCTGCTCGAAGCACCATGTTGGAAGTGGTTCTGTACTTAAAACATATCTTTCAAAGGAATGTCCTGGACTATATGTGTATATACATACACATATATATAAATAAAATATATATATGTATATATTTTAATTTATGGGATGCCAAAAAATGACAAATTACTGTCTTGGGTGTAGTTAGTTCTGCACTAGGATATTACTAAATGGCCTCCAAAAGAATGAAATATTTGCCCTTCCCCACGAGAAACACTGTTCACAGAAATTTCGAAACAACAACCTCTGGCATGTACCTGTCAACGTTCAGGCCCTCATGGGCTGCTTTGTAATTTAGAAAAGAAAGGGTTGCAGCTAAATTAGAAAAATAGGGCATATTTAAAATCACATGCAATAAAAGCATTGAAGTTAGCACACTTCAAGGTCCTCATGAGTTGTTTAGATGGAGCAAATTATATATTAAAATGTGTTATGTGAATTGTTAATTGCCAGTTGCAAGTTTAAAGTCTTATTTGCAATGTGCTGTCACAATCTGAACTATTCAGTGTTTCTCAGTGTATATTTAACTTAAATAGCGATTGTAATGTGCTGCAGCTGTTCTTGCAGACAGAATGGGTACAGGATGAAGGCTGAAAACGTACGCCTCTTTTTGGTCTTTTAAATTCAGGAATAAAAAATGCAATGTCTTTAAGTTACTTGGAAAAAAATTAATTGAAAGTCCCTACATGCACAATTCCTTCTAGTCACCTGCTGGACAAACTGCTACGTTGTTTCGTTTGGTTTTAGCGAGCGCTTGATCCTAAACATTGCCATATTGCCTATTAATCAGAAAATAAGCAACAGCTGGCTGGCAGCCAAGAGGCATAACTCAGTATTTGCACAATTTAATTTCTGCTGCTTCTTCCGATTTAGATTGGCAACTGCGTAACGATTTAAAGGGTTTGCAAAGTCAATCGTAGGTAGGACATTCCCATAGTCAATTTATGTCGTGTTGTCAGAGGTGACTTTGGATGTCAGGGATGAAAACTCATTTTTGCCACCACTGCTTTGAGCTTTGTGGGTCCAAGTCAGTTGAGGAAAGTGAGTTATACAAGGTATTTATGAGGTTTAACATCTGCCTAATTTGTAGTAGATATAGAGTAGAATCTGTTTTATGAAGAGCGTAACCTTTAAAAGAAAACCGAGCGGGCTTCAGAGGACAACCTTTATCCAGTATTGCTAAGAGGCAAAAGCTGGGTTATTGGGTAAGAGCGGACTCTGGCAGCCGGGGCCAGGGTTGCTCTTTCGGAAGAGAGAAGGTGTTGGGGGAATTCAGTCATGTAACTTTCTTTCTAGAATAGTTTTTAAAATGTGGTCAATAAAGAAATGCCACAGTTTCTTCCTGATGGATTCCTCAGAAATGGTGAAAACCCTGCTCAGGAAGAGGTGCAGGTTTTTGCATGGGAGACAGCTGACAACACTTTTGATTTTTCTTCCTTTTACCTGTGATCTTATTTTTAATTAAGCCGTTGGAAACTTGCATTATTTTCACAGCTAAAAATGCTAGAGTGTGTTCTTAGCAGAGCTGTGGCCTTTTGAATCAATAAATCACAGAAGGAAAAATAACCAGAAAAAAAAAAATTAGGTTTAGGTCTCTTTAGGCGCTGTCAGAGTGTGGCTCCGATTTCCTTATTAGATGCATATTTGTGTGCATCAGCATCAAGGTACCTTCATGCAGCTCTGTACTGAGCTGGAGTTCTTGAGCTTTAAAATCAGTGTCCTAATAACATATGCAATATTTTAGTTGATCTGGATGAATTAAAAATCACCCTGGTAAAAAGACTCCAAGCTGCATCTCACCACTTCTATACAAACAATGCTTTAATCTCATGCTAATTAGTAACATACACCCCCCTGTTTTGCCATTGTACAGGATAAACCAGCCAAATACAGTTATTTATCAATTTAATTTGATCATGTTGCAGAAATGTCAAAATATTAGCTGAGCAAATTAATTCCTACAGTTTCACATATGTTTTCCTGAAATGAAATCAAGGATAGCAGTCATCTTGCTTCAAGTCCTCCCACAATGTTGCAGGAGTTTTCTTCCAAAAATTTATCTGAAGTGTCCTCCTGCTCTTAATTGGCAGCAAATCGGAGAATATTTAAATGCTCCTTCGCTAACCTCCCCGCTAATGAAAGCGCAAACAGGCAGGAGGTTGCCCAAAATGGTGACGGTGCCTCCATCCTTGCACGTACCCAAGGCAGTGGTTAGGTCAGACAACGACCAGGGGTCACCTGCAACCTAACTAAGTCTATGGTTTGCTGTGGTGCACCTTGCTAGTCTGAACGGGATGGGGGAAAGGCAAGAAAAAGCCACAGAGCGTGGCAGGTCTCTGAAAACACGACTACACTTCTCTTACAGACACTTAAAAACTAATTTTGGCCATCTAATTCGAAGTGAAGCTGAGTGTTTTTGTAACAAGGGAGATGAATGCTTTTTCCTTCCAGCTAGCCACGTGAAGGGGCATTTTGAAGTGGGACTTGTTTCTCCAAGATCCCGGCTTAGCACTCTGCTTGCATAAACTGATCCATACTGCCTGTAACTGTGGCACTTGAGCAGCCCTGGCCATTAAGCCCTTGTGTGGCTGGAGGTATTTTTGAAGAAAAGATTGGCATCTCATTATTTTTCCATGGAAAAAGCCCTTAGAGTTGGGAGCTCATGTTGTGTGTTTTTCTGAGTGTATAATTTCTTTCTGGGTCAAACAACAGACCCTTTTAAAAATGTATATCCTTTGGCTTCTTTTTGTGCAAATACCACAGCTGTATCTAAGTCCAGTGAAATTTGTTACAAAGGTATCAAAAACGTGGACTTTCATGTGTACATGCTTCATTTCCTGGGAGAAGTCAGTACTTGGAGATGAAAAGCATTAATGGATCTTAAAAATCAAGAATATTCTATTTGAAAAACATACAAAACCCTCTCATTATTTTAAACAAGAATTGAGACAACATTTGCTGCCCAGAGCAGGCAGTGCCTGACCCTTATTATAGGTGGTACGGCTGAACACACAGTGAAGTGGGAGCCTTGGCAGATCTTGAATCAGGAACAAGCTGGAAGGAATCGATGGGACTAGCACAGGGCTAGCTCTGCAGGGGTACATTGACATGCGACTCACCTGTGCTTTTTTTTTTTTTTTTTTTTTTCCCCAAACTCCTAATGGGAACAAGCCCTTAGTTTCCAGAGGTATACGTTGAGTATCAAGGGTTTGTTAGGAGCACACTGCCAGGGTTCTTCACGTGTAGGTCGTGTTTTGAAGTACGTGCCTTATGACTAAAGCGCTCAAGTTGTGCTGCACAAATGTTGTGTGTTGAGTCACTGAAGAAAAAAAGCTATCAGTGGAATCCATTTAAGGAAATGTTTCCTCGCTGTCCCCTCCTGAATGATGTCTACCTGCCTCTGTATTTGCACGCACACAGTTTAAAATGCAATGTCTCGTGGAGGTATGCTGTGAACATCAGAACACGGCTGATCGTTTTGAGGGAAAAACTCCAACGCAGGCAGAGCTATGAAGCATGCCATGGTCATTCAGGCAAAGGGTGGTGTCTTGTGTCTGTGAGAAATGATGTGTCCTAGCCTCCACCAAACTCTGAATTGAGGAGGAGCTGGGACCCAAAGCAAAGTCATATAAAAGAATGTTTTCTGTATAGATACATAAATGTTTATTTTCTATATGATATTCAAACCTTTATATTCCCTTCATACCTATGCCTTTTACAGGGAATCATCATATACCCCTACTTCTGCCAGTCTGAGAATGATCTATGCGGAAATGCATGGACATCTGTAACTTTTATAAACAACTTGTTTGATTGCAAGTAGCAGAAGCTGTGATTGCTGCTTCTCCACAGAAGAGAGGCAACACTGACAGTAACACATCTAATTTTAGCACTGCTCTTCTTGTATTTCTTCTTGTAGGATTTGTGGTCACACTTTGACTTCTCTGGTGGGAACTGGAAAGTTGAAGGGTGAATTCAAGCCCCTTAAGATGCTTCCATGCTGGGTGACTAACCAAGGGGCAGTGGTTTCTGTGATGTGGAAAGCTATGCATTAAAACGAGGTTGCTTTCACAAAAGACAACAAGCAGGTTGCATACATGACTGACCTAAGCACAACTTGAAGACTCATGACCTGGAAACTTAATGTATCTATCTTAGAAATTCTTGCTATTGGATCTGCATTGGCAAAGCCTCTTTCATAGTATATTCACTTTATTGTATGCTATTTTAATTAACTATTAGGTGCACGAAATGACTAGATCAGATAGTACTACTGTGTGTGAAGGTTACCAGTGTGTCTCTGTGTAAGGCTCTGTTTTAAGTTGATTGTAACCTCACTATGCTTCAGCTGCAAATTTCCCAAGCCTGATGTTAGCCCCTCTCTGAATCCCACAGGAAACTTTCACTAAAGAGATTTTACTGTTTCCAAGAATGAGGTAAGAAGAAAATATCTGCTTTTGCTCGTGGTAAGACTACTCAAAACGTTCAGCCTTTCTCTGCATGAAGATATGATTTAACATTTAACAGTGAGACACTTGCACACCAAGGATGTGCTCTGAACTTGTCCTGGCTCTAGTGCAGTTTGCACATTATCGGTAGAGGCTCATTGCAGTTTGGCAGCTGAAGTCTTCAGTGAATTTACCTCAGCGAAGCTCCTCTCCTTCCTCATTCATGTGACTTGGGGCAAAATGGCAATACTGAGCTCACTGGATATATCTGTGCAAGTGGTTCCTCACCACTGAGTCGAGGAACCACAGTCCAGTCCTCACAGAGAAACAACTGTATCTCAGTTAAATGTGTATTTCCATTTACCTTATATTCCTCACATCCAGTTGCATTTGAGAGTATTTCTCTATAATGACCCATGTATTACTGTTTGCTTTCTCTATGAATTAGTGTCTAAAAGTTTCTGGATCTTTAAAATGAGTTCACATGTTTTTTTTCCCCTGCAAAAATGAGCAGTGCTGTTGAGAATTGATATATGGCATCTGTATACATGCCTGAAAAATCTTCAGTTCTTTCGGTGTAAGGATCTCATGAAACCTATGTAGACATGAGCCAAAACTGAATCTCTCCTATATGATCCCTCTTTGCTACAGGGTCTAAATAATAGATAGAAAGGGAATTGAGCACAAGTGTGGAATTGTAACTGTGGGAGTTTGTGCCCTTTCACTTGTTGGCAGCTTACTGGAAATACAGAGTTTGAATTGATTGCACTTACTTTGAAATATTTTAAGAGGAGGACAAAGGATGTCAAACTTTTAATGCTTCTCTGGCATCTCTGCCTGCTTTTAGCTCTCTATCGCACCTTTGAAACTTGCTGGGCAAACAGGCAAGGATAAGGAAAGTTCAAATAAAATTAAAACAGGGTTTGTTTCCAAATACAATGCATAGCAATACAGCAATCTGGGCAAATTTGGGTAAATAGGGTGTTTAGTTTTTTTTTTTTTTTTTTTTTTTTTTTTTAATTGGTGAAGTGGAAGGGATGAAAACTTGAGTGATTTCTGCTTGATGTGCTGTTCCTCCAGCAGGGTTTGCTGCTTCCACAAACTCTTGTTACATAGATTTTTTTTCTCTTCCTCCTATATGTATAACAAGCAGTACAGATCTTAAGTCCTAAGAGGAAGATACTTATGCAAAATTCGGTGATATTAGCTGAGCTGTTTCTTAGTGAAGAACATGAGAAGGGTTGAGATCTCCCTGGGAGCAGGTGGCTGAAAAATTAAGAAATCAAACTCCAAATTAATTGGAGCTAATCAACTGATTGGGTGTCTGATGAGCACAAATTACCTTGCCCCATGGTTTTCACAGCTGGTGCGTAGCTAGCTGATGAAATTCCTGAAACTATACATATAATATGATGAATAAATCTCTGACCAATGGAATTGTACGTAATCAGCGAAAGGTTCAGGAGTTTCTGACTCCTGAGGCTATAGAAGGCTTGTATGCAGACACACACATCTATTTTTTTCTAAAAAATAGTTTGGACTTGAGAAAAAGACATTTTTGCAATGCCAGAGGCAGATTGTTTGCCAAAGTCATTACAGTATCTCAGCAAATTTGTGTGATGAAGTCGGTGGTATCCAAAACCACTTGTATAACATTGAGCAATATTGTGTAATTTCATTGCTGGGAGGAAAACCCTAGGATGCAAATGAGTGTTAAAGATTGATGCACAGAAGTAAGTGAGAGGGCAAATTTGAACCACACAGGCAAACTGGTGTAATCCTGTGTTACTGTCCCGGGAAGAAACAGAGGGTATGGAAAGAAAATGTATCAGCTGGACATAAGGAGTTGTTTTTGTAATTATTTTTATTTAATATTTTCTTCAATGACACAGGCAGAAAATGTAAGACTGTATTAATAGAATTTGCTGCTGGCACAAATGTGGGGGCATTTATCTATATGGGGATGGCTGAGTAGCAGACAGCAGGATGGAAAGGGCTGTTAGCAGTAATGGAAGGGTAATGCAACAAGTATTTGCCCATTTATATGAAGCTTTGGCAGAGGGGCAAAAGGCACAGCCAGAGACTGGATGATTCCTGGTAAATTCATAGTATCATCCCTCTGACTATGGGGGATCTCAAGGAATCTCAGTGATTTTTCAATAACATGAGTTTTGAGGTTTGAAATCGCAAAACAATGCTGTTTCCCCAGGCTTATGCTAGGGGCCAACCTTTTCCCTGCCACTTTCAAAAAACAGTCCAGAAACTTCCTCTGCAGTGCTTTAGTTCTGTGAATTTCTAAGCCTGGGAAAAGACTTTTAATTGGTCTCCAGCATTTTAGTGGCTCAGATATCATCCCTTCTATTGTCCATAAAAAGATAAGGAATTTGGTCATGCATTCCCGTATTAGTCATCATCTTGTATCAACTGTCATCAATAAGGAAAAGAACATTAATCTCTTACTGCTTGACTTGCACATTCTGAAGATACTGATCTATGGGGCTTAAGCAAAAAATTAATGTGAAAGGTATAGCTCTGCGTTTAGTTGAACAGAGGCAGATCTGGAGACAAATTTAGATATTTTATTGATTTGATAATCAAAGGGTTGATAGAGGGACCTGGGCAAGCTAACAAATCTGTTGAAAATCTAGTTTTATTAGGCTAATATGTGTGTGTGTGTGTGTGTGTGTATTATTATTATTATTATTATTTTCTTTCCTAGTATTTTTCCATGGCAAACCAGAGGCCACTGTCATGCATGGGATCTAGTCTTCATTATGTGAGATTAAACTAACTCCCAGTAATGTCAGCTATAGCAAATACTGGGAACCCCACTGAGTGAATAAAGTAGTAGATAGGGCTGGGGGCAGGACAGGAGGTATAATACACCGTTCGGCTCTGTGACTATGCAAGTGGCTTTGGCTTAGGTGCCGAAGAAATGTTTGAAAAACTGAGTTGCAGTTTTTGGATATTTTGGCACATAAGACTGAATCTTGCATAAAGGCTGTTAAAAATGTTAATCCACTCTAGGAGAGCATTTCTGAATCTTCTGGAGCTTTGGTTCCTTGGTTGCAAAATGAGATGATTTATTTCCCCCCCCCTTTCTTTTTTTATCTTCTATATTTAGACTAGGACAGGGAATATTTTTTCTTTGTGAATGAGCACGGCCTATTAAAATGAGGCCTCAGTTTAAGCTATGATTTCTAAGTGCCATTATTTTCATAATTTCTGTGAGGATCCAATATTTATGGGAGTGATGACATAGAATTCTCATGCAGTTGGTGTGGAAAGGAAACCGTTTCTGTGTGGGGAAAAAGACATTTTGCTGAATAATTGGTAGAGACAATAACCAAAAGTGCAATCCACCAAGCCTCTTATACATGGGCTACGAAAACTGCTTCTCTGTGCTCCCTTGCTTGTTTAATACAAGCAATTCCCACTGAAGGACTTAAATCTGATCATGATATTAGAACCAGATGCACCTGAGTGGAAATAGAAAAAAAAAATGAGAGAGATTAATCCTTCTGCTTCTCAGTCTTTGTTGCTGGCCTGGTTTGTCCTAATGCCTACCCTCTCTTCCTAAAAAATGAAACTCAGTTACTTTGACACCGGTCCCTTGTCTCCCCAAATGATCAGGAAAAAGAGAAATTAATTTACATTTTCTGTTAACACTGCCTCTGCTGTCACCAATTTGCCTCTACCATCTCTGAATTTTTACTCTTTCAGCTGACCTCTCTCATCTTGTGTGCTGGAAATAGCATCTTACTGTCTCTCATTGAGTGCAGTGCAATCTTCTTTCTAGTCTTTGCTGTAGCTTTAACTGTAGCACTTCCATTTCTGCTTGTCTAGGAATGTCCCCATCCATGTGGGACCTGGCATTTTCCTCCTCTATAAAGTACATCTTTTTTTTTTTTTCCTTTTTTTTTTCTTGCTGCTAGCTTTTGCATTTCCTTGTTCCTCCATGTTTACAGTGTTTTACCTCCATCCATTCTCATCACCATATAGCAGCAGAAAAGTAAATGGCAGACACCATATGGTACTGTGTGGTGTCTTTTGAATGCTTTTGATTTTTCTTGCACCTTTTATCAGTCTCCAGAACTTGCCTTACTCTTGAAATGTGCCTTGCTCAAATCCCAAATCCTTCCAGAGCTAAGGGTTTCCTTGGTATTGAATCTAATTGGTCTTCTTTAAAAATCTAATTAGAACTCTTTCTTCGAGAGTCTTTACTTTTAAATCTGTCAACGCTGCTTCTGAAGAGAGCTGTGCTCCCCTTTTGCAGTGCTTTGCACTGCGCCTTCTCCGGCACTACGCAGAAATGATTCTGGATCTCTAGCACTGCTTATATTTTCCCTCTTTTCCTTATTCGTAATATCATTTACACACGGCGTTAGTGCCATTGACAGCCCTTTGAATTTTGCAAAGGGTTGAAACTTTGAAAGACGAGGAAATAGATTGTTTCTTTGAGCTGGGTGCCCTATCTGATTATTTATAAAAATCTGTGTCTATTTATGCATTATTTTATAACATTCAGTTGCCTACGAGCCCTCTGCTGTCTTTGTTGTCTGCCTTTCCACAGTGAAGTGTTTCTGTCCCACTGCGGTGGTTAATTTGAAGCATGGTAGGAGGAGTCGGAGCTATTCAGATCTAAATCCGTAGAGCACCAGGCTCCTGCAGAAAGGTTAGAAGCATTTTAAAAACCAGGCTGGCCAGGGAAGCAGTGTGCACATACGGGCTGCTCTCAATAGCTACCACAGGTGGTTGCACACGAGAGCGTCTCTGCGTTATATGCCGTTTTCAGCACAAACTGAGCGAGACTACGCCTCGAGTTATTCCAGCCTCTTGAAGACTTACGTGGAAATCACGCGGTTATAGTTTTATATAGTGAGATCGTAACATCGCTGCCTTTGCAATTGTGCTGATGCACGAAAAGAGTTAAGGACTTTTGTTAGCGAGGCTCTTTGCTGTCCTCAACTGCAGGATGGCTCTAACCTCATCAGCAGTCTAAATTCTAAATTGTCTTAAACCGGCTGTGGACATCCTCTCCATGGCTTTTTTTTAAACCTGAAGTTGTTTTTTCATCGAAGCTTTTTTATCTTTTCTGAGAAGATTAGCAGGGCTTTTGAAGCCCAGCTGCATCAGTTATTGCTGAAGTTAAATCATTCCCTGCCACCCGCTCTCTGACACCCCTTCCTAGCTCCCTTTGGGATTTATTTTATCCAGTCATTGCAGCTATTGGGTAAAGCTGGCCTTTGAGGCAGACTTGTGAACCAAGAGGCAAATGCCTTCCCTTGAGTCCCTCAAGGGCTCTTGGTGCATCAAGATTGATACCCCTACCAGACGTCATCCCGGTCCTGACTAGGTTCTGCCCTGCTTTTATTATCTTGTTTACTGCGAGATTTGCCTTAGGAAGAAGACCACATCAAGCAGCTGCCTTTTTATCGGTTCTTGTTTGGGAAAGGTAGTGCTGAACACAGATATTCCCACAATTAAGGGCACAAGATCTACTTTCTTCTCTCAGCTCTGCTGTTCATTCCTTCTGAGATGGGGTGAATTGCACATTCTGTTTTTTTTTTCTTTATCACTTTCAGTTGGGGTTTTTGATATCTTCTGCTTTCCTTTTTATCTCTTTAGATATTGTCTTGAACAGTGTTCAGCATATCCAATTTTACAGTGAGAGAGCTGAACCACTGAGACAGCCAAAGTCATGATTTTTAAAGGGATTTTATTCCTGAAGTGAATGAAAGGTGCTTGATAAGGTGTCTGGGCACTTTGTTCCTTCTGCAATCAAGGCAAGGTGTTAGAGGTCGCGTGCTGACTTGTGCCTGAGCAAGGAAGATGGATCTCAACTGTGGCACCCCTATACCTGCAATAGTGGCCTCCCTTCTGCTAGAAGCAGCATAGATGTTGAACAACTTCTAAATGAAAGCCAAAAAATGATGCTGTGTAAATACCTTAATTTAAAATTACCTCAAAGGCAGCACGATGGATTGCTAGCAGAATTTAATCATTTTTTTCCTCTGGCTTTGTAGAGCCCAGTGCAGCTTAATCCCTTTAATATGCTTTGGTTAAAACACAGCATCTCTTTGGAAATTAATATTCAAACTAAGGAAATCATTTTTGGATTTGCAGAGAAGAAGAAATGCGGGAAAAATATGGAGAATTTTTGCATTAGTGGTGTAAAATGACATAGCAAACATTCTTCTTAAAACAGCAATTTTGCAGTGCACTATCTCTTCCCAGTTTTGTTTCCCATTGCCCTACAACTATTATATTAATTTCCAAGATCCTTATATTTACTGTTTGTCGTGTTGTTACTAATGAAAATGTTATTCATAGATTATTATTATTATTACTTGAAGTCAAATGAAGGCATAGTGACTGACCAGATTTGAAACCATTCTCTTCCCTTTTCTTCCTTCTTCTGCTTTCTAGAGTTTGTAGAAAGGATTTGTGTTTGTGCAAAAAAATGTATTTACCAGCAAACATCCAGACAACAGAGTGTTTCCCAAAATATTTCTCTTATAAATGCTAATTAGCTATTTTGAAAGCTCTCTGGGAGCAGAAATAATATTCAGTGACTTCAGTGATCAGTTATGTAGCACGAATAGCAAATAACTGAAAGAGAATATGCACAGTAGTGGTAATACGTTTTTGAAGATGATAGCTTTTTACAACAAGGTGAAAAAAACATCGTTTACCACTTAATTTTGGTGAAAGGATGAAAGGCAACCTTGATAAAAATTTCCTTGAAATCAGTGAGGTTCCATCCTCTTAAGCCCAGACTCAAAAGTTAAGTCACAGTGCTGTATGCACCACATACTATGCTTAACAACGTATTTAGCATAGTAGTGCAATTTTAGGTAGAATAAGTTGTCATGAAGATAAAAGAGGATTTTAAAAAGGTTTGTTGCTTGCAGTATGTTCGGTGACTTATTCATAAGCTGCCATTTTCATTAGAGTATCTGATCTGCAAGTTTTACGTACTGCTTTAAAACCCTTAGTAAATAACTGTGGGAGGAGGAGTGGGAATCATAAAGCTAATATGTTTTCAGTAACAAGTTCAATAACAAAATTCTTCTCTATCCTTATTTTTGCAATGCAGAATTTTGTTGAGATGCTTTTCCTCCAATTTAAATATTAGAAAGTTCACTTTTTTATTAGAATTTTCTTCCTTATAAGTCAAAAAGACAAAGAGTGTTTTTATTTATTTATTTATTTATTTATTTTAACTGAAAAGGTAATATGCTTCCAAAGCCTCTCCTTTTCCCTTCTGTTGTACTAACCATTAGCTCCTAAGGAGTGGATGGCATCCTGACTGTTGCTGATGTGCCACGATGTATGGTGGCAGTCCAGGTGATGTCAAGTTAAGATCTTTGAGCCATTCATGCTTGCAGGGCCAGCAATTTCAGGCTGACACCTGTTTTTCAGTCTGGTGCTAATTTGGATGCTATTGGGAATGATTTTGGCTGATCAGTAGTTCTTTTGATAACTTGTGATGGATGTCAGCCTCATGTTTTATAACTAGAAGTTCTGGAGGAAATAAATATTTCCTCAAAAAGAAAGTGTGCATGCATATAAAGAAAGGAGAGAGAGCACTTGCATATGTGAACATGTTTTATAAGCAAGTGAGGAAAAAAATGAATTATTCTGTACATCACTTTTCACTCTGAGATGATCTTTCAAGTCTGGTTCCCAAGCTACCTTTAATGAAGCAGCTGGTCGAGGCAGACTGGATAGGCCGATCTGCGGCAGTGTGTCTCATTTGTATAAATATAATATCCATCATGGTGCACGAATGATTCAGTCTCTGTTTTCCACTTTAACTCTCTTCAGTTCTGCAAGAATAATGGATGTTCCAAGTGTTTCATTAACAGATGTGTCACTTTGCTACCAGTCATCCAGCTGCTGGTCTTCTGACTGCTTAACCTGTTACTGGACAGCTTCCGAAAGGCAGAGTGTGCATTTGCAAACCCCCGCCCCCCAACTAAACTGGCAGTCATGGAGCTCTTATGCTTGCACCTCATTCGAAGCCTGCTGCAGCAGCCCCAGAGCACATGAATTCAACCCAAGCAGATGAGGAAAACACTTCGCTACCTGTATCGCATCAAATTTAGTTTGCAGAGAAAGCAGTGGTAGTAGATGTAATAAATTGTAACTATTTGTTCATTGTTTAGAAGGAGGAATAAGCCGATGGAGGGGGAGGAGGAGGTTTTACAACAATCAGGGTTGAGACATGGTGTCAGACAAATAAATTATGGTAAGCACAAAAGCTTATATGACCCCTTGTGGAACCAGTGTCGGGGCCCTAGCTATCTTGCAGGACTATGAAGAGCTGAAGTAAGCAACAAGCTGCTCAGAGGTTTTGAAGGTAAAAGGATAAAGAAAAGATAAGCAGGCACCTGTAATTTTCTCACAGAACAGCATCCCAAAAGGGAGTCAACACAACAGATAAGCAAACCCCTGTGATCACTCACAAGGAGACAAACCAAAATAAAGAGACAGAAGAAGACCACGGCCTTCCTCTCCACGACCACCAGAGAGCTTCAGATGACCCCCCCCAGCAACTCACACATGCGCAAAACGCACCAGGAGATTACAACGCAGACCATAAAAAGGGGACTGTATGTGAAGGAGGCGCGCGCCGTTGGCGGAGCTGAGACTCCCCGGCTGCCCAGCGCTGTTTTGCTTGTGGCTGCTTGCTTAATTAAATAAATTGTTCACATGATTTAACAAACTCTCTGTATGAATTAACCTTCAAGAGAGTAACTTATGACAGTAGAGTGCGGAGTTGTGCAAGCTGACAGGCTCAGTGCACCCTAACAACAATATTTAAAGGCATTTAATGAAATTTAGTAACACTTCAGCTTTGGCAGCCTGACTGAGCCAATGACTCTCCATTATACATTGACAGATATGATAAATGTTGGGGAACTGATTTACAAAGATTAATAACAGCTTTTAGATACATTACTCTGATGTCAAAGTTCTTCAAAAATACTTTTGACACCCCTCCCTTAAATTGCACTAGCAGCAGTCATGCTGTTAATTAAATGACAGCATATACTTTAAAATGCTCAGCATCGCACCACAAAAGAGCTCAGATTTTTTTTTTCTTTTTCTTTTTTTTTTTTAGTGTTCTGTTCAGTGCCTGCGAAGAGTGTGATGAAGATGGATAGGACAGTTTGGTATAGGAGAAGCGGCTTTTAGGAGCCATCTGTGTTTTTACTGATGAGAATGAATTTTAACTAATGAAAACTTTACTGATAAATGTTGTGCGTACTGCGGCAACAGCACACGGTGATTAGATTTTATATAGTAGCTTAGTGAACAGAGATGGAATATCCCGCAAAGAGCATCTGCCTTATTTTCATTACAGTCTTTCTCCTGCCCCCCCCCCCCATCTTAAATTGCTACATCTTGTTGGAAAATGTCAGAAAGGTTTGGCACACTTTAAACAGCAAATATGCTTGAAGTTGTGGAGTGGTCATGTCATTTCCAGAAGCTGAGGAAGCTCTTTCAGCTAAGGTCAGGGTTGACCCCAGAATCCAATGATCTGAACTTCTTACGTTGCTGCTTACTAGAGCTTGTAAAAAAAAAGGGGGGGAGGACACCAAAGCAAATCCTGATGGTTATCAGTGATCTCCTGCTACATCAATAGCTCTTCTGGGGCACTCTGAGGCAAAATCTGACCAGAAACGATCTGAGTTACCTATTACATATTTTTTTGTGAAGGGGATGTTTTGATGAAACAGCTCATGTTGGGGATGCCAGTTTTTCAGATAGGCTGGATGTCCCTTTCCTGAAAACACATAGTCTGCTGAGGAGCCTTCTAGGCACTGGATGACTCTAGTCTCCAGGCACTGGAAATGTCTGCAGGACCCTGGTGGGATACGTTCTCAGCTAATCCAGAGTCTCTAGCCTAGGAATTGCTCAGACTCCCTTTATATTGAAGGAGAGAGTGAAGGTTTCTGTGGTACGATGCGTCTCAACCAAGGCAAGCATCTAAAGTGAGACCTGTGCACTCCACTGGACTGCAAGCACTGATTTCTCTCAGTTCAGTGGGACATGAGGGTGAATCTGGATGCTGATGCTGGATGAGAAGAATCCCACATTGCCTCCTCCTCCACCAGCCTGAGGGTCTTCTGGTTGCCCTTTCTCTGCCTGGAAATGAAAAAGGAAATTCTTTAATTCCTTTTCTAACCTAGCTGCCATTTTACAGGAAAGATTACCTCTTAGCTGTTTTCCCTCCCCATTCACTCTGTTGTTATCCTTTTTAATCTCATTTATGATCACACAACTGTACGGAAATAATAGTAAAGGTTCCTGTTCCTCATTTCCACTTGTGCATGCCATGCTATATTGGTTCCCGGTGATGTGACCCTGATGTGCCTTTTTAGTGCTCTCTATAACCTTCTGTAATCTATTGCTTTACATACAAAATAACTCATCTCTTCAACGTGTTTAGATAAATGCTGCTTATCTGCAGATGAAGCAGAAGAATGGCAAAATAAATGCAATGTTCAACCTTGAACATCTAGAAAATGCTGGATGTTTAAAGTCTGAGAGATTAAAAGTAAGTCTAATGGGCTTTTGGTTTTTCCTCTGAGCTTTTGAGCACTTGAGTTATCCTAACTTTTCTTCTTAGAAAATATTAGGTGCTTCCCCCTGCCTCCCAAGTGAATGTCAATACTCCCTTGAAGCAATGCAGGTGTAAGAGATGGTATTTAGAAAAGACGTCACATGTTTGTGAGAGCTACATGAAGGAGTAGGTTTGTGCCATCCCGCAGCCACTCTCTGGGGCCTGGCCACCTAGCCCCTTTTAGCAAGTTCTTGCATTTAGTTTTTTCTTATATGCAGATGGCAGTTATAAATGCCAGGATTTATACTGTTCATACTGTGTGTCTTAATCATAGATATGTAAGGAGATACGTAATCAGTATTGTAAATTCTCAGCAACAGTATGACTCTTAATGCACCGGCACTATTATAGCCTTTCTGCTGTTTGAGTTTGCTTGCAGCTGCTATTTTCTGCCATGCTGAGCTGATATGATCCTTCACAGGAGACCTTTTCTGAAAGAAGAAAGAGGAGCAGGTAAGGCTAAAAGAAGGAGAAAGGTTGGCAGAAGTAGCTTTTTATTTTCTCTCTTTCCTTGGCCTTAAATGACAAGGGAAGATATATGAAGAGAGAAAAAAAAATCAATATGAAGTTAAAGAAAATGAATGTACTTAAATAGGGACTTGGTCGTCAATCTCTAAAATCCAGCACTTCGATACTGCAGGCATAATTATGGATTTAGGTAAACAGAAATACATCAGCAAGGCTTACGAATTATTAGTATTTTGCAGTGTAATGTTTGTGGGAGATTAGAACACATCATTAAAGATGAAAGGTTATTTTCAGAGCTCACTTAAGTTTTAAATCGCATCCTTGCAGAGTCCAAGAGTGACCTTCGAGTGAGCTTGGGACAGGCTGCAGCCCAGAAATGTGGCTCACCGTGAGCTCGCTCAACAGTGATGCCTCCTGTGGAGGGGCAGAGGAGCAGCACAAGGGACACTCAGAGTTTTAGGCTATTCAGCTTCATAACCGTTTTCAATATGCTTATTAAATGGCTTAGTCTTTTAAAAGTGAGAAAAGAAAAAAGTCTTCTATTGCCTCCGGTGTAAAAGTGCTCTTTAGAGACTAGATTTATGCACAAGCTTACTCCTATTAAGCTAGTTATTTGGTAGGAACCTGTAGAGCTAATTCTAAATTGTGCACCAAGCACTCTCCAAACTTGGTTTTAATTAAGTAGCAATTACATGTCTGCATATCTTCACACACCTAAATAATTATTTCAGTGTTTTTTGGCTTACTGAATCCCATCTGCTTGCCCTTGCTATCAAAGCCGGCTTGCCCACAACAATAATTCTGTTGTGCAATTATTTTATAGGGTGATGTGGAAATTTATGAGGTGGTGAGAAAGGAGATATTACCTTCTTACGGTATTTTGTCATACTAATATGATTCATTAGGACTTGGACTTACAGGGATTTTCAGTAACTCTTCGTCTAATTTGGCCTTCGTGAATGGCTGTTTTTTTGCTGTTATAAATTGCAAAATCTTTGGGGAAAACAATGAAATACTATCAACTTTGATAGCAGAAACTGACCCTAATAATTCAGGACTAGAAAGAATAACAACAGGGAAAATTATGTTCTGTCGAGCAAGACTAGAGCAATGTGTACTAGAGTTCTTGTATGATCCTTAATTGTGTATTATTATGGCTTTTTTTCTGGACTGAAAGCATTATATTTTAAAACATTGTCTTTATTTTGTGACTTGTGGTTTTAAACTGGAAATAACTGATGTGGATCTTAAGTTAAAAAAAAAAATCTTACAGTCTCCTTTTAGGAGCTGACATGGGGCTGGCTGAGGCTTTGTCCCCAAGGCTTTAAGGCAGTACCCTGACATGTTTGAAGAGGTATCAGCACTGGGAATACTTTCTGTCATATGTGAACTCTGCATCTAAAGCAACGCTGTTTGCCAACCATTTAGCTAGCTGCTGAAGTATCCTGTTTGTATCAAATAATTGTGCTTATAATTAGCAGGCATAAATGTAAAAGCCCTTTGAAAAATGTGTTCTTCAATATCAAAGCAGTACCACAAATGGATCCTTTTGTGTTGCTGCTGAAGTGAGCCTGGATCTGCGGTTTAACTTGTTTGAATCATGGTGATTTTCAGCGCATTTCTTCCAAAGGTTCTGAAGATTTTAAAGTCTGAATGTGTTGCGCTTGAATACCGTGTTTGAATAGATGTGCCATGTGCCAATTAACCGCAAGGCTACGTGAAATGAAAGCTGGGAAGTGAAGACACCTTTTCAAACTGAAATCATATGAAGTGTTTTAAATGGGCAGGGGAGGGAGGAAATAGCCAAATTAGAAGTAAGAAAGGAAGCTGGACAGCCCTGTTTTGGAAAGATCGCCAAGGGATCTCTGATCACCGTGAGAGCCTAGGATCTTGATTTTTCTGTCTCATCCGAAAAACAATACCTCCTACCACCACTGCACCAGAGGGACTTTTGTGTTGTGATCACCGATCTAAGACTAGGATTTGGAAATGTTGACTGCTTCTGAAAGCCTTTAGAGGGGTCTGTCAAATGTAAGGTGTTTTGTATCATTCATACATGCACTCACCAGACCTTAGCCTCTGGTTTCTCATGGGCTGCTGGAGTTGGAAACTAATCCTGTACGTTTTTCTGGGAGCTGGCACTCCATATATTTTCACAAGGAACAAAGCCTTAATTTTCTAGACTTGGGAAATTCTGAATCCTAAATATTTCATAGCAGAGTGATTAGAAAGGCCAGCATTATAATTACAACTACATTTTTAAGGTCTAATATTTTTTTAGGATGCTAGAGCTGGAAAATGTATATCTTTTTTGCCAGTGTAACCATTTTTACAGCTCTGAGATTTCCTTCGATATTAAGCCTTTCAAATACTACTCTTTCCCCATGAAGATGTTAATGATGTTGACTTTCAGCCAGCCTCAACTCAGTAAGTCCCAGAATTTGGACCATTCAAAATTCCAGACCCATTTTCCTGGGAAGTGGCTTATGCCCCCTCAAGGGAAGGATGCCACATACTTATTCATAAGCACTTCCATTTTTGTAGTATCTTGAGATCTGCTGTAGTATCCTATCCAAGTAATTATCTGTTTCACCCCTGCCTAGCTTATATGATTTGACAAGGTCAAAACAGAGGATGGCTTGTACTTGTTGGGAAAAGCATGGTGTGAGATAATATAGGAGCTGACGACAGTAATTTGTTCAAATATGCAACATATAAGGAAAAAATTGAGGGAGTACAAACTGATTTTCAAGGTCAATCATATTGTATATATAGAGACATATTTGAAAGAGAAAACTTAATCATCCAAAATCGTGTGCCAAATTTTTAGCCAGCATTCTACAATGTATCTTCAAAGTACATCCTCTCCATTTAAGTGGAGTTAGGAAGATCTGGTCTCTCCTCTTAAGATTTGTCCATCTGCTTCAAAGGAATGCTAGAAAAAATGGCAATTTAAAAATAAGAATAGTAAGAAAACTAAGGTGGTGATATTTTCTCAAACGGTGATCATTTACGTAAACGACTGCACCACTTGTCTCCTCTTCACAGAGACAGCTGCTATTTTCTGCGTGTACCTGAATACCACTGCTTGACAGCCTCTGCACCTGCCCTGCCTTTCCCCCACTGCCTATTTTCAGTCCTGGACTACAAAGGAATTTCACCCAAGAGCTCTTCTGTCATGTCCAGTTCACTCGATTGTCCACACGTAAACGTCTTTGCCACTTCAGAATGGCAATGACTTTAAACCAACTAATTTCATAGCTGAGTTATATTTGTTTTCCAATGTTACCCATGCTGTTGTGCATCTGACAGCTGTGACTGGACTCTTCACAGCTGTAGACCCCACCAGTGTCGATGATACGCATGTCCTTTATGTGTGATCATGGTGAGCCATTTCCTTCTACCACTCCAAATTAATGCTAATAACATTTGACTGCTATTTTTACAAAACAAAAAAAACTGTATGGAGCTGTTGTGTTTTAGTTGTTTAGGAAACAGCTCCTGAACATTTACTCCCAAGCTTTCTATACTTTTTTTTGTGTGAATTCCAGCTTACACTCACGATTTCTGGAGCTGAGGCTTTGAGAAAAGTGCCAGACCTCTGCATCTGGTAATATGATGTTTCCAGCCTCCATTATTTTGATGCATATTTTAGGAATGCTGGTAGACTGATAAATATGAAGTGCAGAAAATAACCTCCTTGGCGCTACGGTACGGTTTCCACTTCATCCTTTGGCTCTGGAAAAGATGCTTTTATGGTTTATTTATTTTATTTATTGATCTTTCCCCCTCTTCTACAAAGGTTTCGCCTATGCTTTAAAAAGAAATGTGCATCCAGCATGGTTGAAGGGCAGAGTATTCAGCTTCCGCCAAAAAAGAAATGTTTCTGCATAAAATGTTTGCCCATTTGTATAGCAGCTGAAATGACCCATAGGATCTGCTACCAGCTGGAGAACCCAGAGAGGAGAAAGGAAGGGGAATTTTGTAGCTGAATCTTATAGAAGCAAGGAGTACTTACAGAAAGGCTTAGTTTGCTGAGAGGGGCCCTTTGAGGGAGAAAAGCAAGTTTCTGCTAGGAAACACAACGAAAGAATAAAAGGATATTGAAAAGCTACAGTATTTGGGAAGGATGGGGAAGCAAAGAACCAGAATAAGCTTGTCTTTGGTCCATGTCTCTCAGGAGAGTTTTTATTTATGCGTTCTGTTTGGTGTTGGGTGGGAGAAAGGCCTAATATTGCCTCATTACACAGTATTATCGTGTAATCCAGAAAGGAAAGGATTTTCTCAAGCTTTGCCAGAAAATTGCTACAAAATGCTGCTACTCAGTACAGAGCCAGCAGAGCTCTGAGAGAGCACCTGCCCTGGCCAGATGGGAGTAATGTGCTTGGTTCTGCTGGGACATCTGAGGAGTTGGCTGTTTTGTTATGAACCAAGGTGCAAATGTGGAGTGCTGTGACAAAATCCAGACCCCAGCGTAGAGAAGCTCTCGCTCTAAAAGCAAGACAAAATGTTCTATTGCCATCCACAAGGTGTGGTTGCTCCAGAAGGCTTGAGAAAGAAAGTTCAAGAAGATGATTCTTGGTCCCCTCGTCCATTTGGCTGGTGGTGTCAAATGGCTTTATGGGGAACAGAAGAGCTTGTGAAATGGTGCTATGCTGCAACTTCCTGAGTGTAAGTAAGTGCTCAAACCTCCAACAGATTAATTTTATACTAAACATGATACAATTTTTTTGTGTGGAAAGTCACTGCTGTAGCTAGAGCGATATTGAGTGGGTAAATTAGGGACCTTTTCAGTCTGAGGTTGGGGAAGTATAGAGAAAAACATGCCTGGAAATTGTTACGTGATCAAATTGGTCTGAGAAAGCTGTAATGGCGCAGCACTGTCATTGACATCCTAATGGATACTTTCCTTGTGAGGCAATACAGGAATTATAAATGGAGAGAACCTATTCAGGTCATCCGGTTCTTTCCATGACAACACAGTGCTCTACTGCTATATCACATTTTTCTGGTACTCATCTACTAGCACTTAGCCATCTGATGTTATTTTGTTAAAATTAACCCCCAACTTCATTGAACCCTTCTGCCTAACTGTGAGATAAACAACATATAGTTCTCTTTCTAATAGTTTTGGAAAAAAAAGTAACTCGATCAGGTGAAACCACCCAATAAGTTTTGGTAACAGTCTTCGGATCACACATAACATCTCTTGTATTTCAGTTCTGTCACTGCAGTGGTGTTTGAAAGCAGACTAACCCTTTGAGAGTCTTTTAAGGAACAGATCCCAGAATAGGGTAGAGAGCGCCCTTTGTATCTTCAGAGACTATAAATCTCCTTGAAAGGATCTCATATCTCTGGCTTTTTCTGGTGCTGTGAAAAAAACCCTAGGTTGCTATTTTTCCAAGAGAGATTTGAAGTGTCTGTGTAATGTTCAAAGCTACTCCTTTCTGTGATTGGATGTGACTGATTCTGAGCAATCAGGATCGCTCGTGTTTGTGTCCGAGACATGGCACGCTAAGAGGAAGCTTCTCATGATCAATTCATCAACTTAATGAAACCTCAAATGTCTTACAATCTGTGGAAGAAGAGAAAGCTCAATAACCGGTAAAACATCCAGACTTAACTGTGTATATCAGTGTCATTAATGTACCTGTGGAAATTCAGTCCGTTCATGATCATTACAAGGCCAGAAGATAGGCAAAGCATGCTAAATAACAACAGCTGAGCTCTAATGTGTATCTTCTGCCTTGAAAGCTTTGGTTTGAAAGTCTTGTGAGGAGTGTTCCTAATTGCCTCCAGTTAAGCAAAAACCACTTGTGCTGTTTCATCTGCTTGCATTCACAGCAATTACTCTATCTGTGAGAGAGAATACCCTTTAGGTTTCCGAATTTATTCACTGAATATTTATACAGACTTATCTGGAAAGAGCAAAGCCTTGCTGGTCTTTATTCTTCATATCTTAGTACGTGGATCTTGCTTCCTGTTCCAGAAGAAGTATCCTAAAGTGCATCCAGGTCTCAGTGAACCACGGCCAGTAGCAAGATGATTAGATAAAACTGGAGAAAAAATACTACTGCCAAAGTATTAGTGCTGCCACAAGCTACCCACATAATTATTTGGATAGGTCACTTATGGTGGAATTTGACTGATAAACCTAGATTCCTAGCACCATAGGTTTGAGGTTTTTTTAGCAGTCTGAAATTTTTGCACCCTCATGGCAAATCTTACAGCGTGGATGGGATTTAAGGGTGATTTGTATCTTTCTGGACTGGCAGCTGAAGATGAGGTGGGGAGACCCATAGCACCTAAAATTACACAAGATATTGAGGCAACTGAATCCCACTCTTTATGGGCAAACAAACAAACAAAACCGCAGCTTTAGCTGTCTCAGCATTCACCCTATCCATTACATTTAGCTGGCAGACGTGTGCTGAGCACAGGGGTATCACCAGGCTATGAGCTATTCTCCTCTTCCTGTTGAAGCTATGCTGCAAATTCAGAAAACATTTCAAGATTTAGTGGCTCTGGGAAAAGGAATGTGGCTCTTGCTAATGGTAAAAACAAGGTTTGCGGTTGCCTGTGTCCAGCTGAAGGAAATTTTAGGCTGTGTCCTATGCTCTGGACCCAACCATGACTGCCAGGCTATGCCGCTTCTGTGTGGCTTCATGCTCCAGCCTGTGCTGAGCCGGCTGGATTTCCAGGTGAGAAACTCGAGTGAGGCAGGAAGGATTGGTGTTTTCCCCTCCTCACCCCCTCTTTCTGCAGGCAGTATGGATGCAACAGGTTTAAGCCATGCAAATTCTGAGTCAAGTTCTAGCACAGCTGTTGAAGGCAGGTTAGATATTGTTATATGTTTTACCCAGAGACAGTGAGGGACACTGTCAGGTTGTGTGATGACTGTCCAGGAAAGGGCTGGATGACCTGACCTCACTTTCCCAGGGGAGCGCTACAGGCCCCATCTCCAGACAAGGAATGCAGGACAGACTTATGAAGTCATTCCATCCCATCCCATCCCTGCACGTAGACTCCTACATGCCATAAAAGCACTGGCAGAAACCAGAGCTCTTGAATTCTCTGTCTAAATGCATTTAAACATTTGCACGGTTAAGCTAGCTGAAGCCTGACATATATCTGTAGGACTGAAGATGGGTTTTCACAGCCTGCTGGCCTTCAGACAGGGTGTGTGGGCTGCATCAAGTGTGATATCAAGCAAGGAACCAAAATGCTTGCTAATTTTTTGCCTCAGGGAAAGATGGTGTAATAGTGATTAAAGTAAAATTCAAATTTCTTTCCTCTGCAGAAGCTTCATTACACCAAGCTGTAAGCTTCCTCTCAATACTATTAATTGCAGGCTGCAATCTAGCCTTTTGCTTTCCGACATAGCAGTGCTGCCTTTCAAATTCCCCTCTCACAATGTCTTTGGCAGTAGAGAATGGTCCATAATAAGGCTGTATAATTGTATAGTCTAAATGTCTATTCTTTTTTTTCCTGACAAGGTGGCAGGTTTTTCTGGAACTTCTTCCACATTAAAACAAAGATGTGTTTTTGTTAAAGATATGATCCTGTCCCTTTCCTCCCTCCTGCTCTGTTAATCTGTCTTAAGTGATGTCTCTCTGGACATCTCACATTAAAGAGTACACTTATTTTTTCTCAGCTGCAAATATTTTCCATCAAATTCTTGGAATCTTCCTTCTCTAAGTCTATGCTTTCCATCTCTTGCCATGAACATCTGAAGCTCCTCTGAGAGAAAATGAGACAACAAGGTTGGAGGCGAGTGGCACCAGGCACATGTGATGATGGGCTGCTGCTGTTTGGTAGTAACAACAGTTTGATAGTAACGATAATCTTTGTATTTTCAATAAATGCCAGAGATCTGGCACACTCAGTTGGGGCAACTTGGGCAAGTGAATACCTGAGGTTGCCTTTTGGAAGACCAGGTTTCTGGTCCCAGCTCTGCCAAGCTGGAATTTGCTCAGCTTCTAATGCCGCAAGTTTTGTGACACAGAGGAATCCTGCTTGCTTGTGTTTTATGGGGTAGGCACACGAGAGGAAAGCTGAACATACTGAAATAGAACTGAATACAGGCAATGCCCTTGCTTGGTGAGCTGGGAGTGTTTATCTTCCATTCCACCTTCTCGTGCGAGCCACAGCCCTAATCTGGCCGTATGGCTCAACAGTCAGTTGGGTTTTACCAAATGTTGTGGGTCTGGAAGGAAGGGCAGATGAAAGAGTGTCACAACCCACTGCTTAAGGAGTAACAATTTGGGCTGGATTTCAGCTGCTAGTGGAGCTCCCCACCAATACTTGTGCTTGACTTTTATCATGAAGAGACTGAAACATGGACGGAAATGCGAGCTTGAAATAAGTAAGTAAATGGGCTCTCCTCTCCCACTGACACCCACTCAAGGCTGAATCTGGAAAGTTTTTACTTCAAAGAAGCAGCGAAAATGTTCTTTTAGTTTGTAAAGCTGATTATTTGGCTTAAGAGAAAAGGTCTATGGAGTAATTTCTGAACAAAGATGCTCTGAGTAGGCTGCTTTGCATAAACTTTAATATGTTTCCACGCTTTCTACTTATAGTGTTAACGATGACGTGACTTTTGTCCGTTTTTATAGAAAACAATGCATATGCTCATTATAATATATGCTCTTCCCATTTTAAATTTAAAACACGCTTGTATTAAGATTAAAAATTTTTTTCTTGCTTTTGTGTTCTTCAATTATCCCTGTGGCAGTTCCACGCTTATTGCTGCCCCCTCTGCACTGCAGGAGCGGAGCGTTCATCCTATCTGAAAGCTGCTCTTTGGTACTTCAGCTTTTTTTCCTGTCACTTTAGAGAATCTCTCTGCAGCAGGGATCTTGATGCATTTGGGGCTGTAAGAAATGACTGTGCCAGCACAGTGCAAGAGGGGCAGATGTTCCTGAGTTAGGAACTGGGAAGGCAATAGCTGCAGCAGGGCAGCGCTGCATTTCTCCTTGCAAACCTGAAGTCATAAATTTTGGCTAGAGGGAAGCACCGTTGTTGTTCGTTCGTTCTTTCTTTCTTTCTTTCTTTCTTTTTTTTTTTTTTTTTTTTCCCCAAGCTCTGTCCAAAAAGCGCTTGACATTATGTTACTAATCAGAAAGGGCATCTCCGGCAATGCACAGTGTGGTGCTCCATTACACCAGGTGTTTTGGCCAGGAAAAACCATTTGCAGATCATGAATGTTTTCTGCTAGAGGACTGTTGATATTTTTCTTTTTTCTTTCTTTCTTTTTTCTTTTCTCTCTCTCTTTTTTTTTTTTTTTTTTTTTTTTTTGCTGACTTCCAGGTTGAGGATGTTAAGGAGGGAGGGAGAAGGGAACTGGAAATCCCCAGGTACAAAAGATGGGCAGAAAAGGCCTGCTTTTTAATTGCAGTCACTTCTCTGACCAAAGAGGTGCGAGATGGTCATGTTGACTGAGCCCCTCGCTCAGAGGACTCCGGTGCGAATCTGCCTGCCCAGACGAGTCGGGGCTGAAGGAGGGGCTTGGCGGAAAGGCTGCAGCTCTGTTTTGAGGGTCCCGTGGCCTAGAAAGGGCACTGGGCAGGGAAAAAATTCGGGTCGATGCAGTCGGAGAACCAGAGGTGATGGTGATGGCTCAACATGGGGTCACAGCGTTGTGGGAGTGGGGATACGGGTCTCTTTCTAAATAACTGGTGTTTTTCCATAGAAGGAGGGAGGAGATATTTTCAGCCATTTAAAAGTGGTGAAAAATCTCTTTCCTCCTCTCTCTTTCTTAATTTTCCCTGTTGGTTAATTCTTTGTGTTTCCATCTCCTCACCCAGTGAAACAAAATGGACCATTTTCCTTTTGTTTCTAGCTGGTTTATCTCCCGGCTTCTCAGAAATCAGTGCAAAGCTGCAAAATCTGGACTGACAGTCAAAGAGATATTAGGACCTGTGAATGAGAAACTAGTTCCATTTTGTCTTCAAACAAATAAATAAAAAACCCAAAAGACCCCAGAAACTCAGGCCTAAAAAAAAAAAAAAAAAAGCTTCTGAAAGCATTGCTTTGAGTTAATAATTTCAACTTCAGTTTCAACAATAGTAAGGTTCTCCTCCCATGTACAGGCTAGGTGGAAAGTAAAGATTAAAAAAAATTGTTGCAGGTATTTTTTACATTAGAATTTCATTTCCTAATTTTAAATTGGTGCTTTAATAAAACTTTGCCAACTGCCTTAGCACCAGACTTTTTCCAGTCGCTTTTCAAATGTTATGTAACCCCTTTGCCACAGAGCATTATTTAGCTCAAGCTGTCATTATAGCGCAACAGGAATTTCATTCTTTCCTCATTTGCTTTTAGTACACACTGCTGCTCACGCAGATGGCACCCATGCGAGGCAGTAATTTCATATTCGGTTTAATGAACAGAAGATGTCTCGGCTGCGGTGCGTACGCAGGAGTCGCTGCCGTGGCACAGCGGCACCATCCCTCTCCGCCTGCCTTCGCCGCAGCCGGCGGCTCGTTGGCGAGTCCCCTTGGCCGTGCCTCTGCTAACCAGTTGCTTTCTGACCGGTGCTCACCATTTCCTTTTGACATACACCACTCCTCAGACTTTGTACAAATACCCCCGCCCTCAAGTGAATAGAAGAGCTGAATTTACCTCCATGTCTCCCGTGAAAAAGCTTCCTTCCCGTTGTGCGCAGGAGCGACGTGCAGCCGTAGCACTCTGGGTACCACTGCACCCCTGTACGTGCCATTCCTCTGAAGGAGGGAGGACCACAAACCAAAACTCTCCGTTTCCTCAGCTACCCCGCAAGACGATGTTTAGCTAATATTAAGCATTGTTCTGCTCGCTTTATGAATCTCTTGTTTCCTTCAAAAAGATGATTATTAGGAGGGTGACTGATTGGTTCCTGTTCAACAGATTTCTTAGCAAATGGGGATGAGGCTTAAGTTTTTAGGTGGGACGGATTCTGGTGGAAGTGCTGAAGAAGCATAAATATTGTTCTCAACTGAAGCTGAGAGAGATGGGACAAATCAGGAGTTTTGTTGTAAAAGGGAGGACATGTCAGTGAGAGACTGGAGAAGGCAGATCTGGATATGTTGGTTAAGCAGAGGTTGATGTAGCTGATTCTACTAAAAAGACACTGCCTAATTCATTTAGGGAACTGGGAAATACTGCTTTTCTCCTTCAAGGTCTTGCAGAGTCACTTGGCACCATGTGTGCAATCCTGGTTGCTGATGTTGCCGAAAGATGCACTTGAGCCAGTGCAAACGCAAAGAAAAATAACACTGAGGTGAACAGGGAACAAGGTGTCTGTCTCAGCCTAACGAAAGGCATTATTTATTTAGCTTGGCCAAGGAAGGTTGCAAAGGGTTACAATGTGTGCTGGCAAGGCATTCAAACATGCTGTGAGCACTGAACGTGGTGAAGAGCTATTTAAGTTGTTATAGCCTAGCAGCAACACTTAAGAGCTAAAATAAATTTTCAGATAAGACAACCGAATACCTTCTGGGTCAGAGACTAAATGCAGTGAAACATTTAAATCCTTTCCAGAGGACTACAGCCTGGCCCTGGCAAGTGAAACAGGCCCACTCCCGGTGGAGTGGTGGGACAGGGAAACCCCTGGCAGTGCCTGGAAGGTGCCACTGTTCTCGGCAGTTTCTGTTATTTGCAGTGGTCAGTCAAAAAGGTTATTATCAAGTGTTCAGGCCTCGTTGTACTTGGACCACTTTGTTTTAATCCCTCCAATGGAGAAAAAGGTTTTTTTGGATGTTCTTTGATTTAGAGGGTTCTTCTACATGCTCTAGTTTTGTTTACACTCTACACCTAGCTGCAAGTGGCTGGCCACTGTCCTTGTGTAATTTGTAAGGGTGCTATATCCTGCATCAAATTAAAGGAGTGGCTTGAAACAAGTGGAAGAGTAATAGTGGCACAAAATGAACTGCTTAAATTCATAGCTGACCAATTTACAGACTTAAAGAAGGCTCCCAGCCATCTGGGAAATCGACTTCTGGAAAAGCCCTGCAAATCCCTGAGAACAAGGACCTGAAATTGAAGCTAGAGATTTGTAAACTTATAGGAGGGATTTATAACGCAATAGGGGAATACATGCAGGCAGAAATACAGCTTGTGATTCACGTATATATATCTCTAATGGGCTTTGAAAGGAGACTAGGTTGATATTTGCATCACATTGATATTGTACTAATCCTATGCTTTAGGCCTTTCACTGGCTCCTTGCTGAGACTGAAAATGAATTTATTTCTCCTTTGTCTATAACTAGACATGGGAGATAGTGATGTTTATATATCTTGCTCAGTGACTCAGAGTGAAATACATCACCACCTTTGGAAAGAGAAAGGATTTTTTTTTTCCTCAGGTGAGATTGGCAAGGACTATGCAGCTTTCTTTTTAGCTCTTCCTTCTAAAACAGTGTGTGATTAACCACCTGGGAGCTAAACCTAACACATTCCTGCTATTATAGGCACTTAGGACATCTGTAACGCTCTTGAGCTCTTCTAATCTCTTTCGCATCTATTCCTTATAGTTGGCTGTTGCAATCCTTTGCAACAAGCCTTTACTGGGTATTGGGGTTGTTTTGTGGCTTTCGGAGTAGATGCCTGCTACAAGTGGTACGAAATGGTCTTTTCTAGTCTCATGCTCTCCTGACATCCTTATGCCATGGTTTTCTCTCTTTATTCTCTGCATGTCCATAGCTGAGGTTACAGCGTTCTTTGTTACTCTTTCCACATTCAGACCATTGCCTCTGTATTTCCCTTCCCAAAACCTTTAGGCATTACATACTTGGGGTTTTGTATACAGGAGAACAGATAGAGAAGGGAATGGGAAGACTTCACCATGCTAACAGAGGAGTCCTACCAGCATTACTATACTGTAGTATTTATTATAGGAGCTGCTTACAGCAGAGCTATCTAAATATTTAGTTTCATATTGCACTTACAGCCACTCACTATTCTTCTGAGGAAAGAAAATGGCATGTTTCAAATCGAATCTGATAAAAACTTGAAAACCTGGATGTGTTTCATTAACCCATTTCTTCAGTTCCCAAGTATAGAGTCAAAAAAAAAAAAAAAAAAAAAAAAAAAAAAATCCACATCAGCCATAAGCAGAGGTGACTAATTTGCAGTAGCATCATTGTTGTCTTATGATGACAGAGGCTGTGGGAGGCTGGAGCTGAGACTCGGGAATACACGAGCTGCATGTGTCTTCGGGGTGGTAAAAGCCATATACTCTTGGATATCTTCATTTCTTTGATTTTTATGATCTTCTATGGGGCATGTTGTTATATGCAGGCTTTAAGACAGTCTGGTTTATGCAGACTAGCACCACTGAGCTGTGCTGGGCCATGCTCACTATGAGATGTCCCCTGCACTTTTACTGATCTCATCAGCTGGTCTCAGGTGCAAGTTTCTCTTTACAACTGAAACAAATTTCTGCTTTCTATAGGAAAAGATCTAATCCCCAAACCTGGAATGCCAGGGCAGCTGTGACCTTGGTCACGCAGATGTCCTCTGTCATAGGTAGGTCAAATCCTGGCCCTGAATGTTCACAGACGCTTTAGAAACTTAGACCAAGACTGGCAAGTTAAGGCTTAGGCTTCTTCTTAAATTCTCTTCTAGATTTAAAAGTAGCAAACTGGATTCCAAACATTTCCATCAGCTGGCATAGGGACTTCTTCGTCAATGACCTGGATGAGGGGACAGAGTGCCTCCTCAGCAAGTTTGCTGATGATACCAAGCTGGGAGGAGTGGCTGATACACCTGAGGGCTGTGCTGCCCTTCAGAGAGACCTGGACAGGCTGGAGAGCTGGGCGGAGAGGAACCTCATGAGGTTCAAAAAGGGCAAGTGCAGAGTCCTGCATCTAGGGAAAAATAATCCTAGGCACCAGTACAAGCTGGGGGCTGACCTCCTGGGGAGCAGCTCTGCAGAGAAGGACCTGGGAGTGATGGTGGACAAGTGGACTATGAGCCAGCAATGTGCCCTTGTGGCCAAGAAGGCCAATGGTGTCCTGGGGTGCATTAGGAAGAGTGTTGTCAGCAGGTGGAGGGAGGTGATCCTGCCCCTCTACTCAGCCCTGGGGAGGCCTCATCTCGAGTACTGTGTCCAGTTCTGGGCTCCCCAGTACAAGAGAAACATGGAGCTACTGGAGAGAGTCCAGCGGAGGGCTAGGAAGATGATCAGAGGGCTGGAGCATCTGCCCTATGAGGAGCGGCTGTGAGAGCTGGGCCTGTTTAGCCTGGGGAAGAGAAGACTGAGGGGGGATCTTATCAATGTGTATAAGTACCTGAAGGGAGGATGTCAGGGGGATGGAGACAAACTCTTTTCAGTTGCCCCGTGTGACAGGACAAGAGGCAATGGGCAGAAAAGGAAGTTCTGTCTGAAGGTGAGGGGGAATTTCTTTACTGTGAGAGTGATGGAGCCCTGGACCAGGTTGCCCAGAGAGGTTGTGGAGTCTCCTTCTCTGGAGATCTTCAAGGCCCGTCTGGATGCAACCCTGTCTAACAAGCTGTAGGTGACCCTGCTTGAGCAGGGAGGTTGGACTAGATGATCTCCAGAGGTCCCTTGCAACTGTACTGATTCTATGATTCTATGATTGCCTGTATTTATTTATTTATTTGTTGGTTGTAGAATGCAGCTGTAGCTGGGTTGCTAAATAACTTGACAAAATAAAGATCCTTCTCAGATAATGGGCCAAAGCAGGATGATTTAACCCAAGGTCTGGAATAGCTGGCACTGCTGACCGAGGCTGAGACTGCTGTGAGGAGCAGAAGGGTCAGTGTGAGGGTTCAGATTCCCTGTGTGCTCCTAATGACAACAGTCTCTCTATTCTGGGCGAACTGGACGATTTCCAAAAAGAAAACTGTATTGATCAACAGAGAGGCTTTCTGAAAAGCTTTTTGAGGCAAACACAGATGAAGAGCGATGGTCTGAGAAAGGATGAAGATGCCAATGCATGCAGCCTGTCACATTGTTGCCAATATGCGGAATGGAAAGTAATTAACTCTTCATGAACTGTTAAATTTAGAGAGTTAAGAGTTTGACTGTGTTCCTCAGCCAGCTTAGCAAAATAACTGCATCTCATGGGCTTTGCTGCAGAGTTAGCTGGATTTGGAAAGCTATTCCCACAGTTGTAGTCAAGCTGTGTAAATATTCTGAGCACATTTAATATATGTAAATTAAATTAATGTTAAATCATCATGTCTCTGTGGCAGGGAATAGTACAGAATAAGCAAATGGGAATGCACAGCAAATGGAGGTGGTTCAGCTGTCAGATCATGTGGGCAACTATTTCCCCAAACTCTTCTTTAAATAGAGAGATCACAAAAGTACAATT
This sequence comes from Rhea pennata, assembly GCF_028389875.1. NCBI lineage: Eukaryota > Metazoa > Chordata > Aves > Rheiformes > Rheidae > Rhea > Rhea pennata. The sequence continues at coordinate 76,530,168 of NC_084663.1, forward strand.
TTACTTAAAAGAGCAAATATTTAATAAATGCAAAGATGGTGCATTATTATATCTCTTTCTGGTTAATCTTGCAGTGCTAGAGCTTTAACTTTATTGTTCCAGGTTGATAATTTAGTTTTCTAAAAATAGCCTACCACAATATATTTTACATTTCATCGTTTTATGAATACTCCTTTGGACGTTCTAGGCCATAAAAGCCAGCCCCCAAACTCGTGCTCTACAGCAAATATTGTTCCTTTCTTGGCTGCATGAATTATTAATAGAGGCCGAGCTTTTTTGATGCAGGAAGTTCTGATGAGTTCAGTTTTGCTACAAAGATTTAAATATTGTATCTCGGAGCTCTTACTGCAGGCAAATAGATATGAAGCTGCTGAATTATGAATGTTTTTGCTAATGCCAGCAAACTCTGAGCAAGGGAAAGGGGTGGCAGATCAGAAGGACACATATCTTGATTTCCTAGGAGCTCAGTTCTTGATTTCCTGAGAGCTCAGTGTATGGGTAAAAGAGGCTGCTTGAGGGGTCTGCAGCTCTACTCTGGTTTTTGTCTGCAACAGAATATGTCTCTGTATTTGTCAGGTTTGGCTGTAGGGATTTTCTGCTAGTTTTTATGGGGTTTATGTTTTTTTTTCCTAATATAAAACAAATAGATTCTTGAATGTTGACACCCTCATGGGCTTTTAATGAGTGTGGGTTAAGAGGCAAGAGTATAAATAAAAATGATTCTTTTTGCTGCTACCTAGAGAAGGTGCTTTTAACTTCTGTTGGATAGAATGAAAAATAAGCTTGTCTCCCGGATAGTTTTTTAAAATAAAAGCGCAGCTATCTTACACATTTAGCTGGGAGGGAATTACTGAAGTGTACAAATGCTATTATAACTAAAGGACAGCAGTAATCAAGTGCCAAAAGACTTTTTCCCCTAGAGATTTGTGTTAGATAGGACTTCTGAGTTTTAAAGAAAAACTGTCTGACAGCAAAACACCTAGCTAGGAAAAAGCTTCTGACTCAATCAGGACTTTTCGTTTAGAAATCTGAACTAGTAAAAGGACACCTTATATTAAGGATTCGCCTTAGTTACTGAAGGAAGGAAGGAAAAGGAGTTTCCTCTTTCCACCGAACAGCAAGGTGGAAAAGGTACTTTGCAGCCTTAAACTGGTCTTGTCAAGCTTGGTTTGTCCTTGCGCAGGAGGGGCTCTCGACACCTCCCCAACGCCAAGCTTGGGCAGAGCTGCGACCCCTCTGTATCCGAGGGGATGGGGAGAAAAAACCCAAGTTGTTAAATAGGGGAGGGTGACAGCACAGTTCTTGGTCACAGAGCCAGGGCAAAAGCCTGGGCAGGGAGCCCCACGTTGCTGCTTTAGCTAGATACCACCGAAGCATTTTGAACCCAAGTCAGCTGGCAACTGAGCGCAGAGATAATCTCCAGTTTACGCCCAAAGTCACCCGCCCAAAAGCCCCCCCCCCAAACGCCTTATTTTTTGCCATTGCCATGCAGCTTCCATTGCTTGCTGTCCGGCACGGCCATAAAACCGTGGCACACACTTACTGTTCGCCTGCGAAACAGCAGGTGCCGATGGATATTGCTTTTACGACTCCTTACAGCACTGTGCCCCTTCGCTGAGCCAGGAGCAGCTTATCGTTTGCCAATTATTTATTAGATGACTGATGCACGCAAACGAAGAGGAAGGAACCAAAGAATTAACTGCAGCGACAGCTGTATGTTTCCCTTTGGAGGTATTTACTTACGTTCGCTTTCTATTGGAATACGATCGTTCTGGAAAATTTCAGTGTCCAAACATCAAACTACACCAAAATTTCTGATCTACAAGAACATACTGTGCATTTCAAAGAAACCCAAGCAGAATCCCAAACCTTTGGCTTTTTCCATTGGGTGGACCCAGTTTTTCTGCACATCAGGTTGTTGGTAAATCACAGAAGCAGAAGGACAGGTCTTGCCAAACCCCGTTCTTCCCATGGGAATACAGAGCCTTTTAAAACTCAGTTTTAGTCAGAGCTCGCTTGTGACCACTGGTGTCAGGCTGATGCCCATATACACGTTTTTCTGACCCCGAGGCAGAAGGTCAGTATAGAAGACACCTGCACGCTTGGGGAGGCAGCGCTGGCACTGCTGCTGGCACCAACGTCTCCTAGTGTGTGGAACCAGATTTGGACCCATTTGTAATGGGGGATAGAGGGAAAAACCTCGTCCAGGTCTGGGAGGTGTTGCAGAAACTCTGCTGGTCAGTAGCACGGAGGGGGCTTTGGCACAACCTGGACTTGGCCCTGCTGCCCTCAGGCTTCCCAGCGCCTCATGGTCAGAGGGATGTGCCTGATCGCCCTTGACAAATACAGTAGATGGAATCTGAGACTGTTAAAGCCAGAGGGTGGTTTTCACCACAGAAGTCCTCCTGGGCTGCTGAGGGCCATTTACTTGGGCAGGTAGTGGTCAAGAGCCTTCATTTTGGTGCCCTTCTAGACGAGCTCATATGGGAGTTGCTCCAGGGTTTGGGCATCACAGTTCTGTGGATGACATACAGCAGGGAGGGGAAAGCACTGAGTTTAAAGCAAATAAACAAAATTGAGGTGCCTCATCACTTTGCTTTTTTTTCTTTCTGCTACCCAAGTATAACTTCACTTGAAAGGACTATGTGACATAAAGGCAAACAGCAAAATCTTCCTTTCAGAAATGAGAGAAGGTACTTCTTTTGTCTGTTTATACGTATTTTTTAAGTTGGGGCCAGTATCATTCCTTTGATCATGAATTGCAGCTCGCCTTTACCAGCCCTATTTCGTAGTTCATCTTTTCTCATCTTGTTTCTTTTCCTTTTGATCTCGCACCATTATTCTTGCCAGTTGTGCTACGTGAGCAGAGTGAGCAAACCTGAGACCTCAGCTGGCACTGGCAAGATGCATTTCTCGCATCCTGCTAGTAAATCGCTTGTGTCAGCTGCCTTGGAGGTTCAACGGGAATGCGAAAGCTTAGCAGTGCCGCTGGGCAGTGACGTGAGATGTCAGTCCGGCATCCACCCGGCACTGTCTGTGGAGAATTCCTCATACGCTTGGCTCCTCATGGTCCCATGCACCAGAGTGCTGGTGGGTCCCACAAATATGCAAACCATTAGCTCTCAGCAGGAAATACCCAGGAAGACTGGGGAGTTCAGTGACTTTCTTCTTGAGATCTCTGGAAATCTTAAGATTGCAGCTGGCAGTTTCTTTTCACTTGGAGTTTGGGGAAAGAGGTTAAATGGTTCCCTTGTGAAGCCCCAAAGTCAAGTAGAGTAAAACTACGGAGCCAGTATAATAGCATTTGACACATGGCTCTGCTCTAAGTCTAAAGAATAAGGTGCTATGGAGCCATTCCTGCTTGCTTTGCTGGTTTTTTTTTAATTGTTTTAATCTCTCATCTCTATTTGTGCTCCTTTCCTCTCCTTCGGTGGGAAGGAAGGGAGGGCTATGTGCACACTTCAGAGCCATGGTGGTGCCGAAGTGTGTTGCCGTACATCCGCAGGATTTTCCCAACTTCCATTTGTAAAATATTGCAGGAAGTAATAACGTGTTTTTGCAAACCTCCTGAAAGTCATGAAGGCACAAATCTGTCACGAACTCCCGCAATTTTTATCCTCAAATTTATTCTATTGATTCGCTAGTGGGTTTTTCTCCCCTCCCTGCTGCCCCCTTAACAGCCTTCATTTTTCAAAAATGAGCTTTCAGCTCTCATAATCACAGATGAATGTTTTGAAAATTAGCCCATGCATTAACTAAAGGACCCAGAAAGATAAAGAAATTAAGAAGAACGCAGCATTGTTAGCGTACAAGTAACTATCTTTAAACTGGATCTCCAAACTTGTTGGATTTAGCTTTTTTGAGTTTAGAATACTGCAGGTTAACAATACTTGTCTCCACTAAAAAAAATTTCCTAATACAAATAATTCCGACTGGTGTGATTTTAAGCCTGATCAATCCTATGCTAACCATTTCTTTTTTTTCTTTTCTTTTTTTCCCTTTTATTAATTTTGCTCCTGTTTATGCAAGATAATAAGGAGTGTTCCACATTATGTTATTCTTATGGTACAGGTAATGCATTTTTCCCCTTTATGGCCCAGATTTACCCAGCACAGACAGGATGATCTGGGCACGTAAGTACCGCGCTGGGGCAAGGGTGCTTGGGGAGCCCAAAATAGGCTGCTGTGCCTTTTCGCTTTGCGTGCCTCGTTCAGATGTGGCCTCCAGGCTGGCGTGGCCAAAGCGTCCCACTGAACTCCTGTAAGCTTGCAAGCCAGCCTGACCTGAGGTGGTGTCACACAGACGCTGTGGTTTTATTTGCTTATTGTCTGTTATGTAGCAGTGTGTGCGACCAGGTAAAGATTAGGTTTCCCATTGCAGCTTTCCATTCCCTGCTTTAGCCGCGAAAACGCCTTCTCCTTAAATTTACTTCAGATCCCTCCTGACCAAACACGTGTATAGATTGAAACTTTAGATTTTTACAAATCTAGGTAGAACCGTTCTTTAATTTTACTTTTTAAAAGAAAAACCAAACCGACCCCTGAACAGGCAGAGTTTCGGTAGTCGCTGTGCAATGGTGTTTTGCCCCAGCCGGGCTGGTTTGCTGTGTTTGCCAGCCGTGCTGCTGGTTTAGCTGGACTCTCCCAAGCGTTACCGCGCTGGGCCTGAGAGGGGGAAATCTTGCGTGCGCGCTCAGCTTTTCACTTCTGTTGGAGGCAGGCTGATAAGCATCACCAGACAGTTTTGTTTGCTTTGCCCAGACAGAGGGATTAAAGCATGTAAGAGGCTTAGGAAGATCATACTTGGCAGGATTTTACTTCTTGAAAGGAGAGTCGTAGCTGGTGGTTTCCCAGTAACATTTAAGAAATGAGAATATTTAAAAAGCTGAAGCTAATATATAATTGAAGACCCATCCTCTTTCCTCTTTGTCATAGATCCATCACTGCTCTAAGCTGAAACACGGCTGTTTGCACTGCAGGAAAGGGGAAGGCAATGGGGCTGTAGCCCGCCATCCTCTGTGGCTTCTGCTTTCTGCGGTTGTGGGACCGCTTGTGCTTAGACTTTGCTTCTCAGTCCAGGTAGCTGGTTTTGTTTGCCTCTGTTTTGCTTTAGGTAAGCTGCTGGAAAACTGGCAGTAAAAAGAGTTCTTTTTTTTTTTTTTTTTGAAGTGAAATGCTATTTAAGGTGACAGGCTGCTCTCCAAGTGTACAGTCCATGCATCAAGAAACCCATAACATGGGCAGAAGTGTGTTCAGGATTTGAATTGCGTTTGATTAATGGCTCATTAAGTATCGTTAAGATTTACTGTCAGAGTGATGTGTGACTTGATAGCTCATTAACGTTAATACGGACATACACGAAGGATGAGACAGATAGATAGACAGAATGGGGGTTTCTTTGCAGATCTTCTGGCACGTAAACTTGTTGGAACCCAACTGTGTTACGGTGGAAACACAACAACGCAAATAAGCCACAACAGGGTACATATAATTATTCTTTAATGTTAAGAGAAGACAAATCTATTCTTTTTCAGATAGCATTTTAGAAGCTGCAGTTGGTCTGTGTTTTATTCCAGTGCAATACAACACTTAGTTTTACTCCAGTGCAATAGCAATTGATATATCTCTAGCCTGATGCCTGCCTGCTCTTTAAAAATGTAATGTAATCCTTAAAAAGCTTTGAGTGTTGATGTAATTATGTCCTAGAGGAAAGAAGGCAATAAAGAAGAAAAATAAAGCACAGTAAAGAAAAAAAGAGTGAATACAGGGTAGAATAACACCTTTTCCTTTCCTATTTCCTTTTTTTAAAGGAAATGGGAAAGAAAAGATGATGACCATTTCATAGGACAGGCAACACTGTTATGGGAAGACAGGGGAGAAATCTGGAACAGCATGGCAAAGGGAAATCCTGGGATAACATGGGAGGGCACCAGGGAGCAAAGGCTCCTGTAATCCCAAAGCCTTCTCGTGTTTCTGTACCCCTCTTAGCAGGGGAAGTCCTAATTATCTGGGATGCCTGGTTTTAGCTGGGACCTGATAGCAGTGCTGGTGCGGCTCTGTGTCCGAGAGCACGGCTAATCCCGCAGGTGAGGTGGAGGCTGGAGTGGCTTTGCCCATATGGATGTGCTCTGCAGTTTGCTCTTGTGCTGGCATCTTATTTTGTTGATTTTTTTTTTTTTTTAATGTTTAACCGAATGCCACTTCAACCTTGGGAGCGAATGCCACAAACGGCTCTATATGTTGCTGGAAAACAGCCCAATAAAATAAGTAGATGTTGTCATTAAAAGTAAAGCAGAAGGTCTGTTAAGTAGAGCCTCTTTTAAACTATTAGCGATATGATTTCTTAGGGATTTTGTCTCTGGATGGTGATTTACTGGGAATCCGCTGGATGTAACGCTGAAATCCGGATTTGTGGGGCATACACGTGGCTCGATGCTCGCCTCGCTCGACCGCAGCGATCTGCCTGCGGCGCCCTGTGACTCCCTAAAATGCGCGTCTTCCACCGCTTTGTCCTGGGGCGCAGCCAGAAGCCCCCTCGGGTGCCAGCTTTGGGTGCCAGGCGCCCGGCACCACCCGAAACACCGAGTCTGGAAAGAAACTTCCGAGCGTCATTTTGGAGGCAGAGACTAAAGAGTGGAATTTAAACAAAACTTGTATCCTTGCCTCGGAACGAGCCCTTTCATTCCCCGCTGTTGCAATATATATGTAAACGCGTGTTATCAGGCGCACACACTTAGGAAGAGAAGGGTTTGATTCCTGCCCCGCTCGCCCCAAACCGTTTTGGCCGGTTCCAAAAAAAAAAAAAAAAAGAAAGAAAGAAAAAAAGAAAAAACCCTCAAATCCTCGCTGCAGAGCACGCTGTGACAGCAATTCAGTTCGTCCTTACAGGACATTTCTTGAGCATTGGCTAATGACACCGGACTGTGGTAAGACGCAAACGAAAGCGCCGAACACGGCTTTAACGCTGTGTGACCTGCAGAGGGTATTTTTGCGACGGCCGCAGCGCTGCACCTGGAGCGTGGCAATTCGCCATGGGGCAGTTTCCAAGGGGGGACGAAACAGGCACGTGAAAAGGGCACAGCATTTACAGGGACAACGTCATCGTACACGTAGCAGCTCTCTGATGTGCTGCACGGAAAGGACTCATTTTCCCTAGTGGGGCGAAGAGTAAGGGACAAATGCACTTTAACTGAAATGACGGGGCAGATTCCCAGAGGGCTACAAGGACGCCTGCCTGCAGAGGACACCTGCCCTCCATCCAGACTGTTGGTCTCTCTCTGCCCCTCTTTGCAGTGCCTATAAAAACTTCATCAAGATTTCCAAACTGTTCACTTGCAACGCTGAAATTTATGCAAATACACAAGTTTTACTGTGCCCCTTCTGTTAGGAGACATGCAAGGGGGAGCGAGGTTACCTGAGCAGGCCCAGGGAGCTGCTTGCAGCCAAAGCCAGACCCCAGCCCCTGCGCACACGCTGGTGCTGGAGCCTTAAAACCTGTCTGCAACATTTGCGACAGTAGGTTAAATTCTGGGAAAATGTTACAGGGCAGGTTTTGAGCGGGTATTTTGGAAGAAAGCAATACTAATGTGTATCCCGATGCAAACATCCAGGGGGAACTTTTCAGAAGCTGTTGTTAAACTGTAATTTTTTTGCTGCAGTTTTGTGGAAAACCAAGGGGTATTCAAAATATCTAACGCTCTTAATGCCTTTACGACAGCCAATTTTCTGATTGGGCTAAGGGCCTGGATAAGCAAACTTTACAATTAGGTTTCAGTTTATTCTTCTGTGTTGTTTTGCTAGGTATTAACAGCAGTTCCCAACGGCAAGTGCACGTGCTGAGACTCCTGCTGCTTTCAACCACGGGTGCTGCAGCAGCTGCTCTCGTGCTTGACAGGCAATTCATAAAAAACCAGAGTTCTTCATTATTCCCAAGGGGAATAGTGACAGGACAGGCTAATACGATGTGTACGTGCCCTATAGCCACTTCTGGGGCAGCCAGAGGCTTTTTCGCCCTGCCGTTTGGCTGCCCCCAGTGCTGCTGGTGGAGCAAAATAAACTCCTGATTGAACTTGCAGCTGAGCAGTGCGGTCGCTGAAGGCAGCCTTTCCTATTGGTTATTGATCAGCGCTGTACGAACTTAATCTGAGCTTCTCGGGGATGCAAGGCTCAAGATGTTTCTATAATATGTGAGGCTCGCAGTGAAATCTGGCTTCACTTTCCACAACTGGCATTTATCTGTCTTGTGCATTTCAGTTTGGGGGAAACAGGGAAGAGAGAAATCTTAGACAATCTTGTTTCATTCTTTGCTGGCGTTTATTAATTGCCAGAAAGCAAGCAATGCTTCCTGCAGAAAGTGGTTGTTACTGTTTTGTTCTTGCTTCTGATCTAAATGTCTGCAAAATGTCCTGCTCGGCTAACTGCAAGCGCTTGTGTTAAATCAGTAGCTCCACTTTGTTTATTGAAACCAAACTCTTCCTGATTGCATATTGCCTGGAGAATTCATTAGCGTCTCTTTACAGAGCTCCTCTCTTTCTCAGCGCGGGCAGAGGTGACGCAGCGGACGTTGCAAACGCATTAGCCGCAGCAGCGCTCAGAGCGCTCCGTTGAGGGCCTCCAATTTACCCTTTACTGGTGTGTGTGACTTGACCCGGAGATTTCCCACTTGAAGGCGTTAGAAGAAATCCTTCCGACTTACGCCCACGAGGGGTGTGAGAGGGATCCTGCCCCCCTATTCTACAGGGTCGCCATTTGCACCTTTTTTCTTTTTTCTCTCTCTTGGGAATGCCCTATGAATTTCAGCGCCCGTATTTGCCCTGTTGGAGCTCATCGCTACCCAAGGTAAAATGTAGCATTGAAATACTGCATTTTGGTCTTGCCTTGTTTCTGTTTCTCAGAGCTGGGCAGGGGAAAGCCAAAGCCTTGGGGTTAGCTGGGGTCAGTTTTTCATCTGGCAAACCTGCTACTTGCTTGAAATTGCAAATTGTGCAGCTGCTTTGGCAAAAGCTGCTGCTTTTTGCAGATGCTGCAGCTGGGGAGAGCTGGAGACGAGACCTCTGGCAACAGGGAGACTTGGCAGCAATAACTGAGGCATTTGAGGATGTGGGCCCTTGGGGAAGTGGCAACGAGCGGATTACTTGCTCTCCAGAGAGCAGCGTTTGGGCCAGCTCGTGCCAGGCCCCAGGCACCATGTAGGGGATCTGGGTCTCAAGCGACGGAAAATGTGGGTCTGCAAGGGCTGCAGAGGCAAAGGGGTCACTTGCACCACCGGGGGGGGGGGGGGGGGGGGAAGACCGTGATCCAGCCACAACACCTTTTTTGCGTGAATGTTGAGGAGGAGAGGCAAAGTTGAAATTTAATTTGTCCAGTTTGTCCATTCCTGCCAGCAAGGGTTGTGTGTCTGTGCATGTTGATTTGGGAGATTTAATTCAGCTGCAAGCTGAATTTCTTGCAAAAAGAAATTTCCTGCAAGCTTGATGTGTGCATCATGGGTGAGGAGATGGAGATGGTGAGAAAAGGAGATTTCTTAACATTGATGGTTCTCCCTTAAATCTGATCAAGAGTACGGCCTAGCTGCCTGTTGTGTGAGCACTGGGGAAAGGGAGAAGGCATTAAGAAGACGCAATGTTCAAGTAGTCCAAGTGTTTCTATTTTATTTCGTGCTGAATCAGTTCCAGTTTCAAGCTTTTCTTCAGGGCCTCTGTGGGATCTGCTCTGTCTCCGTGACACTAAAGCGCCTCAGAAAAAGCAACAGGTCCTCAGCAAGAGTCACCAGCTGAATAATGTCTGTGCTGAAAAGCAAAGCACTCACCCATCCTTGCAGCTCTGTCTGCACTTGTTCTGACGCAGGCATGGCTCTGCCCTGCTGTGCAGGGCTGCGGGAAGGTGGATGCATTTGCAGATGTCTGAAAAAGCACTTGGTGCTCTGGTTAGAGCAGCAGCTCACTGTATGCAGGTAACTGGAAGAAGATTTTAAACAGAGATATAATGAGCACGTAGCATGAACGGTGAGAGTTGCCTACTGGCTACAGCCCACCAGCTCAATGAAAAGTTGACTGTGGCCTTAAGTGGTGCTTTTTATTCACTCAAAATTTGTACGAGTACAGCAGATTGTAAAGTCTATTAGACTGACAGTGTTGTGTGGCTGCTTTTCCGAAAGTTTGCTTCCCCCCCTCTTTTTTTTCCTTTTTTGGGGGGTTAGAGCTAGGTTGCTTAGCCATGTGGTGAGCACCAAGAGAAGAGGGAAAGGATGCCAGAAGTCTCTGAGGTTCCTATACCTGCATAGTACCAGCAAATATTGCACTGGGATGTTGTGCCTCTTTGCTAGATATATTTCAGATTGACTTTTCCTGGTGTCTGCTTAGGGCATGTTCATTCAGGGAAGAGAAGGTATATCATGTGGTTAAAATGAAAGCAGAGTTTATACAGCAAACCCTAGCTACCCCTCACCCAGCAGAAGTGCTGCTTCCCACTAGGCTGCCACCCACTCGAGCAGCATTTGCAGCATAGAATTTGCTAACAAAACTGGGTAAAGCTGGGGAACAGAGAGTTTGCAATGATCAGTTTGATATTATGTAATATAATTACCAATAATCTAACACATTTAAATTATGGGCCAACAAATATTGGAGAAAGTAGCTGGTAGGTACTCCTCTGGGGAGAAAAACTTGAGGTCAGCTGAAATGTGGCTTTTTAGATGCTTGTATGATTTAATGTTTTCAATGGTCTTACATGAAAAAAGACATGGACTATTATTTTCAGTAGTAACAGCAAAGCAGTAAAAAACAAAACCAATAAACCAGTCAGTTGGGAGAAAGCTTTAAATTAAAACTGCCACTTAGCTGGCCAGCAGGAAAATAACATCAAATATTATCTAGATCAAGTTTTTTTTCCCCTTTTGTTGTTTTTCTTTTGTTTTTCAAAGCTCCAGTCCATTTTAAGTCTGCCTCCCTTAATTGCCTTATTTAGTCATTTAATTATTGATTGATTATGAAAGATTCAGCAGCTAGAGGAGGAGCTGCTTCCAGTGGGCAGCATTGGAAAGGACAAGGAGGCACAGGGGCGGCTGAGAAATGTTACATTAACATTCCCTAGCCAAAACTACTTGAAAAATATCGCAGATTTGCACAATAGTAGGGGTAGGTATGGAGGCGCAGCCCTGGCATGAAAGCGAGGGTGCCGTTTTAGTTTTTCATGCTGAACACAAGCCTCTGGGGAGGTAGAGATGAGCCCTGGGGAGCTGGGAGAGCGTGTGCTTCAGGAAAGGTTCGCTCTTGAGAGCCCCGTCCTGCGCAGCGCAGGTGCAAAAGGGAGAAGTACGAGCACCTCTAACAGGCTGCCTCATTTCTAGCAGAGCAAATCACTTTGTATTTGGTTAGAAAAGGATGTAAAAAGAAAGGTGAAAAGGCTAGCTGATGAAAATGTAGTGAGTACAGAAGAGTGCCAGAATTTCCCTCTCTTTAGATTACTTTTGAGTTCTTTATGAAAGCCGACTGATTCCTCGTTTTCCTTTCAAATAAACACAAATGATGGAACTGCCCATTAGGATGATACGATAATCTGAATTTTTAAAGGAGCTCAAGGCTCAGCATTGAGCTTGGGTTTCCAAGAAGGGAGTTAAAGTTCTGGTTGTGAAATCCATGCCAATTTACACTTATGCATGCACACCCACCCCTACCTAATATATTGGTGTGGTTTTCCCCCCTATACTCTGCATTTCCACCTGGGTCAAATTAACTGGTGAAATGGTCTCGGGTGAGATGGCCAGGTTTTGTTCCCTTGGAAATAAATAGAAATACTGAGATAACTTTTCTCTCTTTGGCCTTCTGTATGTGTGAATGACAAGCAAATGAACATAATTTTTCCTTTCTAGTAAAAATGAGAGGAACCCTTAATTAAAAGGAACTGGCTTTGATGCTTCTCTTTGTTTATAATTCAAGTGTAATGGCTTGGTAAGGCCAGCCTGTAAATCAGTATCAAAATACTACCAGCTTCTGTGGAAATTTCAGACATGTTTATTTTGCTTACTTGGTGTATAAAAGATATTCCTGCTGAGCATAATATGTGGAATATAATTCTTGCTCAGTTACTTAGAGAAGTGCTGAAAAATTTGTTGAAACTTGGTAGAAGAGCTGTAACACACCTAATGTGTCGATTCACCTATGCTCTGTCATTTCCCTTCTCATGTGTCTGGATTTGAAGATTCGTCCATTTTCATCTCTGCAAACAGTGTCCAAGAAGGGGAGTGGGCTGTGTGTTTTTGTAACTATTTTTAAAACCATCTTTTCTTTCTGCAATATGTCTGTGCAAGTCTTAGCACAGCAGGATCTGATTGGAGTCACTTACATTTGCATATAAGCTAGGAACAGTGGAAGTGTTACTTTAATATAAATGATCCTTTTCTGTCTTTGAGCTGATGTGCAGAAATGATCTATACTACATGAAGTAACCAAGATTGCAAAGATATCTCCCATTGTCTTTAAAATTTTGCTTCCGAGTTCCTGTAGCATTTTGCCCATTTAGGTGTGTTTTTGCAAGATAGCCTCTAATCTGAGGTTAGTTATGTAATATCATCAACATTATTTTGAATGTGGAAATGTGCATTCTGTGTTTATAAGTTCTAGTCTTTCACTGAGAGGTGAAAAAGTCTGGGTGGAGGAAGAACTTAACCAAGAGCTACCAACAGAAAGCAGCAATAGTTTTTCAATTTGTGTGCATCCATATGTAATCCAGCTGTCAAAAATACACCCTCCTAACAGTCCGAAAACTGAAGTTTCAGCTCAAAATAACTAGTATTTCATAGTGCTGGCATGATGCTTTTTGAAATGATATGTGACAAAAGGGGCCTGGAGAGCACAGTATATTTAGGGGATCTAAACCTTTCTGGAAGACTCCCTCAGTCCTTCAGCCTGGCAGTAAAGGGACACGAAACCCTTGCCTCTGTGAATTGCTCATCCTGCCTGTTTTCACACAGCAAGTTAACCTGAGTTCACTCTTGCCTCAGCTAGCAAGATGGAGCTACTAGAAAAATACACAGGGGGCAGAGGACTTCAGATATAGAAAGTGAGATGTTGCATAATTCCTTCTGCTCCGTTTCACATTTGGCCTTCTCAGCTGGAGTAGTGATGTTTATTACTTACAGTGTTTATTCTTTAATGGTTAGATTTCTCTGTATTTCCTTCTGAAGCATCTGGTATTAGCAACTGCTGGAAATAGGATGCAGATTAAATAGACTGTGTTTTTATCAGTTTGGCAAATTCAGTACCTGCCTATGAGACTGAGGCAATTGCCTTAGCCTTTTGGTTTTTATTGAATACAAGCATTATTTTTGCATTAAATACACTTTCTTCATTTCCACTTGTATGAACTACAGATTTCCCTGCACATGGAAAAGGAAGAAATTTGAAGCTATCAGAGGAAGTGGAAGCTCAAGTCCCTAAAGCCATTTCAGACAATCTTGAAACATTAAAGCAAGTTTTATTATAGAGGTTAGTTTACATTACACTCATTTATTAAAATCTAAGGACATCTTTATAAAAACTACTGTATATAAAGACAAGAGCAGTGCAATAGCAGTGTAAAACACATTTTTGGTTTACCTGGTAATCACTGTAGAATGACAACATGATTCATAATATGAAGTTAGAGTATACCGCCAAAAATAGGACAGGATTAGATCAAAAACCTAGATTAGCAAATCACTGGACACTGGCACGTATTGAATTCAAACATCGAGTGTCATGTAAACAGTATTATTGTCAATGTATTAATAAAGAGTAACTACTGTAACCCTAGAATTTCTAGTTAGCTTAATTAGCCTAAAACTTGTCTGCAGACTGTTAAAATAGACTATTGTACCATATATCTTATATTCCTAGTAATTTACCATTTATATAAGAGAAATAGAAGAAACGCCTGTCTTACACTGGAGAGTTTTCAAGGCTGGAAAATATGTTTCTTTCTGGTGAGTGGGTGGGTTTTTGTTTTTGTTACCCTTCTTTTCAGAGACCATTACTGGTGGTTAAATAGAACCGACTTTAAAAATCACTGTGACATGTTACTTCATAACTTTTTCATAAGGACAGTCCTCGTACAGAAATTACAGCCATAATAAAACTATCAAAAACAGTTATCTAAAATAGCTGCTACAATATGCTGAAGTATACATTAAGAGGCCAATTGTTCTCACTTTGTAAGATTGATACCAGGCACAAATGATGGTTAATTACAACATTGACTCCTGCACAAGCTTTATAACATATTTTTCATGTCCTATGTTATACACAGCAATAATTAGGAAGCTGGACTCTCACCTCCTGATAAAATATAAGAGAGAAGAGATGTTGGACAAGGAAAGAGGCTTGTTGGAGCATGAGTATCGTAACAGCCCCTGAAGTGGGCTGCTGCCTTTGCTAAACAGGGTGTACAATGGTGTTACATACTTCTGTAAAGGGTAAATTTATATCCAATTTTTTTCCAGTTATATTAGGATGGACATAGAGAAAGTATGTTTATTTTAGTTCAAAAATCTTTTAAGTGAAATTGTACTTGAACCAATCTCTTTCTGCAGAATTAATTGAAGAATTCAGTGTGGTTTATCTGGGTTGCCATAATTATATTTCATGAATTGAATGTACAGAGATCACAGAGCACCACTTTAGAGATGATCAAGATGTTCAGGTTGTTGTTTGTCTTGCCAGCTCTCTTCTACAGTGTCTCAAACTACGGGAGAGGCGCTGATGGTGATGGTAGTAGGGAAACAATACATGGTGTACTATTTCCCTTTAGCTTAAGGCCCAGCTAGTATTAGACTTAATTAGGATCTTATATTCTGCTGACCTAGATAGGCTATCAGATGATCATGGTAATATAATTGATGAAAATTGTTCATCTGCTATGACATGGATATATCCATAAATTAATTGGTAGGCAAAATCAGAATTTCAACCAGAGTATCTGCCTTAAGTTAAATGGTAACTGGCTCCATATAGAGATTCCACCCCACCCAAAAAAAAAGAAAGAAAAAAAAAAGAAAAAGAAAAATGCACATCAGTTACAAGGTATACATGTACTAGAAGTAAAGCATAAAACTGCTCATTAATAACGCACAATTCCCAAAGGGAAAAAAACCCTTACAAAATACAGTAAGTCACACAAACCAGTATCTAATACAAATTCCTTCATGAACACAAGCTTTTTACAAAGATCTCTGTGGTGGTTGTAACCTCACAACAAAAGCAGGTGCTGACAGCAGGTAAAAGGAGCAATCAGGTACCGCAAAGTGCCAGTGTGAGAAGACTCTGGTAACTGTGGATACGTGCTTTGGTGGGTGTCTGCAGGGGTGAGAGGTCTCATAGGCAGTGTGGGAGCAGGGGGAAGATGTGATGCCCACAGAGGCATGGAACGAGACGGTTTGCAGCTACGTGGTTTCCTTTGCTTTTCTTGCAAGCTGCCACTAATAGCACCAGTTTAGACCCTCACTTTGTTGGCTTCCACCACCTGGAGCCAGGCCCTGTCCTAGCTGCAGTTCTGACTCCCTGGCAAGGAGCATGTGTGAGTCAGCTCTTTACAGTATGTCTTTGCTGAAGATCCTTCTTGTTCCCAAATCTAACTGAAGTGCTTTGACTGCTTCTTCAATGCTTTAATGAAGTGTTCTTAGAAAACTAAAATCTCTTAAGTTTAAAATGAATCAAGATTTTTTTTTTTTAAAAAAAAACAGTCTCCCTTTTATTTGAAGTGCTACATTTCTCATCACATAAATACACCAGCTGCACTGCAGCGCCTCTGTCCTGGCTCCACAGTAAGCCAAGCTGCGTGCGGAGATGTGTATCCAGGAGCTTCGATGAAGAGTGAGAATGGACCAGATCTTATGCTTATAAGATGGAGTCTAACGCCTGCAGGACTGCACACTTTTTGGTGACGTCTGAACACTTAATAGCTGTTGCCTGCCCTTCCTCCCTCAGTGATACTTTGCTTTTATTTACTGGATGATTTGCAAAGAAAAGGGGCATAAGCATATTCTCACCCTACTCAGACTGGGCATTATTTGAAGACTGAGCAGCTGTAGGCTAACATGACTGGCCTCCCCCTCTGTGGTCTCCAACTTTCTTTGTTCCCTCAGCACTATTTTTCCCTGGGTAGGTTTAGTCACGTACCATCATGCACTATGGGAGCTATGACTTAGCTCAGATCACTCAGTTAGTAATCTATCCCTTAAGAGTTCAGGAGAAGACTAAGACGTGCACAAATCAAAGAGCTACAAAAAGAAAACTTGATGCTACTTCACTGACAAGGTGTTCCTGAAATGAGTTTTACCATAAAATACATAGTTACTATAAAATTATTCAGATTTGTAGGACAGATGAAGAAATAATTTGGCATTAGCATGGGTTTGTATTGTGATTTCCAGAAGAACTTCTCTGTTTGGTTGTCACTGCCAGGTTCTTCATGTATGATTGAATTGCACAGGAGTTGCTCCTGTAAATTATAGCATAGGAGTTCAAAATAAGCCTGTCCCATGGCAAGTTAAGTCAAGTTATTGTAATTTGCTGACTGAGCACTCTCTACCCTTCTACAGCAGCATCATTGCCGCTCTGGCTTACAAAGGAACCCTTCAATTTGTGGGGAGCAATCTCTGAAGCCAGTCAGTGGCTGCAGGAATTGGATTATTGCCGTGTAAACCAGAGGGACAATGGTGTTATTGCT
This sequence comes from Rhea pennata, assembly GCF_028389875.1. Classification (NCBI taxonomy): domain Eukaryota; kingdom Metazoa; phylum Chordata; class Aves; order Rheiformes; family Rheidae; genus Rhea; species Rhea pennata. The sequence goes on from NC_084663.1 coordinate 76,546,868, forward strand.
TTTGCAGTGTAGTTTATTGTTTTTCTTCTATTTTTCTTTCCACTTCAAGTGGTATGAGGGGTGGAGCAGGGCACCTGCTCCTGAATATAGCTCCCCTTTTGGGAGGACCTGTGAAGCTGGAGCCAGTTGGCACACTCATGTTTGGTGTCTTAGCAGAAATATTATCTTAATATTTCTGTTGTCTTAAAATGTATATTAAGGTTGAAATGCTTGCTACCCTGCAACCTGATTTGATGAAAGGGCTTCACTTAGTAACATGCGATGGCATGGGCACCAGTGACTGGGATTGGCAGCATCTGCCCTGTTGTGGCATCATATCCACCAGAGAGCTTTGGCAAAACTCACATTCACTATTCGGACACTCAGATTAGGCTCAAATGGTAATAGCTGGATGGGGAGGCAAAGAAAGGTTATTTATCAAAGGTTTGTCTGGTGAGCTTTTTCCACCTTTGTGTGGATTTGCCAGAGCAACTTGATTTTCTTTCTGCTGAGCATTTCCTCAGATATGATGCTTCCTTTCATAGTATTTTCAGTCTAGAATTAAAATATTGCTTACAGGCTACTTTATTCTGGAAACTCTTTCAGTGTTGTTTGCCTACAGAAGTTGTCTGAATGGTGATTCTCTTTAGGTGACTTGATCAACCTCCATCCTGTAGTCTTTCTCTCTCTCTCTCCTGCTTATCCACCTTTTTTATGCTCTGTCATTTAATTAGTTTTCTTGAAAGCTGCTCCTTGGAGTCTGATCTTACCTCTCCCATCTTGAGGCACATCAATATAGTTTTCTGGAAGACAAAAAAAGGCAAATGTTCCCATTATGTTTCATGACCATGCACCATCTAAGTATTTTCTGTATAGATAAACCTGTACTTTTTTCAGTTGTGGTTTTAGTTGGGAGGGAAGGAAAGAGGAAGGAAGAGGGCAAGAAAGCAAGCAGAGGTGTTAGGAGGCCTTTATTCTCCCTTATAAAGCTGACCTCCCCGTGTGACCTTATGCAATACGGATGGTTGCATTCCCCTTTTCTCTCTCCCTCCATAGTCAGGGAGGGAGGCTGACCCTGTTTCTCCTGGTTTATATTAAACTTATCCTAGTCCTGCAAAATCTTAATGATATTTAACATTGAGTGTATAAATTGCTTATTTTTACATGAAACGTGGGGGAACGTGAGGTGATGCCTTGCTCCCGGGCCAGGGTTCATGTCTTAATTGCCGAGGGTGCATCAGGGTGAGGCAGACCAGGATAAGCAGCACAAAAAGGGAACTTTGGGAATATGGCAGGAAAGAAGAGGTGACACTTTCCTGCAGGTCATTCAGCTTTGGCTACTGGAGACGGCAGGGCTGAGGTGTATGCTGCCCACCCCACAGAGATGCTGGCAGCAGTTGACCCTTTAGACATAGCTGGAATCTGAGATAGAGATACAAATCTGATTCAGATTCAAATTTCATCCCAAGTTCCATTTTTCGTGTGCATGCCAGTTTAACATTCCTCTGTTGCACTGTGAGTTTTTTTTTTTTTTTTTTTTTTTTTTTTTTAAGGTGAAAAAGGTGCTTGGAAAGGTGAAAGAGGAAAAGACCTGCTAAACTCTTCATTTCTACTGCTTGCAGTGTGCCCTCAAAGTACAAACTGCAGTGGGCTACTTTCTGCAACAATAAGCTTACTTCTAAAAACATTCTACTTGGTAGGACACTCTCTAAAGAACTGTTTACATGAATAAAGTTTATTCCTGTGACTGTATGGTAACTGCCTATAACAAATGCCATGGAATTTTCTTATTGCAGTTGTTAACAATATATCTATCAGACTGAGCACAGACTGCTTCCTCTAACCCCAATTCCTTTCATATAATAAAAAAATGCATCTCTATTTCCACATATTTAAAATTGTATTTTACTCATGTTTTCCTCAGAGAAGACGTAATACTGTCTGCTTGCAATGCATCCTGAGCATTACAAATGCTATAAAGCTGCCCATATTAACCTTGTGCAGAGTGTGTGTGTGTGTGCACCTATTTGGCTGTGAATCATTCGTATATGGACTATGGTAGGTATGTAGCATGTAGGCAAGTAGGACAAAATCCTAACTAGGTAAAATATTGAGACAGTCCAGGATTAATAATAACGATGAAAAATTAAAGCAATGCACTTGTTTGCTCAACTAGGCAAGCATAATCATATGAATACAAGCTGTTGGAGGCACAATTTGGTATTCTAGTAGTAACAATACATAATTAACTTCTTCCACCAGACAGAGTTCTTTACATAGTAGGTATTCCCAAGTCTACCTGCTAAATTATTCATACTGCATTCTATTAATGTATAAAGTATGGAGAAACATCTGGTTTAGACAGCAGAGTATCTATGGGAATCAGCATGTTTGTCTACTGTTTACCCATCAAATCTATTCAGTTCATGAGGCTTGACCCTGTGGTTTTGTGTCAGCCCAACTCCATTGGAATTGCAGTGGTGAATTGGCTTAGCTGTATAGGGTCAGTTAGGTGGCCACCTGAGCTCTAGCTGAATTGTATTATGTTAATTCAGATTTAGGCATTTCTCCAAGTGCTAGGAGTCAGTTAGGATGGGGCTCTGGACAGAAACATGAAAGTCTCTCTAGCTAGCTCTGAGGATTTAAGTCTTTACCCAAAACTCAGTAAAATGAAACCTATGTGGAGTTTTCAGAGTTGATTGCTTTTACATGACCAAGTATCCTAGACAGCCTAATTCAGATTAGAAATACAGCCAAGGTACTGAGGATCATGTTGCTCTTCCACTGTGCTTTTTTGACTTTGGCAGAAACAGACACTAATGAAACAAGCAAACCATGCCTCTCATGGGGCTGCAGACAGGGAAAGCTTAGAACAAGTTTATTTGTATCTAGAAGAGAGCCTCCTGAGGCCTAGTTTAACTAATTTAAAACATACCCGGAGAGAGAGAGAAATGAAGAGTAAAAGCTGCTGTCTTGGCTTGGAGCTACCTGTGTCCTTCAGAGCAGGGGAAACTGTTTCTTTGCACTCTTCTGCAGAGTGCTGTGCATGCTTTCGTTCAGAGGAAATGTTTTATTAATCAACAGTCTGCATTATTTAAATCATTAGATAGGATTTTTTTTTTTGAAGAAGAAATAGTTAGAGATGGAATAGGTACAGCAGCGATTTGTGTGTGCCAGGACAGACCGCAGTTATAAATGTGTCAGATCCATCAGCCAGTTACTCTTTTCCTGTGTGTGAGAGCACCAGAGGAGGCTCTTGGGTAGATACTTCTCCCAGTGGTACTATGGAATCAAGAGGGTCTGCAAGTGGTGAAAACTGAGGGGAACCGGGTCCAAAGTTTACAAGGCCATTTATGATTTTTTGCATGCAGTACAGTAGATAAAAATCACACTCATATTAGTATCAGTTTCAGTTCTCTGCCACTTCCATTAATGTGTGTATAAGCTATGGGAGAATGAGTAGGCAGATGTGAACAGCAGAGCCAGAAAGACATAGACCACACACAGCTCTGAACATCTCTTACATCAAGTATATCATATTCATCACCGCATTTTCCACATGCTTGGCTGAAGCTGGTGCTCAATCTATAGCTTTTGACTAAAACACAACCCTGGCAGGGTTAAAGCTGGGATAAAGAAAGTGAGAGAAGTGCTTAACTAAATGAACAAATCTCCCCTTACAAGCTGTTAATGAATAGCAAATTAAGGCCCCCAAAAGCCCACTTTCTGCATGTTCTCTTTCCTCTCAGCTTGAACCATGTCCTATAGTGGGAAGTAAGGGAGGATTTGATTGATTAAAGTGAAACATGAGCTCATAAAGTTTCGAGGAACTGTTTTAGATTGTTCTGCAGCATTGGGGTCATTGAAAATGCCTGTGGAAGGAAAAGGAGATGCTAATTTCCAGGTGCAGAGTATTGCATCTCATCCTCCCAACACGCTGTGCTTGGCAACAGAAACTCCATATTTGTCACCTTTGGTCATTTGGACTGTATATTGTCGTATCTATGTATGCCTGAAGTGCAGTGCTCCGGAGCTTGACTGGATTGCTCCCACTCACTGGTGAAAGTTACAATCAATGTAGCACCCCAGATTGCTAGTGTCACTCTGACTACGCAGTGAACAGCATTCAGTCAGGTTGCATTAATTTTCATTGCCCAGCAAAGAAGTAGCTAACTAAAAGATCGCCTCTTCTACCACAGTAATGACTTTGCATGACAGCTTAGTTCCACTGAAGAAAAATGACATCTATTTATTAATAACGAAGGAACGATTCAGTTTGTCTGGAGACAAAGTTTTCTTCAGGAGCTTTTGTCATTTTCCTGACAAATGAAGTAAATGTTTGCCACGTTCACAGTCCCAAGGCCTCTTGCTAAGTTAGTGGAGATGTAAGAGTGCTATCAGCCATAACAGCCCCTTCAGACCTGAGATAACAAAACAAGTGCTACAAATGTCCACATATCTCTCTGGTATAAAATTGTAATCCACTGATCTAAGCAGATCTACACTGTTCTATGTCTGTTGAGATTCTGGGCAATGCCTTTAACTCCGTTTATGCTGGGAGTGAAAGAAGACTTTTGTTCTCTCTTTTCATAAAAAGAGCTTGGATACAATGCTAACAGACAATTTTCTATAAAGAGAAGACCTTGGTGTATATGATTATTTTAGGCAATAGGGATGTACTCTTTCACCATAAATGGAGGCAGACAAGGGAGAACAATGCACTAGATGTTGAAAAAACAGAGCTTCAGAAGATGATGATTGAAAAAAAAAAGGATATGGGAAATGAATTGCAGGACAGATACCAAATGAAAAGCCATTCAGTTGTCTAAATAAATATTACAAACCAGAAAGAAATAGAACATAATCTAATCCCTCTGCCTGTGGAGTCTGCTAAAGAGCAGGAAAATAATTTTCAGAGCTTGGCATTTATGCTCTCAAACTGCTGTATTACACATAGCATATAACATTACATGCAAAATGTGTGCTAAAGTACTGCTGAGGTTACCAGTTCTCATTCTTAGAACTTACGAAATGCCAGTATGGATGCTGCCCATGCAATCTTAATTTGAACCCCTTGTTCATGTGAAAGAAAGCTGAAAGTCTCAGACTTTTTAGATAACATTTGTCTTCCTTTTTCTTTGGGAAAACTTGTTTTGGGAAAACATCAAAATAGCTAAATGTTTCAGATTTTTCAAATCTGGGGAAACACATCAACCACAATTTAAATTTGCTTCAGGTTAGTTCTGTCCTAAAGAGGTAGAATATTTCACTATTTTGACTATGAACACGATTAAGCAGTGACGTTAGATGCTGCTATCTTGCCATAAAGGAGTAATTTTGACCTCTGTTTTCATCCCCAGCCTGTGTGATCTTTTACTGTGTTATGTCACTTCTGATGGAGCACGAATTTTCCTCTGATCTAATCATGTATCATGGCACCTGCATGAGGTCAAATGAGGGGGCTGCCTTAACAGAGACAAATCAGGTTTCTGACAATCATTATGTGAAGTTTCCACCATCACTGGTAGCCACTGCAAATGTTTTAAAAATAATAGTTGGTTCAGGGAAGATGGACATCTGGTACTTACCAGTTAAGATAAAACCATGGGCACTGGTAATTTTCAACTTGAAAAAATGAAGTCTGAATTTTCAACTCGTGCTATTTCTACTTTAGCTAGGAAAGCTGACAATTCTTCAAAGGTGTAGAAAAGTCTAAATGTGTTTGAAAGCAAAGCTCATGAAAGTGTTAGGTATTGAACAGAATGAATGTGTAACAAACACCAGGATTTATCAGAGAGTTAAGTAGTTCCTTAGCTGCAGAGCTAAGAAAAGAAGGTGGAAATATCTGCAATGTGTTAAGAATGAAAACACAAGTTCTTGCTGTGGTAGGTATGCTATTGGCACTTGAACATGTAAATAGGCCTAATGTGGCTCCTTCTACTAAGTAGTCAGAAATGTCCGGGATGCTTCTCTCCAACAGTTGTTAAGAAATGCCATGGGACTTAATAGTAGACCCCTAGGTCCCAGGATGGCATGAGATGGACAGATTTTGTTGAATTTTGTTCATATTCTACAGGGACCTTTTCGAAGCATTCCCATTTAAGGACAGGTGCCAAATGTATTGAGCTGGGACCCCATCAGTGACCCAGTGCATGTGTGAATTGGAACTAGAAAGGTTATTACACGGTCTAGATTAAGCACAGTTGGAGAACTGTGAAGCCCCATGTGTGGGATTTGCAGTTTGGGAATGCTCAGGACTTTCCCAAAGGCGGGGAAAAATCCCAACTTTCCGTGGAGGATTTCTTGGTCCTGCTGCTCTTTTGGAGGATGTAACTTACCCTTTTGCTATGATAGCTCATGAATCCTGATTTAAGATCATCAAGCAGAAGAAAGCCAGTTGCAAGAGCAAGCTGCTGCAGAGTGGAAGAATGACCAATTAGCTGATGCATGCTGGAAGGACAGGCCTCCTTACAGGTCTTCTGCAATGTGCACTGGGGTGAGTTACAGATTATGGTATTTATTACAGTCCTATTAAAACGACAAGAAAGCCTGCTTTCTGCAGCTGATACTCAGAAAGTCACGATCATATGAGACTGTGTGTGCTGATGTTGTTGCTTTGCAGGTAGGAAAAAGGCATAGGTTTTGTGAGTTTCTCTTGGATTATGCTTACAGCAATGTTTTTGTTCACACTGTAATGCACTGTACAATTGAGCACTCAGTGAGGAACAAGGTAGAAGGCAGGAATAGGACTAACTCAAAAGTGCATGCTGAGTATGTCCTATCAGTGTTTTTCACTGAAAATGGGGTTGAATGTCACCTGTTGATCTGTTCTCTTCCCTTCCACCTGAGCAGAAACAGGTGTGCTGGACACATCAGCCCATGCTCACTTCTGCTCCAAATTGCAATGATGGGGTCATTTCTCAGCCCTGAATTGTCCAGTGTCTGGCATAGAAGGTAACACAGAAAGAGTCCCTGAAGAGTACTGAGTTATTGTCAGTGTTCTCGTGTACTTCAAGGACTCTGCCACCATCCTCTCTAGTGTTTCCCTCTAGAGTACTCCAACTTCAACTAAAGTCTTTCATTTTATAAGCTCTTCAGCTTTGTTTTTATTGCCATCCTGAATCCGACTTTCATCTGCTTAATCTCACCTTAGAATATAGCCTCATGGAAGTGATGATCAGTAGCAGATGATAGTACATCTTATATCATGGACTTTGCTGATATTTACTGGATAGCCAACACAACCTGGATATGAGCTTTGGCCAGCAAAAGGTGAGCTGGGGAACTATTGGATGAAATCTCTGTTGTAGCACTGTTCTGAGTGCAAGGCCTGGCACAGGAAATGCTGTCTTTGTGTAACACTGTGTGTGAATGTGTATGTGCACACCGTTTCCAGTACTGAAAAACAAAGCAGGTAGAAAAGCAGGAGAATACAGAAGCTGAAAAAAACTTAGCACCTGAAAACTGCGCTGAACCTCCTCTCTAACCTGCAAAGTCGGTTGGTGAGAAAACAGGCCATCAGTGGGAATACCAACTGAACCAGAAATTGAACTCTAAGTTCTACATCTTGGCAACTGAGGTTGTGTAGAAACATATATGTACCTATGTACATATATGTAATATTTTGCTACGAGGAGAGAGTTGTGATAGCAGAGTCTCTACATTTCAAAAATAAGAGTTCTAGCCAGTGTATCATCCTTATTTTCAAATGCTGCAATGTTGTGATAGGATAGCTTTAAGAAATAATAATTGCATTTTTCAGAATCTGCACAGCTAGAATAAGAAGGATTAATACAGAAGAATCTGTAGAGTATTGGCATATAAGAACCCAGTCTAGGAGGTTGGTAACCAAGATTTCTCTTTATGTACACAGTAAATTCACTAGTCCTGAATTATATTAATGTACTAAAGACCGGTATGCTTTTATATCTTGGGCAAATGCAGGTCTCATGAAAAATGAAGTTAGTGTTTTTTTGTGCAGAACATCTCCTAAGAGACAATGGCTTAAAGTTTGAGTCTTGTTTGCTGAATATAGGGAAGAGAAAATGCCAGGCTGAACAGATGATACATACTTCACGGATATTTTTTCTTAACATTCTTACATAAAATTATTATTTCCTAGTCAGGAAAGCATTGAAGCTAGGAGCTTTTCATTTTCTGTAGCTACAAGATGCATGAAATAATTGTTAAACAGTTGTTTTCATAAATTAAACTGATCCTCCAGGCCAGATGTTTAGAAAGTATTTACCTTTTTTTTTTTTTTTTTTTTTTTAATGTCCTTATTTTACATATTAGTTAAAATTGTACACTTTCAGGGTAGAATTGCTGATCTGTGTTATATAAACTAACTGTTCTATAAAGGCTTTAATATGTTATAAAAGTGAATGTTATGTCAACTGTCTTGGATATTGCATCATCATACTAATGAGCAGAAATTTACAGTAGAGTTTACAATGCCTGAGAAAGGGTTACCTGAAAAAGTCTAAGGGCATGAATTTTGAAACTCAATGGTTAAGAAATGTCATTTTTCGCAATGGAGTGTTGGTAAATCTGGCTTTTAAATGATTCTCTCCATTTCTTAAGAATGTTAATTGTTTTAGCCTGGATGAAGCTTGATTAACTTAGTTAACTTTAATTAGCATGGGATTCTCTCCTATGAAGACTGTGAGATATAAAATAAAATCAGCTCGCATCACTGCTGAGAGATGCTCTTTGGCTTTAAAGGAAGCTTTGGGAAGATGCTGTGTTCCTGGGGGAGGCTGGCTCAGGCACTCGCACAGAGTGAGCCGCTGGTGCGGGGTCAGTACTGGCTGGTTGGCTTTGCCACCTTTTGCTGCTGCTTTGCAGAGCATGGTGGGCAGGAAGAGGTCAGGGGCTCTCAATGCCAGAGGGTCATACAGGAACAAACTGTGACTGGTCAGGTTTTCCTACACTCTATTGCTGATTATTTCCTACATAAATCTGAATCTAATACTAAGACCGGCTAAGTTATGACAGCAAAGCCCTTCACTGATGTGAAATCATACATGAGTAGAAGAGATTTATACCAGTGGAGGATCTTTGTTTCTCTAAGTTACTTTTCAGTTTGATCCCAAGATGTCCTTTTGCTAATCTTGAGTTCAAAGATGGTATTTAAGAGGACTATCTGTAACAGTCGTTTGGGCTTGGTGCTGGTGGGGACTGCTGCTTTGGGCTCTGAGCGGGCAGTGAGAGTTGAGGAAATGCAAAGAGCTGGGAGTGACCTCCCAGGTCACTCTGGCTCCACAGGGGAGGCCCTGCCCTGGTGCTGTTTTTGGCCTGGAGTATGTTCTCAGCACAACTGCTCTGGCTGATTTTTCAGTGGAGCTGTTCAGATCCCAGGTCAGACTCACAGATGAATGCAGGAAGGGATTTGGCATTTGATGTGGGACTGGATAGCTGCCGCCTCCCCCAGCTCCTTCATCAGAACTGTGTACGTTCAAGAGGCAGCTGGCTTAATTTTTGTTATGAATATGACTGCCTACCTACCAAACTAAAGCTAATAGGGAAAGGAGGTTTCCAGTAGGGTTTCTGGATTAACTATAATTGTTCAAATTAAACACATCTTTTGTCCCATCAGATGGATTGGGTAGGAGAGAGAGGAAACTACACAGGGTACAACTTTATTTTTTAGTAAGGGCAGTATTTTACAATTCTCACTCACAAAGAGTAGTGATGTGAAACCAAGAGGGCTGCTAACGTAAATATTACTCAGGAGGAATAAAGGTTTCAAAAGTAACTCTATGCTTCTGGAAGTCAAGTCTATTTCAGTTAATAGCAATGGCTTTTCATTTCATAGTTCCTGAATTGGTAACAGTCCTGAACACAGTTCTAAGGAGCAAAAAGATCCAGTTCAAACTTCTCTTGGACAAATCCTGAGATTTTTTAAATAGAAACCTAAAACATTCAAATTTTTAATTTCTGAGTGCTGAATAGAGAAACCGATGAAGGTTTGAGGACACAAATTGAAAGATTATCACTGAAAAGCTGTATGTCCTCCATCACTGAAGCATAGCAGTATTACTTTTAATTGGAAATATTTTCTTGCTTCTCTTTATTGATCTTAATGACTCCAAAAGAAAGTGATGGCGATTTCAGATGCAGGTGCCTAGAAGTCTGATGCCTGACTTAGGGCATCAGTATCCCCCTCTCTTCTCCCAGCCCCCCAACCACTGAATTATAAAATTGCATAGCACTAGGACAGACTTCCTGTATCATGATGCTCAGTCTCTTATTGTCACAGGCAAATACATAATTTTCTATGAAAATATATCCAACTCTGTGCTATTTACAATCCAGTATTACTAAGTGGAAGTTGTTTTGCAGTCTCCATGTTCTGATTAGATACCTTCCTTCCTTAGGCTTATTCATGAACAGATGTGATCCACAGGTTTAAGAGTTGCCCAGAGAGGTTGTGGAGTCTCCTTCTCTGGAGATCTTCAAGGCCCGCCTGGATGCAGCCCTGTCTAACAAGCTGTAGGTGACCCTGCTTGAGCAGGGAGGTTGGACTAGATGATCTCCAGAGGTCCCTTCCAACCTTACTGATTCTATGATTCTATAACAAGCTGAAAGATTTTGATGAAAAACCCAAGGCTTGTAAGAATTTCCTCACATACAGCTATCTCTGGAAAGAGAAGCAGCTTCTTACACTATATATGCAGTCTCAATGATTTTTTCCCCCTCATGAATTTCCAGCAGCTTAATGGCAGAAAAGGTGCATCCCTAAGCCAGGTGACAGCAGCTTTGCAGGAACAGTAACATTTCAGGTGCCACATACTCCTGTATGTGGGGCAACAGCTGGGCGGTCTTTGGGGCATGAACTGACACTTGATTTGTGCACAGTGAAAGCTGTTGGTACTGCTGTAACACCTTTAAAAAAGATCTGTGAACCTCTGGATATTTCTACGTTAGTGGTGGGTACTGAATTATGTAAGTGTCTCCAATTCCAGCTCATGCCAATTTCCCCAAAGCTAGTATTACAGGCTTTCAAAATCTGTTGCCACAAAGAGGCTTTGACATACATAAGATATTCAAGTAGTCTTCACATTTCCTAAGCTCTTATACAGTAGTGTCAGCCCATACATCTGAAATCCAAGAGAGCACAATGAAAAGTACAAGAGGCTTTAAAAGAGCCTACTCTTTTATGTAAAATTCAAGCATGTGATATGAGAAAAAAGCCTCCTTTCATGCTGGCTGACAATTCAAATCTAACATATCCATATTATTTGTAAGATACTACTTTGCTGTAGATGCAAAAAAAGCAGGTAGTAAAACTTGCCATTTGATGTCAAGTAGCTTGCTGCTCTACTGCCATTCCCTGCTTACATGACCTCTTAGTGTTCCCCCAAAACTTTACTGGGCATATTTTAAAACACCCATTCCCCAACCCTCCCCCCGCTAAATACCAAAACTTTGGTATAATAGTAGTTCTTGATTCAGAAAGAAGAGCTGCTATAGAGTGAGGTCTTTTATTAAGTGTAGTAACTTATTTTTTGGAATTCATTCACTATGAAATGACTAATAATTTATTCATAAATGAAGGACGCAATTCAAAGAAATGTTTGTATTAGCTATACTCAGTGCAGGGTATTTTTATGCAGGTGGATGGTCAATTTTACATGTTGCAATTTAGAAATGAGGTCAAATGCAGGTTTTATTATGCAGGACTATGTATATGGTTTGTGCCTTGAAGTTAACTGAGCTGTGGTGAAGGGGAGATGGGGAAGCGTGACCATGTGTAAATATGTGGGTGTGCAAATATGGGTGTAAATGTACACATGCATATACCACTTAATTTTTGTCTATTATTTATAATTTCTATTTCTCTAGCCCAGATTCTGTATGTAAATATACAGAGAGTTTAGAAACTGTAGAGTTAGTTTCTTTGTGAAGTACAAGGTTGGGATAAGTGAAACTGGGCTAACTTGCATCAGGTTGATATTCTGCCCCTTTTAGAACATCTCTTTTTGCTCTAGCTCTCTTTGCCACCCTGGCTTCAGCCAAAATTTAGCCTATTAAAATTGCTGTCTAGCATGTCCTGAAACCAACAGAGCATAAAAACAAATCCTCTCATGGAAATGGAACTGCTGGAAAATGCAGCACCTGGGTGGATGGAGGATGATCCAAATATTAGATTTGAGTGTGCTGGCATCGTTTGCAGAGTTTGGTACTTCAAGGTGCTGCTTCTTTCAGTCTCTTGGAAGTCAATAAAGCCTAAAGACATGGAAATTTCAGAGGAAATCGCAACAACAGAAAAATTTTCTCTGGATTCCATTTGAAAGAAGGTAGCAAAGTAAATCAGATTAAGATATTGCTTGAACTGGATCCCAGCTGGATTGGCAGCAAGTCCTAATAACACTACAAAATACTTCTGGCTCTTCATTTCAGTGGCAGCCAGGTGAGTCCTGGATAACCCCTGTGCAGAGAGGATTGTGCAGTGGCTCTGGCAGGAAGGGTGGCCTGTTCCGATCTTGTATTCAACAACTGTCCAGCAACGAAAGAGACAGTGGATCTCACCGGATACTGTTCCTCAATCACCACCTAGTCCCTGTACTTCTTTTCAGTTACTAAATTACTCCTCTTTCCTCTTGCCATTTCCATTTTCTCTCCTGCACATTAAAGACCTAATGTAATAGTTACTTTCCTCCAGGAGAGCTGAAGCAACAGGCATGTGTTGTTTCTTTTAGCCTAGCCAGAGGCTGAACTTGCTCCAATTGCGGAATGGTCAATTAAGAAGGGAGGAATCTTTTTCAGCACTTGAGTTTTGATCCCCAAGCTTGTAGTATGGGCCGGTGTCTTGTATTTACTTTCAGCAGAGCCAGCTTTTCTATCTATCTCAGAACAATACAGGATTTTTTTCATTTCTGGAAATAAAATGCCTATTAATGGCACATGAAAAAAATACTGCCTTTTTTCTTTCTTTTTTTAATCAAAGAACCTTTTTTTTCTACTTTTACTTTTCAAAAGTATTAGTCTTTTGAGTCAGAACTTAAGAAAAAATATGCAACTACTGTGTTGAGAGCTAGATTTCAATGTAAGATGAAGCAGTCATTGTGTTGCCTATTGCTGTTCTTTGTGTATGTTTTTTTTATTCAACTGAATTTGTGTAGCTTTGCTGGCAGTATGAAATCTCTTCCTTTTAAAATAAAAATCAGAAGATGCTTCAAATAAGAGCACAGGACATCCTTTTAGCATTAACAACAAAATTATCTTGGCAACAATTAAAAAATAGGAGTAATGCTACTGCAATTCAGTCTGGTTACTGTGTTTGACTTCCTGTTGTAGATCCAGTATATGTTTATTTGCATGTAATTATCCAGGCATTAAGCATTTTAAAACTTTTTTTTTTTAGTAGTAATTAGGAGCAGAAGAGTCGTATCTGCAACACTATCCTTGGCAACAGCATTACATATGGGAAGAAAAGGACAGTCTTAGGCAGGAACATTTCTTCCTTCTTCCTCCCCGCCTTCCCCATATAAACAGGCATGGGAGAAATTGAAGTGTAGGGTAGAAAAAGCAGCACCCAAGGACCCTGGGTGACTTTAGCAGACTGAAGGATGACAGAAAGCAAGTTCTTTCTCTTTCTCTGCCTCCCTCTCTCTCTCTCTCTCTCTCTCTCTCTCCCTCTTTTTTTTGGTGGTTACCTCAACTATACTGCTGGTTTTGCAAATACATACCCTCTGACTCCAGTGCTGGAGCTGTGACTGGTTTGTAATTTTTAAATTGTCTCAGACCCTTACCCAGATATTGATCTGCTGTGGCATAAAACTTCCTCTGGGTGCAGCAGGATCCTTGTGCAAGGATTAAGTGCAGTATATGACCCCTACTGAATAGCTCTTCTTGAGTAGCAATATAAGTAAAGAGAAAGAAAGTGCTTGCTTGCTGTTATCTGACTGAGGTATTCTTGGTCTAGCTTGGTTTGAATGATAATTTATGAAATATGGAAATTTTTGTTTTGAACAATTAAGACTGCCAGCTGATGGTTTTTCTCCATTTGTTCCTTATTCTTTTTGTCTGCGTGCGCTTGCGTGTGTGTGTGTGCGCACGTGCAGGCGTTTTGTGTTGTGGATCCATTGTACGCTCATTTTTTTCATGACAGGGATTTTAGGCTTTTTTGCACTTGCCCAGTGATGACTGTGGATTTCAGGTGTGAAGCTTAGTATCAGATGAGAGGTAGAAAGAATGTAATGATGCAGAATGAATAATTCAACAGTAGATATCATGTATGCATTGTAATGGACAAATCTGCTGTGCTACGTCAATGTTCGTGTCCACTATGTTTGCAGCATGTCTAAATAAAAAATTGGAAGCCAGTTACTTACATACAGAAATAATCTTCACCTCTTCAGCTGTCTTACCACCACTGCTTTCTGTGCCTGCAGAACATTAGCAAAGAGGATTTGGCAGGTGGTGCTGTGATGAGAATTTGCCCAGAGATTTATATTCTTTGCTCTGATTATGCAATCACTGCATAGTCCCATTGACATCAGTAGTTATTATGCAGCAGCTGCATAATCAGGCCTATATTGGAGTGGGGTGGGTAGGAAGAGGACACATTTGACCCCTGTGTTCACAAATGGTAGAGGACGAAACAATTGGAAAAAAGCATTATGTGGGTCTGATGCGCAGCTGGTGACCCATGTTTTCCCACTGCTCTGTGAATTTGATGAGAATGGAATGCAGCAGGCCTACAAAAGCTGATGCTGGTATGACTCTTCTGGGAAGCCAACCTGACTCATTCCCAGCTAAATCAGTAGATTTTTAAGGAACCACTCTGCTTAAGGTTGTCAGTTCAGCCTCCTGTGCAAATCTAGATTCCCATCCAATGAATCTTGCATGTATTTCACAAGGCATCTTGCCTAGTTTTAAAATCACAAGTATTGGGTGTCATAGTGCATTTCAAATATTCCCTTGGTGAACTACCATCCTTGAAAAGAAACATATACTAGGTGAAATGAATCCCTCTCTCCAAACTTTAGCTGCTTAAATGGTTAGTGACTTGTCAAAACTCATCACTGAACATAATGATAAAAAGCAATAAAGAGAAGCTTCCAAGTGATTCAGTCCATCCTAAGAGAGGTGGCCAGACTGGTCCCCTGGAAATGCCTCTCAGTATATTACACATGAGGCCTAAGTGACTAGCTTGACTTTTAGGTGGCTAAACTGACTTAGGTCCAGTCCAGCTCCTTATCTCCCATCCAGATTTGTATAGATTGATCTTCCAGACATTGGAACCTTTTCTTTGTTTGCTACAGTCCTCCATTATCTGAAATCTCCTTCCCACAAAGAATTTTCAGATTAGGATCAAATGCCTTCTACTTCCTTTAATCTTGAACGTCTTAGTTTCTCAGGTTGACAGACTTTCCAAAAGTCAAATAAACTGTGCAGCTCTTTTCTGAATGGTTTCCCATCTGCCTTTACCACACTACTAAAGAAAGTGTTTCCCTCCAGCAATCTCACCACTGCTAGTGAGCTAATAGCTCCCCACTTCTAACTGGTATCTTCCTCACTGTATACTCAAGAAGGTCATTAGCTTGCTTAGCCATCGGATTAAACAGGTAGCTATTGGTGGGGTGTTACCTGTTGCATCCCTGGGTATTTTATTTCTTTCCCTACTCTCCATAATGGTTCCAGGATGCTCTTCATCAATGATGTCTACAACATAGCAGTAGAGTGTGAGCTGTGCTATTACCCTGAACCTTACATTCCTGTTTCTACTACAAAATGTAAAATGTGCAATCTTAGGGTTGTGTAGCAGGAACTTTGTTGCACAGGTAGGGATTCTATAATCTGTCTCTAGGTACTAGATATAGCCTGTTGTGTATTTAATTTTTGTAATGCATTTGCAAATTTTTATAGAAGGCAGATGTATAGAAATTGCATGCAGTGCAAACACTTTTTGAATCCTTTAATGACCACTTCATCTTCTCTTTGACAATCTAATAAACCCTAGCCAAAGTACTAGATTACATCCTGCGCTGTGCTAGTGAATGCATTTATTTGGATGCCACTGCGCCATGTGGTTTCCTCATACTATGCCAGGTAAGGTGTAAAACACAGCTGGAAAGTCAGTGTTCATATATATATGTAGAGCATGCTGAACTTGGGACTGCTGGAGTCTATGATTTCAATGTACTTCCACAGTCTCAGGATTACTGCCTCCTAGATACAGGAGGTATGAAAATGTGGTAATGGGGATATGAGACCGTGTGTGCGTGTGTGTGTGTGTGTGTGTGTGTGTGTTTGAGCGAGCACATTCTTGCCTTTGCTAGATACTTCCAGTGTGACCCTCAGTAATAACCATACAAGCTTTTCTGTGTCTCATGTGTCAAATGGAAACAGCAGAACTTACTATCTATCTCAGATGAATCCTGTGGGATAAATACATCACAGATTACTAAGCACTCATTTACTTCTGTAGCATGTAGGAGCAGCATATAATCCCAGGTATAACTAGTGGTTGTGAGAACTGATTTTACAAAGGTAGGGAAATATTAGCGAATCTGTTCATTTTTCACTAATTTTGTTTTCTAAATTTTCCACACTCTGTTTGCTCTCATCTAAATGGAACAAATGAAGGGGGGGGGGGGGGAAAGACAGAAATTGGCCAAGTTGGTGAAATTTACCTGTGTAATGAACACTGGAAGATTAGGATTTATAAAAGGAAGACTTGCATTACTTGTGTCACCATTCTAAATCTTTACAAGCTCATTTTTAGTGCACTTGTCTCTAACCTGTCCAAACTGTGTTCCCTTATGGCTAGCATTGTCTTGTGGCTTTACTGTTGTTAAGTCTTTGGAGTAGTTGTTGGAATGCTTCAGGTGTTTTTACTCCTTGGTTTCTTTTACTTTATGTATTCCCAGAGAAAACAGAGGAACAGTCAGCCTGAGCAAGAGTTGGCAAATGCTGGTCCAAATTTATTTTTGTTCAAAATAGTATCACAGTTAGGCTGTATTTTTAACATAAAAAAAACTCATCCATGTTTTCATCTTATCTTTCAGTTCTGTATGGAAACTGGGATTCTTTTTATTTGGGATATATCATTCTTCTTGTGAGCTTTGAGAGATTTCACTGCATAGTAAAAAAGAATCAAGCACCTCCTCCAACCCTCGTGTAATTTTCTTTGAAATGTCCCGAAAACATGCTTTAAGCAAGCATTTTTCTAGATGATTTCAGCCTTGTTAATTCCAGCTGCAGTAGAGGAACTTCAGATTTTATTTATTTATTTATTTATTTATTTATCTATTTTGTGATAGAAAAGAGTGAACTCCAGGTGCTTTCCAATCATCCTTTCTTCAGTATATTTTAGCTGAAATTGTGATCGTGATGTGCTGTTGGCAGAACAATGCTGGAATGTACTGTGTTTGGCAGCTTCTTATGATTCATTATTTTTAAGAGTGGGAAAGCATGGAAAATTGCTTTCCTCCCTCATCTGAGTGACTGATTAAAAACTGTATCACTAATCAACATAGAAGATAGATAGTTAATGACTGGTTAATTAATTTGCTATAGTTCTTGATGAAACTCACTGCAATTACTTTTCCAAATGGTACAACATGATATAATGATTTTAAACAGGAAGAAGGCAGACTGTGTAGTGAGTGTGTTTCAGCTATCACAGCAGCATCCCTTTAATGACTGCAAGAGATTTCTCCAATGCAGGATTCAACTCTTTTACTGTCTTCACATAAAATTCCCTTAAATGTGAAGGTTCCTTTGTGCATATGCTGCTCAACTGTGTACTACAGTACCAGTCCTTCAAGAAGAAAAATTGTAGATAGATCTTTTCTCTTTTTAAATTAGAGCCCACTAGTGGTTGTTCTGCAAGGTGATCACATGAACCTCTGTTCAAGCTTCTTTGCATTGCTGCTTTTAATTTACCAAATGGTTATTTTATGTTTCCACCATCACTACATCTTTGAGCAAAAGTTACCAATAGATGCCAACACCAGGAAATAGATTACCCTACTATGTAGTGAAGTGCGGTAGCTTATTTTATATATAACTATTTTTACACTTGTTTTTATTTTCTTGTATTCTCAGATGGGAGGCCAATTTCCATCTTTTATTACTTTGACTCTACTTTGTTAAGACTACATAGTGTTGCACTGACTAAACTGTGGTGTTTTTTTTTTTTTTGATCTTTAAAATGCCTCAGGTTTGCCTACTTGTTCTGTTTTGGGATCATATATGACATGGAACTAACATTAATAATAGCATTTTTAATTGTGTTTTAGCTATGTCATCTTACTGCCAATTAAGGTTTTAAACTAGTTTCTCTCTTCAGTGTTTCTGATTTCCAATAAAATTTATAGTGAACTTCAAAGTCTTTTCAAAAGCATTCTTTCTTCAGTGAATAGATTTTCTTTACAGTTATGTTTATAGATATTTGTGGCTCCATCCCTAAAGAAATTGGACATGATGCTAGTGTGAAAGATATGAATTTATGACAGGGTTGAGCATATAAGTTCTCCAAAACCTTTTTCCAAAACCTGAAAGTTGTTGATTGGCATCTATCATGTTGTACTCTCATGACTTGATGAACAGATAAAATGACTCTAATGTTTCTCAAACTCCAATACTTTTTTTTTCTTTTCTTTTTAGAGACTTAAATAGCAATATAGCTGATATTTTGGTATTTTCTTAATGATGAACAAACTGACTATGTCTAATTGCTGGCCTTTTCTTGAACTTTTCAGGGAGACGTTACAAAGCCAAGGTTGTAAAAATATGTTTTATCATTTTCTGTATGAAATGCTGAATTGCTCAGTGTGGATTTCTTCCTCATAAGCTAATCAGGGGCTAGTGTCAATAAAAGTAATGGCGTAGCAGATACTTGACCTTGGGTCTCATTACAAGTAATTAATCTTGTTACCATTTATAGTCATACATTTGGCATTATCACATAAGCTCCTGAGGATTTCATGTAGAAATATATGTTATTAAATATATGTAAATAGGTATTGTATTTTATATATCAAACCTTGTTTATTTTTATATAAATGCATATAATTTATTTATTATTGTATTGTGTGTGTGTGTGTGTGTGTGTGTGTATAACGTGTATATGATTTTAAGTTACACTTATATTTATAAAGCTAAATCAGGAGAATCTGTGAACTCCTGACTTAAATTTTTAAATGCAGAACATGAAACTGATATCAGCCAGCTTGGACACCTTTGAAGTGCTGCTGAGAGAAATGGCCAGACTGTATGAAGTATGCAAGTCTTTTTCTTTCAAACTCAGCTATTGTTTTCAGCTGTATTGGAAAGTGGCTGGGGCTATTTTAAAGTTTCTTTGTGATACTTCAGAATCTAACTGAGGCTCTTTAGAATAACTTTTTTGTTTTGTTTCTCAGTGCATATATAAAATGTGTAAAATGTACTATGTGCTATTAGGATCCTGTTGAGTATCTGGCTTTTAAGGGGATGTAAGGGGTAGGAAAAAGAACTACTAAAATAATTATAGGGTCTTTAAAAATAAATGGCTTTTATTATGATGGAGAGAATGGGATCGGTTGATAAAACTTGTGATGTTGCACTCATCATTCCTGTGCACAACACTAGAGCTGTGACACTATGCAATGCAGCTGCACCTTAGTTAAATTCTTCTGGTTTCATACCAATTTTACTCTACTATCACTGCTATTTCAGTTCTGTTACTCTGGATTTGTTCTAATGTAAATGAGCTAAGGATGTGAATACAAGAAAATCTACTCAAAGTATATGAGAAAACTTTTCTCGGTTTGCAGCGTTCATTTAGCAATAGTCTTCAGATGACCTTTTAACTACTCACTTTTCTTCTAATTGCTATTTTCTGACAATTCATCACTATATTCAGGTTATTTTAATCACTTCACCTGTACAGTTCATTTAAAAGACTTTCATGAAGCTGATGAATGTGACAGTCTCTGATGGAGAGGCTGAGAAAGAGCTAAAATAAGGAATATCATTGATCATCCCCTATCCCATGAATCTGCAGTGGAGAAGAACATACAGAAATAAAAGTTGTGATATAGGGTTTCTAATTTACAGGGCAAAAGGAAAAGGAAAATAAAACATGAAATAAATAATAAATATTATTTACATAGCAACAAAAGAGACAGTGTCTGTCAAAATATACAAGGATTGTTTGTAATCACAGCAATGTCAGTGAAAACCTTGCATATTGACTTAATTTCTTGTGCTTATAGTGACTTTCTAAAAAATAAGACTGAACCCACTCAGTAACTGTATGTATATTGAATTAAATACAAATGATGCAATTCCAAACTAAATCTTTCCATTTGTCGTATTATTATAGCACTGAAGCAAGTAAAAAAGACTCAGCATCTTGCAGAATTTTAGGTTTTAGGTTTGAAGCCTACAATTTGTTTATACTGTTGGTCTCCTGCCTTCACATCAGGTAGGAGCCCAAGCAGGAGTAGGGATTTGCAATGTAGAACCAGTTTCAGCATCTGCCTTTTTTTTAGGAGGAAAAAAGTGCTTTCCTTAGGAACTCCTTAAAAACAAAATCAAGGATAGTCTTACAATTACGTGGCTCCTTGCAAACAGACAAGAATATTCAGAGGAGGATAACAACATCTTTTACTCTAAGCCAATATATTTTGAAGTGTATATTTGATCTTATATACTTAATATCTTGGTACTTGACAGATATTCCAAAGACATTCATGTCCAGGCAGGTCTTTAAAAAGTTCTTTTCAATGTTCTTTCAAGAGTATTCCGTTTTGTTATTTCTTACCACTTTTTTAAAAAAGCATTGGTGCTCTGGTTTGCCAAGCTTAGTCTAACATAACAATGTAGTTAGGGATGTAAATAAAAACAGTGCTCTGGCCCTGCAACATAAAATTTTGCAAATATTAAAAATCTTTAAAATTGTATGGTCAGATTCCTGTTTAGTGTATTCATATTTTGCAAATGTAAATTTGAGATTTTTCTTATTTTCAAAACACTTTGCCTAAAATAGAATCAGGCAGATTTTTTGTTCATTTTGTTACCGAAATATCTTCTACCTAGAGCAGTCTCTGTGCAGTAACACCACCAGTACCTAATACCCTGTGGTAGAAACATGCTTTTGGTGTGGACTGTGACCATGTTCACACGGCACATCTGACTGACCCACTTCAAAGCCAATGGCCCGAACTAGGTGACACAAGCCAGACTGAATGGATGCCTGCCCCAAAAAGAAATTACTGAATCCTAGGAGTTACCCAATGAGTCATGTGGCATACTATATACAAGCACATACATACAGCACAGACATTGTCTCTGTGTGCTGTTGTGCAGAAAGGCAGGGACTACAGAGGCAAGAGTTAACCTTCAAGATATTTGCTGACAAGATAGTTGCTGTAATTTGCATCCCTGGTAGCAGTGGGAAGGAGTTTTAACATCACTACGTTGTGTTACAGAGCAAGGCAGAGAAATAGTTCATCTGTTCCCCTCTCACAGCTGGAACATGGCACAGCCCTAGAGAAACTATCTCAGCCAGGCTGACTTAGCCTCATTTGCTCTTACAGGATCTTCTTTGCTAATTTGAACTTCTGTAGTTGCTATTAAGTAGCACTATTCCTGTGACTCTGAGAATAAATTTTCTTCAGTAGTGAGGATTTTGATTATTCCGCTTAACTTACAGTATTTCATTTTATTGCCTCCCTGGCTTGTACTTTGTTGAGCAGCAGTAATAATTTGCCTGCTACTTGTTGCTGTTTGATCTCCAGATGTTAAAAAAACGTTGCTCAGGCTACAGGTTGCAGGTTCTTTTAAGAAGGAGTAAGCGTGGAAGGGCCCAGCTCATGTATCTCAGCAATGACCTGGAAGACGCACTGCAAAGCAAGGCAGAACAGTTTAACCTCATTCACTTGCAGGCCTTGTTTCTGAATCTGTGATAGCGTTTGGGTTGTGGAAGGTACATCCACCAGGACCTCGCTTCAGCCCACACAGGCCTTTGGACAGCCTCAGATGGTTTCCATACTAAAGAAGAAATCAACATTAGTTGGGCCATAGGAGCCATAGACTACTTGATGAAGCAACATTGTTCTAAATTAGGTTCAATGTTACTAAGAGTAATGATTCTCCTTCCTGTCCTTATACAACAATAGAAGCCCTCTGCAGAGCAGTCAGCAGAATGTGCACAATGGGTTCCAGACTCCTTTAGTTATAATAGTATTATGACTATATATGGCCCTCTTTTTGTCTCAAGTTAAAATTTGGTCTGCTAAAACAAAATGTTTAATCATCTTGGGGATGATTTTACCCACTCAATACTATGATCTACTTGATTCTTCTCTCTGACATCTCTGTTTCCGTTGGTTTCATAGGTGATTCACAGCATTTTAAAAAGCGAAATCATAAAATAATACACGTTTGCATAAAATTTTTAATCCAGGAAGATCCCAAACTGCTTTACAAACCATAGGTTAATCTTAATGCTGTTATGCTTGAGACAGTTTCTTCTACTCTGAGCTCTCTGCAGTAAGCAGGTACAGAGTCTTTGGTATTGCAGAGACTCTGATATACAAGAATCATTTTCGTATTATCATAGTGTATCTTCTTCTAGAATAGGCATTTTTTTAATGTCAGTAGTATAAATATAGTACAGGAAGATAACAATTTAATTAAGTGAAAGAAGCAAAGAAAATTAGGTGGCATAAAAACTCAAGTGTGAAATTCAAAAGTCATGTAAATGGATAGTTGACTTGTGTATTAGGGCTATGGGTTTGCTTGGCTTTTCTGTACCAGTTGAGTTACAGTGCGTTCAATATGATTACTCTTGTGATAAATCAATACTAATTTGAAAACAGAAATCCAATGACCGGTTCTAGAGCATCACGTCCAGTATTCTTGACATTTACCAATAATGCTCCCCCCCTTCACACTAGAAAATCAACCTAGGGTAATCTCATCTTACACGAAATATTTCAAAATATTTGAAAAAGCATTTTTAGAACATGATTATATGATATGAGTAATTCTTCTGCAAGCAATGAAGCTGAATAGCCTCAGTTTTCTGCTGATTTCATTGACTAGGAGTAGGGATAATTAAGTCAACAATGTACCCCACAAAACAATTACATATATGCCAACCGATCACATCATAAAATGGACAAAAGGAAATCAGGGAAACCCATTTCTGCGCTCCATACACTTAATTTAAAAAGTCTTGTAGTAAGCTTGGTTTTTGTTTTTATTATTTTGAGTGTGATAAAAATCCAGAATCCAAGTTTGACACTATGAATTATCCTTTTCTATCAATAAAAAGAAAATTAGTCATTGATCATTGCATTACTGCGGCCAAAATAAAAAAGCCTACCAAATGATCTTCCTTCCTCCTGGTTTGTGAGCATTGTTAGAGTACTTGCATAAAGTCTATTTATACTTTGCAGGGGGCACAGTTTGTTATTTTAAAGTCACTGTTGCATCTTATAACTGTTCACAGACTGAACATTAATTTTTGGATTGCTTACAGAAAATAGGACCTATGAAACTGGAGGTGAGGGATCTGTGAAGCCGGTATTTCTGTCATCAGGAGAACTTCTGAACTCTTTTGGAAAATGTTTTTAGCAGTCCTTAATGTTTTATGCCTTGTTTTATATGCATGTCTCCCAGCACTACAAAATCTGTTTTGTATTTTCATATAGTATTTTATTATTGCTGAATTGAAAGAAAGCTGATCTATAAAAGAAACTATACTCCTGATAAGATACCACCATATGCATACATATAAGTGTGTGTGTGTGTGTGTGTGTGTGTGTGTGTGTGTGTGTGTGTGTGTTTAAAGAAAAATGCTTACTTTCTCTATGAAGGGATAGACTTAGTATAGTCTATAAATGCCAACACAAATTCAAAAGTTTAGTTTACAGACTAGAATCTTGCATCTCAGGACATTGGTGTCATCATCTGGAATAATGAACATTCAAGTATAAAGCATATTATATAAAATATAATAATTTGAGCAAATAACTTTTTTAAAACTAGTGATGGAAATGATAAATGTTAAGTTCATTGCGCTTCTTCTCTGATAGAGTTATTAGATTTTAAGAAGCCAATATTGAGGTCATTCAACAAACACGGCTGCTGCAGAAACAGTCTCTGAAACTGCACTTGACTTTTGTATGGCAAAATTACAGTATTTTCTGGTATATAACCTGCAAATTATCTTAATAAAGAAATAAATAGCCAGGCAACCTCCTCTTACTCCCTAGCGACTTAGCACTTGCTATACTAAATAAATCTGATATTTGAGGGAATTGTTTATTCAAAAGCCTTTTCCACACATTAAACACCTTTTCTGTGATCACCAATGCCTGCTGCTGTTTTTCTCTCTTTTTTTTCCTGTGTCCAGCTCATATTTTGAGTTATCTATGGACTTAGATAAAGGGCTGTAAGTTCCTGAAGTTGCAGGTTATAAGCTTGAAAATATGGCATCTCTTGCAGTCTTACATGAAATACAAGGAATAAATACAGATTTGCTAAGGGAAACACCTACTTGTTTCTATCATTGAGCAATAAAAGCCGTTAGAAGAAAAAAATATACTTTATGGGAACCGAGGAAAGCACAGATAGGGTAGTGGGGAAGGGCGTGAGGGTTACTGCAGCGACTTATCAATGCTCATCTCCTGCAGTCAGAGGAAGAGCATATGGGACAGGAGTATGCTCACCTGATCCTAACATACAATCCTCGCTTAATGCTTCAGAAACAATGCAAAGAAACAGAACAAAAAAAAGTCAGTAGTGGAAAGTGATTGAGAATCCTTTAAAAATTATTGAAGGGTTTCCTTTAATTTGTAATGGTATATAGCAAGGCTAACAACCAGTATAACAGGGCCTAATATTTTAATTCTACAGGGATTGGGAGACAAAAGAAAAAGGAAGAGAAGAGAAAAAAGAAGAGAAAAGAAGAGTAGGAAAAGAAAAGAAATAAAGAAGGATAAGAGTGGACCAGGAAAGATGACATTAAAAGGATGAAAAAAAAAATGAGAAGAAGAAGAAAAAAGAAAAAAAAAGAGAAGAGTAAGAAAGACAAGAAGGAGAGGAGAAAAAAGGAAAAGAAGAGTAATAAAAGAAAAGGGGAAGAAAGATCTGAGGAAAAGCAGAGGAGAAAAATAAGTAAAGCGGAGCTGAAGAAAAGCTGGAGGAGGTTAATGAAAACTGTTGAAGAACAGAAAATAAGGGGAGATGAGGGGGAAAAGATGAGAGACAAGGGAAAAGGAAGAAAAAGGGAAAGAAAGAGGGAAGAGGAGACAGGAAGAAGGAAAAGAGGAAGAAGAATAAATGATGAAAGGAGGAGGAAAGATGATGAAGAGGAGAAGGGAAGAATAGAGAGAAGACTAGAGGGGAGGGGAGGACAAGGAAGGAGCGCAGCAGAATAAGAGAAGCAGGAACAGGTGAAGGGCTAAGAATTTATTTTACAGTTATAACCATTCTACATTAAGTCAGTGTTTTAATTAATCATCATACTAAAGTGTTTGGAAGATTTTGGCGTGGATCAAGATTGTAGTGATAGAAATGAAAAACAATTCTTGGCCCAATCACACCAAGTGGGCCAATGGTTGTATTATTACATTTTCTCAGTGTCTATATATTGATAGTTGTATTTACTTTAAGCATGACTGTAAATGTAAATGCCAAGCGCTTAAGCATAAATTCTATTCCCACATAGATTGTTTTCTTTAAAAATAGAGAAGTAAATAAAAGCCCATGCTAATATCACACAGAAGTAACAGTTTAAAATACATAATTTCATGTGCATTCATGCACACACATACATATACACACATCATGAAAAAAGCTGTCATTTTTATGCAATCTCGTTCAGTGTAGCATTACTCCTCTGTTATTAATTTAGTTATTCAGAAGTATATTCAGTTTCTAAGCACTTAAATTTTTCCTATCTGTGATCCTGACACTGTGACCTAAACATTTCATTGAATGCAAACCAGAATGGTCACAAGGCCTCTTGCATCAACTATGTGCCTGTACATAGGGAGAACGCATTTCCAAATCAGAAGAGGAGCCGTTTAATTCCATATACACCACAGAATAGTTGAGAACAGAACACAGATGTACCTAAATGAAACTGCAGGGTAAGTAGAAAAGAGCTCAAAATAAAAGCAAATATCAACCATACATGAAATAAAAAAACCTCATTGGTTGTTCTTCATTTATATCTTTTTCTGAGCAGTTTTGCAAATAATCAAACTTTGCTTTGTAATTAGATCCATCCTGTTGCTCTAGTGTACTGAAGGCTATTTTTAAAGGAAGCAGATCATTTATTTTAGATGGGGATAGAAACTATTGATCTTTATTCCGATTATTGCACTATATGATTATCTCATCAATCAGATAAAACTGCTGGAAACCAAAGGAGGTGCAAAAGTCAAAAAATAGGGCTAAGATGTAGATTTGGCTCTAAAACTGGGATTTAAAGAACCTAAAAGCTCAACTATCACCAGTGCTGGAATTCTACTGAAACACTTTAGAAAATGGAAGCTGCTTAGCAGATTCAGGGCTGGATCCATTTTGGATATGCAAAGTTATAGGATTTCAAGTAAACAAGTAAACTGACATAAGGTACAAGCTATCAGGAGACTATCCATGCTTATAACTAAACACAAGCAAGCATCTGTCTTAAGTAGCATTACCAGTACTCTTCACTTGTTTGAACAAGGCCTGCTATCATGTTCAAAGGAGCACTGAATAACAGTGCCAGTAGTACAATGGCAAATGATCCCTGATCGTAGTCCCCGGTCATACTGTCACTACCTTTTCTATTATGAAAAATCTTCTCCGCTCTAGATTTATATTTAAAATTAAAAGCAAGTTATAAAGTAAAAGGACTACTATATCATCATCCTATTTGCAACACAATGCTACCCAAAGGTTTCAGATCTTTAGATTAGATTAGTGGCTTTACGTGCTCTAAAGCATCAGGAACTGCTGTCATATTTTTCACCCTACTCATTCTTCAATCACTTTATTTTGCCAAAACTTAGCACTCAGCCATTTGGAATGGTTCTAAAATACACTGGTGACTATGTGCTTCCCTTCCATCTTTACACTCTCTATAAAACTGTTCATAGAAGAAAGCACCTTCTTTTCTTGACACCTTACTCACAGTATTCTTATATTCAGCTCTTTCCTTTGTTTTCCTTTGTCTTTGGTAAAAACAGTCGAACATCTGCCAATGCCACTTTATCCCCTGGTTATCCACTTTTAGTTTCTCCCATTCATGCAGTATGCTCTGTCTGCTCCTGAATCTGTCATGTGTGTTTTTTTTCTGTTGTTGTTGTTGCGTGTGGCACATAAACTTACAGTAGCCTACTTGTGTCATCCTGTCAAATGAGATTAAATCATGTTCCTTGCCTACACACACACACAGAAAAAATTAACCTCATTTTCATGTTGTTTCTGTGTCTGACACTACAAATAGTGAGGATTTATGACACTGAAACTATTTCAGTCCTATTATTTATATAGTCTTTGAACATGGATACATTTGGCAATTAGTCCTCAATACCAGATTAAAATTAACTTTAAAATGGCCAGTATAGAAACAAAGACATTTTGCATTTATTTGTACTACAGTGTAGCAAAACTACTTACCACTGAAAAATGGCAGCACCTATTTCTCTGAGACACCAATAATAAAATATGACTTAAAGTATTTCAGAAAAAGGAATCAATCCTAACTCTGTATGACAATTAATGATATAAAGAATCATGGGCCAGCTACTCAAATGGTGCCATTCTGCACAACTGAATTTGCAGTCTTGTTTCCAAATACAAGTGACTTCACAGTGAAAAATAATAGATCAAAAATATATCACAATATGGCTTAACTTACTTACCAGGCAGATGTACTCTGAAATGACATCAGGGATGGGCTTAAAGCATCTCCTTTTAAAGTATGTACTGTCTGTGATGTTTGAGGCTGTGGCTGAGACTGAGTTTGAGGCTGAGGCAGCATCTCTGGCTGAGGCTGTGTCTGTACTTGGCTTGGATCCTGAGCAGGGTTAATCCATCGGCTCTGTCCTTGTGTCATCCACTTTCCCTGGATTCCCCACCGTGCCAGGTAAAATTTGCAAATATCATAGTTCATTGAAGAGTAATATAAAAGGTCCAGTACCAGCAAGATCACCACAAAAAAGCCATAGATCCATACTCCTAACAGTGCACTGTAGTTGCTATGAAAGAAGAAAAAGGGGAAGCAAAAAATTCATCTAATACATCCACAATAGTCATTGCATTAGTTTGGCAAGGTAATTTGCTTCATGTAATTTTTACATAAGCGAGTGCACGCACACACACACACACACGAAACATTTTGTTTGAAAGAATGTTTTACTGAAAATTATCTGTTATTTTAATCCATCTATGCACTGCTGTATGCATGACATAGGACATTTTTAGAAACAAAGGCCTGCTTCTCCTCCAAATCTTTTTTTATATACACACTAGTGCATAAATTTGGTATATGATTAGTTTCAGTGCTTAGTTAGTTTAGTTTAAGTGAGGCCTGATACGCACACACTTGATGGGCTTTTATTCTGCAAGTTCTCACTCAGAGAGAGTCATCCTACTGAAAGTGGCAATACATTTACGTGAGTACGGATTAACATGAGTAGCAATAAGAAAATACGCTGTAATAACTGAGCCCTGGGGGGGTGTGTCTATATCAATGAAAGCACTCATTGCTGAAAACTTTTCTTGAAAGGTGTTAAACCTTTTTCTCTGCTCTTTTGAACGCTGCTCTAAATTTAATAATTAATCATTGCTGGATACAGAATACATGTTATCAGAAGTGTAGGCTTTCATGAGCAATTGCTGAAGATCCCTTAATTTGCTGGTAATAAACTCAGCAAGGAAGAACATTGACAAGATTGTATTTTTAAATGAATTCAACAGGAAGGAAAATGTGTACTATGCTTATATGTACATGCTGGTATACCTATAATATACGTTAGGGGAAAGACCATTAAGATTTTCAGCTATTGTCTGTTGCGGTGGCTCACAAAGCTTTAAAGCTAAGACGGGTGACTAAAGATATTAAAAGACCGGAGTGAGGGGGAGGGGAAAGAGAGGGAGAGAAAGGTGAGAAAAGGAGTAAGAACTCAAGAATTTGGAGACCAAAAAAGAAAGAAGTGCTACAGCTCTGCTGGAGATACAATAATATTAAAATAGAAATAACTGTTAGGTGTGGTGTAAATGTATTTTGAAATGGAAACTGTGTGAGTGGGAAAGAGGAAGCCAGAACAGAGAAGGAAAGAAAAGTGCAAGAATGAAACTGGGTATACAGAGAGGAAGGCTAATCTAGACCTAAGAGCTTATATGCAAATACATGTAGCAGAGACTATAAAAAGAAAAACAAGAAGAAGAGATAGTAACAAAATGGTTACTATTTAGGAATTAGGAAGATGATCGTCTTGGAGAAAGATGATACCAGTTAATAGGTGGGCATCTCCCATCTGTGTAAACCTGAACTTAAACAAATATAACTGAACACAGAGTCTGCCATGCTCTTTTTAACAGACATTCAGAGAAGCTTTGAGGAATCGTATTTTATCAGAACATCGATCATCACTGAAGGGCTTTGAAGAAGAAAAGCTCAGAGCACATCCTATAGATGCAAGCCAGAAGGATATTTTGGAAATTTTAAAATATGTCTCAAACCTTTTCAGACCTAAAACTTTTCAAGACTTTACCTTGACCCTTTACTTCAGTTTGAAGTTTTGTACAACTCTTTCACTTATAGTTAAAAAAAATTAAGGATTTGAAACAAGAAATCAGATAAGAAATTAGAATTTTAATTTCTGTGTTGCTGCTTGTCAACACCTCATGACACTCATTCTCCTCTCCTGTGACTCTCCTTTCTTCCACACAGACACAACTCCATCAAATTAAATGAAAGTTCCATGGCAAATGACCGGGAGTAATGACAGGAAAATCTGACACGCTAATGTACCTTTCTGTGTAACTTTCGGATTATGCAAGCCTAGATTTTTCAAGAACTTTCAGTAAATTTCCAGGAGGACTGTAAGTAGATAGATAAAGTATAGTACTTTTGAAATCCCTTACCTAAAGGGTCTTGGCTCAGATAAAGACTTATACGTGTGCCTAACTTCCCACAACAGTGGGTAGATGTTGGTAACACATTTGCAGCCCTAGCACTCAGATAACATAACCAGGTTACACCAGGCTTCTCTGTAGTGTTACTCTGGATTTTCAGGAGATTTATTCTTATTTGGAAAAAACTCTTCTATCTGTTGCTATTATAAATAAAAGGGAAGTGAGGACCAGAGAACTTGGGAAGAAATCTACTGTGACAAATCCTATTCATCTTCATCACTAATGCCAATAGGATCCATTTTAAGAATAGGTGAGCTGTATTTGATCCATAGTAAGAATGGAAATATCAGATATCATATTATTTTTGTTTGGCAAGAATTTGAGAGGCAGGAACATTTCTTACAGTTACCTCTGAAGAATTTGCTTGTATTTAAGGCATTTGCTTGTATTATGGGCATTACCCATAAAAATTCTGCAAAGGGAAAGTTAGAGCTATTTTGAGTGTTCCAATTTAAAGCAACAACTTATTAATTGTGCCATATGCGAGTTCTCCATCTGCTCCTTTTAAATATTATCTGTTTTTTACAAGTACAAAAATGAAAGACTGCTTTATTTTAATTAACAGTGGGACAACACTGATATCAAAAGGGCCTTGTGAAAAATCTCAAGCAAAATTAATAAATGGTATGTTTTGTACACAGAGAAAAATTCCATACTTTGATCTATTTTATTACTGAAACTATTAACATGGTGCAAAATACTAATTTTGCTGATGGTTACTAATAATATAAAAAATTAAAACTTCCCTATAAATTAAGAAAATACCTTAAGAGGAAAATGACCACTGAATGACATTAAGGCTAGAGATCTGGCAAAGAACTGGAAATCCAAAAACCTAGGACTTGTTCTTATTTCATTTAACTGAATGATTTAATTGTAAGAGTTTCATCTTACTGCCTGATTCTCCCATACTTTTGCACAGAAGTTTCATTTCAATTAAAAATAAAGTGTGAATAGACTCCAAATCTATTGAAATTGAAATTTGGGGAGTTTAGTCCTTCATGGAGAGAATTAAATATGAAAAGGTATTTTGACGTTGTTGCATCTTCTCTCCTCATCCCCAACTGGAAAACTTGTTCTCTCTTCCTAACTCTTCCACCCTCCTAATCTGTCATTTTGGAGAATTCTGTTTAGGTTCAGTGTAACTTTTAGCAGTGTTAGAAATGACTTTCAAAATCCTCTGCTTCTGATGCACACAAATACAAAAGCTAAATCTGGGGTAAACATAATGTGGCAATTTCCTTTTAGCCTCCGTGTAAATCAGGATAATTCATGGACCTCTTAGAAAAGTTAATTAGCTTATCATCTGCTAGAAAACACCATTATTTTAGAATACTTTAGCTTTTGTAGCAATATGATGTAGATATGCTATAGACTTGCTACAAAGTGCACTTGTGTAAATGTAAAGATTTGTTCTGACTTCAGATAGCCTTGAATTGGGCCCTTTGAGAACAGGAAATATTTTTCTTACTCATCTCATCCTATTTCATTTACAGAATCCTACTTAGATTTCTTTGTCAATCCTACACAAAAATTAAAATAGACAGTTCGTTTTATTATTAGTTTTACCCATGTAATTCCTTCTATTTCATTAACTTTTTGAGATAGATGACAAGCAGGCTTGGTCTAGGCTATTTTTCAGAAGGATTTGTATATTTTTGTCTTGTACATGAACAGAAAGTAATTCACTTGGGAATCTGGGCTTTAAAAAACAGTAAATCAAAACACTGGTGAACAGAATTCTACAGCTGCAGAATTTATATGTAGGCAGATTTTTTTTTTTAATCTAAAGCCTTCTCTCTAACCTAATGTTTTTCCTGGAGAAATCATCTTTGTATACCTAAGAGATTCCTATTCCTTTCTTGTAGAGGAGACTTTCTAAGAGATATTCAAGTAAATGCCAGTTCTGCAGGGG
Organism: Rhea pennata; assembly: GCF_028389875.1. Lineage (NCBI taxonomy): Eukaryota > Metazoa > Chordata > Aves > Rheiformes > Rheidae > Rhea > Rhea pennata. The sequence goes on from NC_084663.1 coordinate 76,578,906, forward strand.
ACAATGTACACGGAGAAGATGATAGTACTATTCTGTCCTCACATTGCTTTCACCAAAAAGTTGTAATGTGGTGTGCAAAAGCCATTCAACCTTGAAAATCTAGAATAAGAGAGAAGGGAAAAAAAATGGATGCCTCACAGGGTGCCATAATGCTGTCCCAGTATCAGATTAAGGAACCAAAACATAGCACTATTGCTGAAACCCATCAAAGCATACATAATAGAAAACTGGAGAGAATGTAAATAGTAGATTCAGGTGAATACTATTTAAAAAAAACAAAGAACTTATTAGACTAAGTTTCAGATAAATATGAATCCAAGTGAATCCAAAATTCACTTTGGATAGCAGAATTTTTTCTTGGCTGTTATACATCACTAGTATTTTTATATTTATTACTAAAAGAACTGTTTACATTCACAAATAATGTAAACAGATTTATCTGCTTGATCACAAAGACATCTATAACTATATATATAGACCAGTATTTGCACTTACCAAAACATAGGAATCTTTAATTATGGTAATAGAAAAGAATGTAAATAAACCTGGCTATTTGTATACTATACATCTGCAGAAGATAAATGTGATGTTTTTCAGCTGTACTATGACAGAGAAGTTACAAGTCACTTCATTAATTTTTTCCCTCAGCTGTACAACAAAACAAGAAATGTGTTTTGATGATCATAAGAATGGCTAGAGGGGGAAATAAACCAAATAACAACATTGAATCACTCTTCCATTAAAACTATAATCTTTCCTTCAGTTCATTGCTATTCCCATATCCTAAATCATTCTCCACATGTACAAATGCAAAATATTTCACCAGAATCTTTTTTCAGTGGTGTATGAAATTAGATCTAAATAAATAGCTGACTTTGTTTCATAAAGGAAACACTGGAGAGTGTTACTATAAAATGAACCTTGGACATACTAGAATCCAAATAAAGTTAAATAATAATATGTGCTAAATAAAGTCAGTGTGCGTTAAATAAGATGCTTATTACCACAGTCTTCATGCAGGCATCTAGGCTTCACTTCTTCCTGCTTCTCCAAAGTATGCTGAACTTCCTGGGAAATCTCTTACCGATCTCTGTGAGCTCAGGGTGAGGAGAGTTCTCTCCCTTTCTCTCACTACACTGCCAGAGTTTTATGCTGAGAATTAGTTTCTCTTTATTTTCCTGACTCAGCTTGATTTATCAAAAGCTGATGTTTCAGAAAGTTACAAGAAGGGAATACTGGTTCCAATCCTGCACCTCTCTAAGCTCTAAATGTATTTTCTTGTATTTAGCATGTTTTCACCTACCTTTGGAACCTACTTTTTTACCTACCTATCAGCATGAGCTAATGCTCACAAAAAAAAGATTCTGCATGGAAGAGCAGTTTTCAACTAAGAGGTGAATCTTACACACAGAATATAGAGATCTTTCCCCACTAAAACTGAATGAGGTACTTCTTTAAAGGAAGGGGAAAAATGCTAAAACTAAAACAATTCTTACAACTAGGGCCTTAATATGTTCACTAAAAGAAGATAGCATAGTCCAGAGAATATAAAATTACCTCCTTTCCCACTGAAATTGCTCACATACAACAGCCAAGAGTAAAATTTACACCTTCCTCTGTCAATACTAAGTAGTGAGATGTCATTTAAAACCTCATATCAAAAGACACAAAAAAACAGTCTCTGATTAAAGCAGTTTGACCTTTTGCGGAGATGGAACTGCATTTGCTAAATCCAACATACACCTAACACATAAGAAGTTTGTACCATAATGAGAATAGCCAGGCCATGAACTGAGCCCCAGACAACAGCCTGCAAAGCTATAAAAAGCTAAAATCTGAGAGTCTTTCAAAAAATAGTGTTGGATTTCTTCCAAGGGCCTTTTCTCCACATATTAGTTGTGCTACTATAACTGCATCACTCAAAGAGAGGCTGACTTTTGTCTTTGGTAATGAGATTGACATATAAGCTATTTTTATTGTCAAAGACACCATGTACTCCCTATGATGTCCTGCTACTGTAACCTATGGAATCACCATGTGCTGAAGTAGTTGGTTTGCATCCACACTTTAAATTCCCACAGTTCCTCCAAGCTGCACCAGACCTGTTCATGCCACATGCTACATAAAGGCCTCTTGGCTCTGACATCTATGCCAGAGTACCAAATGGCAAGGTATATTTATTTCTCTGTGTGTGTGTGCATGCATGCACACGTGCATATACACACGTGAGTGAGCATGCACACAGAGGAGGCTGGAGGCAGAGGAAGGTTGTACATCCCAGTCAAAGACCACATCTGTTCTCTTGTGCATGTCTGTTTTGAGAAATGGGTGACTGCCCTGGCCATTTCAGAGTGTTGGTGAAAGATGGAGTGCCGTGGCCTACCTTAGTAGCCTCTGGTCATGGCCACAGTGAGTAGCTACTGAGATATTAGAAAAGCCTGAGGCACTGGCTTTCTACTTGGCAGTACTATGATAAGCCAGTTAACATCCCAAACTCTGTGATAAAGGTGCCTTTAGACAGCTTGGCTAGTTAGGTGGAGTTGTTTGCTTTGTAGCATTGGTGCACAGTTCACTGGGTGTGATGGACCAATAATCCCTACAATGCTGGAAGACAGAAGGTGATGTGCCCCAGGAAGTTCAGGAACAGTGCAGGGTGCGGCTCCTTAGTTCTTGCTGTTGTGTTGAGATAAAGTCAGTTCTTTGTGCAAAGTTTTAGATAAGCAGCCATAGCCATTAATTGGACAAGGTGTAAATGTTTCTTCCTGCCTTTATTAAAATGTCTCCCTGAATTAGCCAGACCAGCATGGGAGAAGCATATAGGTGGCCTAACCCAAGACAGAGTATAAAATCTGAACAACTAACAAAGGAACTTCAATGACAGCAATGAACTTGAGCTGCCTTCAACCTACGTGTTCCTTCCTGGTGATTGTGGATGACCAGCGTCATGATGGTGAGCATATTATAGACATCAGTAATGGCAATCACATTGGTATTGTGATTGAACTGTGTAAGTGTACACTTGTATTGTGACTTACATATATTGCTGGATCACTCTGCTAAATCAAAAAAAAATGTGTAACATCAAATACATTCAAAGTAAACTTTTGTATTAAATATTGCACTCTCCATGTGTGTGGAATATCTAAGAGAATGTGGTCACAGAGTACTGGACTCTGACACAGGGATCAAGAACAGAAGAAATAAAGCAAACCTCTTGTGTAGAAACCAAAGAACAGAAGAAGTGTGTGGGGGCTACTACCACACAAATCCATTCTTGGGGCTCTCTTTTTTTCTGATTCTGAGTGTGAAGCAGTTTCTGCCTCCATTTATGACTATGTGCATAACCCTTCTGTATTGAGAGTACTGTGAGGACCTCCCTTCAGCCAGGTGCCTAATTGCTGTTGTGACAGTATGGTCATCCCGGTGAACAAAGGGAAAGCACATCACATTTTTACTACAGAATGTATATAGAGCAAATTTTTGCATAGAAGCATATGAGGCAGCTGTGGTATAGACTACCAGGTTACCTCAAGGAATATACTTTGGCAGAGCTGAGTTGCCCCAGATGAGGGTGCTAACAATTTCTGGAATGTCCAGGGTGCACAAAGGGTGGGAAAATATGGACAGTCTTTAATGGGCTTGCTGGACCTGAAGCATCTCTCCAGTGTTCCATATGGTTAAGTTCCCATGATGTTCCCAAAGGCACCACAAGGCCAAGGCAGGAAAACTGATCTCAAGTGTATAGCTGAGTATGCTGTAACAAGATAGTATAGAAACATCTTGATTTAAAGGTATCTTATATGGGCAGAGTCCATTTTTATCATTTTTTACACTACATAGTATAAAAGCTTCTTCATATCAATATAACTGGGTGATTGTCACTTCTAAAATTGTAAAAGAAGTTATAGCATGCAACTTCTGTATCTACACACTACACATGACTCAAGCTTTTCTAGGCAGAGCTGTAAGAGAGAAGATTGTTAAGGAAGACAACAGCTGACCGTGAGCTGGCTGCTGCTGGATGCAGCTCTACACTGGGACTTAAAATAGCTGATGTTAGTATTCCAACGCTATAGTCTCCTAGCTGCCTCGCATCTGCTTCCATAGAAAAGAATGACAAAACTCCAGCTGAGTTTTTCATGGCACAAGAAAGCACTAAAATACCTGTACTAGCCAGAAATAAATAGACTGGAATTCCAGTCTTCTTCAATCTGCCCTTTTCTGTCCTGGAGTGCCTGAATACCAGAATAAAATGGCAGGGGAAAACAGATAGATCTGAAATGACCCCTGGGGGTTTACACCAGATGAAAGTTGCCCTCTCCACCACAGAAATCACAGTGGATTAGTGTGGCCAGAACATCAAACAGTAGAAAGGACACAAATCACAAATGAAGAATTTGTCATCATAAATACAAAAACAGTAATGAAGATCTATTTGCTACTTATTAGCTCTTTGGAAAAAAAGTTACTGATACTCGTCTTTGAGCACGGGCCCCAGAATTGCATGGAAGCTATATGCACGTAGCAAAGTATCTCAGGTAACAGGCAAGGACACCATGTAACATGAGTATACAAGCAAGGATGTCCTATTACCCAAAGTCAGTGATTACAAGAGATTTACATGCAAAACATGCACAGATTCAAAATAGCAGTGGCCATACAAAACATTTAGACTGGTATGGACAGTATCAACTCTCTCCCTCTCTCCCCTACTGACAGTTTCTGGACTTACTTTGACTGATACACACTTCAACATAGTTTGCGTTAGTTTGGGGTGAAGGAGAAAATTTTTATTATAACTTTTACATCTGTGCTCTTCTAGCAATGTCTGGAGAGGGTGTCAAAGCAATAGAAGCAAAGGTAAAATATCCTGTCCTTTAGAAAACGTCTGTAACAGCAAAAATCTTTTAGCAATGTTTTTATATATGTACAATCATTCTAACTACTTCCATCATTAAGAACACCTCAGACTATGATCAAGAACAGTTCAGTGAAGAATACTTTAAAACTCTTCTACTTACTTATGCATATATCCATCTGCATTCCCTGTTAGGTTCATCTGCATAACAGTCTGAAATTCTGTCTCATTGCAGCAATATTTAAATACTGTGTTGTTATGGTGACAGCAAAAGATGTAAGATTTATTGTCAGAAAGACGTGGGCAGTGAAAACCAAAGTGGTAGCGACCTTTGTAGTCTGTATATGGCTCGCAGACCCGAAAATGTGCAGACAATGCTGTAAAACAAAGAATGATACTGGCTTAGTGAGTCACTTGTATTATCAGTATGTTGAGAACTGTAATTTTTCTTTGATTAAGCTTAAGTTAAAACTGCTCTTTGATTTCTGAAAAATATTAATAAGATACTTCAGGATTTCAACATCTTAATATTCAGCACTTAAAATATCTTAGCATTTTACAATATTTTGACTTCTACTGTTACTGTGTTTCTGATTTTTTTTTTTGTAAGAGAAGAAATACCCTCCACACCAAGGAACACAAACATATCTAGGGAAACAGTTTCACACTGCTGTTTTAAATGTATAGATACCAGAGTAGACCAAACAATGTTTGTGTTAGATGTTCCTGAGATTGAGTGATTATAGCTAAAAGCCTAAATAAAAACTGCTATAAAAGTTTGCCAGTACATGATTTATAGTCACCGCTATTGTTTCAAAAATACCAATTCCATTGTAAAGGCCTTATCTTTTGATAAGATTCACTCTGCTAGAAATAAAAAGTACAAAACAGTGTAACAGACCTGAACAACTCTGGATCTGCAAGTATCTAGAACTAACAGAAACACAGATATTCTTGAGCAATCCTGCTTTTCTTCTTTATTAAATTCTCATGTTATTGCATCTTTCAAAACATTTTTTCCCAGGAGTATGTCACATTCACTTCACTATCAATTTTCCTGAAAAAAATTAAATGCTTTCCATATATATCCTCCAAATGCAGACTTGAGGCTGACTGTTGTGTGCCAACCACTACAAAACAATCTGAATCACCCTCTAGAAGTGCCTATTACTACCTGCCTCTATTTCTGTGGATTATAGATCCTATGGCAGCTATGCTCCTTTCCCATTCAGTTCTGTTCCTAAAATTAGACACGAACCATCATCTAGTATCAGGAAAGCACATACATACAGAAGAGAAAAAAATCTTGGGTAAGGAGTGATATCTTTTTTTTTTTTTCATACATATACCTGTCATCATTGCTTTAACAGAAGAGAAAATCCCTTTGTAGGTGAATTGAATCAGAAACTGAAGTGCTATAAAAGTGCTGTTTCCAAAGGAACATAGATTTTCAGAAAACTAATTACATAACTGTTCTTGCTGTGCCGGGGCTGGGTGGGACGGGGGAATCAGTGTTCTCATCTCAGGATTCTATAACTGGTAATGAAATCTTATTTCTTTAAACTTATGTTTTCAGAATTAGGACTCTCTGCATCTCTTGCAACAAATGTCCATGTTGAATTTGTGGTATAAAATTCACAAAAAGCAGATAATTACACAAATATATATTTATTTGAACAAGTAATTCCCTACATCACTCCTAATTAACACGGTAATATTATTAAGTATTCCAAGATTAAGGTCCCAAATTTTGAAAATTTTAGTTTTATCTATGTATCTTTTTTTTTTTTTTTTTGAGAAGCTGACCTAAAAAAAATAAGGAATGCAAAATCGGGCATGGGAGAAATTCCTAAATCATGTAGAGCTATTACAGATATGTATTTGACTTTTAGCAAGAACAGCAGCTTGATTTAGTTGCTTAAATATAGGACTTCAGTGCCAGCTGGAATTCCCCAACCTGTTCTGCCTGGCCTCCGGCTTTCAGTCTAAGAGGCGCAGGTCTCTTACAGGTCCTGTCCACACTTGGATGTTCTAGGACAAATCAAATGGCATTTAGATATATGTGGTTAATCACCTAAAGGCTTCAAATGTTTTTCAAGTGCTTACTGCCAATTTACAAGGATGCATTACATGCTTATCTTAAACATTACACATAGTCCCACTAGTCATCATTACTAGGAAAAAGGTGAGTCTATGCCTGGTGTCAACAAACATGCAGTAAATTGACCTCAATTTGTATAGTCTTACAAATTGATGGATTGATAGGTCAAGATAACACCTGCCTAATGTTCTACTGTAAGTTTCTTCAAGATCAAGGAGCTGGCTTTTAAGTCATATTATTGGGCCTAATAAATACAACTGAGGTGACAATCTTCACATTGCACTTTTGTAGTGATGTTTATCCATAGTATTTTTATCAACACTATCTAGCAGTAGAGTGTCCACCTAATCCTTCTGTGATAACGGTCAGTTTTTGATGCTTCCAAGGAAGATACAACTATGCTTTATATAATGAAAAAGCTGTCCAATAAACTCTCTAGTAAGGAAATTTTCTTTCCACATTTCTTCTTTACAGGTTATGTCCTGAAACATGCCTGTGTTTCAATTTCTGGGTTTTATTTTCCTCCATCTTATCTAGTGTTCTCCCTATCCAGAAGATGGGACAGTTATTTGAAACTACAGATCTCTTACCAGAGTAAGATGTCACAGCAGTTGATTTCTGTGAATTAAAGTATGTACTACTACTTCTGTATCTGTAAAGATTATATAATCAATCTAAATTGATAAATTTGGCAGTTGTCACATTTTAGTCATTTTGACCTGCTCCTTCTTACTTGGAATATCTGTACTTTGGTTATATTAGGTACTTCCATGAATCAGAGTTTCCTCATCTTCTTCGTTACCTTCAAATCCTTGGTGTGCAGTATAGATTTTGTTTTTCATGCATTATCTGCAGAGCCATCAACTTTTTTTTTTTTTTTTTTTTTTTTTTTTTTTTTCAAAATGCAAGTCTAATGGCTTTTATGGCTAAATATATGTTAACTTACTTTTCCTTTAAAAAGTAACATCACAACTACCATTTACATAGTGGTAATTTTTAAATCTCTAGCACGGAACAGGGTTTGAAGTTTGGGACACTCTAAGGGAAAAATACTTATTGCCAGTATAGCTTTGTGAATAGATTAGTAAAAAATGTCACTTAGTTTAGGTGAATTATATCCAGGTTAGACTACACCAAAAGAACATTAGCCCTGCCAAGCTATACCTGACTTGTATGTGCAGCTAGCTCATGTTATCAGAATTCAAAACTAGTTTCTTATGTTTCATAGCTAATGACTATTTCCTTGCTTCTGACATTATTCTTCCCTGGCACTCAGAGAGAGAACTTGCTCTTTCGTGAGCATGTTGCAAGCTGTGAGAATGCACTAGAGGGCTATGGGACCTTGAGAGGTTTAACTTACTCCTCACTACAAAATGGTTTTCTTACTAGCCCATGTTCCTAGTCTATATCCCTCCACAGACCTTTTGCCCATTTTAAAAGCAAAATTAAAGTCAAGCTTGTTTGGAGTGAAAGCTAGGGGAAGTGTGGCTACAGAAGAGAGGGAGAATGGAAGACAACATCAGGTCAGAGTATGAACTAAGTCTGTAATAAAGATGTATTTCTAAGCAAGGACTTATTTAAATGTGTCAGAGATTAAAATACATACACAAAAAACCACATAGCATGATGTTTGAATTTTGTTCTGAATTTGCCAGTCAGTGAAAAAAAAATCAACTTATTGCAATCTGCATCATTTTAATTGCTGTCTGTGTTTGCTCTGGGAATCAGAGATCTAGTAAACAAAGCATACATTTTTACTAGATATTTTTTTCTGCAAATAAGTACATTTCAATCTTGCACGTATATGAAGACAATCTGAATATTAGAAAGCCTTATTGCTGCAGAAATTCTTTCGAAAAAAGCAGTGTGACTGAAAGGCTCTAAGTTGCCTGTTGCAAAGATGGCAGCTCTTTTTGAAGTGGAATTGCCTGTGTAAATTCTCACACTATTTTTGAAATGTATTACTGAGAATGTTAGTAGTACAGATCCTCCTATCTCTGTTCACATACATTTCTAGAAAAATCTGTCATGCTTCAAATGACCGATTTCAGCTCAGCTTAAGATTTATCTACCCTTCTTGAAAAATGAACAGATGGTGTACATCAAACTCTGATGTAACTTTCCTATCTGCTTCTAGTTAAATTTGTGTAATGCTGATTAAATTTTTAATTTAGCTACCAAGTTTGTGAAGTCCAAAAGCTTTCAGAGGTGGTTGATCACTATAAGCTTTCTATAGGTATCCATAGAAATATTCACATATACACATTTCACCTGGCACAATCCCAGTCATTTGTGATCCTCTGATAATTCTGCTATCTGAACATTATTTTCTGCTCTAAAGGAAAACTACTGTACTGTGCAAATAATCCATAAAATTTTGCTTGCTAATATGAGCCTTGTTGCCATCACTGATTTAATGAATGCATTTCTATCCATTCAAGGAATTTAAATACCAACATTATTGCAAAGTATATATTTAGGAGTTAAACGGACAGACTGATATTTTTCTAGCATGACTGCATGCTGTTCCTTTCTTATTAGTCATTCTCTGTGCCATCAGTACAATTAATGTGTCTACATATCCTAATACTGTGTGGCCTTGCGCTTTTGATGTTTTCACATTGAAATAAAATTAACCTGAAGAGTTCCTGTATTCTCAATTTGATTTCAACCTTTTTTTAAATGGAGCCATAGTCTACCCACTCTGAACTTAGGCCTTTTCAGATTTGTTCTTGAGAGAATTTTGCTCATTTTGGGCAATTTCATCTTCTTCCTAGACACACAGCTAAAGCTGCCAAACTTTATCCTCATTTTGAGCCGCTAGCTTGGTACCCAAACACCTTTGCTCTATTGCTGCTTTCACTGACACAACGAAAACGAGGCTCTGAAAACTCCTGCTCTAGGAACTTCTCTGTTACTTGCGTCCTAACATTCATTGTGCCTTGTGGAACTATGATAGTTATGCTTCCAATTATTAAATGTAGTTTTCAACCATACATACAGTTTTAAAATATTTAACTTTGCACATCTTAGTATATGAAGAACATGGAAGTGAGGTATGATCTTACAGATAGAAGACTATAAATCTAGTGAAGTCAAAAAAAGAGTCTTGCCATTAGGTTTTCATTTCAGCTCAATTTGAGAATGATGTTTGTATTATTTCAAAAAGAGCAGTATCCTTTAGTTCTGCCATTCTCACTGCATAAAGCCAACAGTTTTCCTCTATGGAAGCTGATGCATCTTGGACACATATTTTATATTTATGCTGGCTCCAAAATAATATATAATGAATTTCATTCAAATCTTGTAAAATGTGGGTATAAGTTAACAAAGGTCTAAACTCATGCCTACAGATATAAGTAATAAAACTCCCCAAGAAGCAGAGTTAGGCTGGCATGAAAGGCTTCTGATGGGTCCAGATTAAGCCTGCACTCTACATGTAGTAAACGAATGTCAGATAATAGAATACAAATAACTGAAGATCAGCGAGAAGGCAGCACACATTTACAAAGACAAGTTTCTGGCATTTACAGACAAACAATTTAAAAACTCTATGTAATTAGTTTCAAATAAAGAAGCTGTACTTTAGAGGCAGCATATTTCTTCTTCTTAGAAGAAAAACAAGTCAGAACAATTGCTGTTTGCTTGGTTCTGAGGGAATAAGTGTATACATACCAGTGGCTGACTACTTCTATTTGCACATACAGTTTAATACTAGTGTCCCATTCAATTAGAACAGAGACAGTTATATTATCTTGAGGAAAATGCTTGCAGAGGTGGAATCTCAGGAGGCATCTACTAGAACTTCCCTAAAAAGAATGGTGAGGGGTTGAAGACATAATAAAAATGAACAGAAAGACTGGAGCTGCTGGAAAAGTTTTGAGCTGTTTGATTTCTGGGCTATGTACACCAAATTCTTCTTGAATAATTGGCTTTATTTATGTACCAGGGAAACAGCTTTCTGAAAAGATTTTATCCTGAAAAATGATTAATAGGCTTCTATAAACCCTATCCCTGATTCTAGAACACAGAAGGGTAGATACATAACTAGGGATGCAGCACCATACGTAGGGATATCAATGGAAGGACTGTAAAGCAAGAGAACGTTTTAAGATTAGGCAGAGCAGTGGTCAAGTTGGTAGTATTATACTATTAACAGAAGGACTGCGTCAATCACAGCTAGAAAATGAACTGTCAATAGTAAAAATCAACTAGAATGCTTGCAAATGATTAAAAAGACTGTGGGCAACAAAATGCACACTTGAATTAATAAATAAGGATACCATATTGAGTGTTTAAGGGATGACACAGACACTACAGTAACAATTGTTACTGGAGCATAAAGATATACAATGTTCCATAAAGTTTTAAGTATAACATTTGGGGATATGAATAAGAAACAATGGTGGATAAAAAACATCTCTTTGAATTAAAAACAGCTCAGGAACGGAAGGTACAAGAGGTTGTGCTAGAAGTTTAAAATTCCTAGGACCAAATTATTTGGACTGAGATACCTTTAATTTTCTTAAATAAAATTATTCCATCATTACAGAAAACCTTAATGTCATAGATATTTCCCAAAGAAAAAAATGCAACTAATAATCATAGGGCTCCATTAATTCTCAATGTAACAGCTGACAGATTTCTGTACAAATCCTTTCTGTGCACTAATAGCAAACATTCAGGGCAGATCTAGCAAACACCTAGAGGGAAAAACCCTGGACTCACTCCCTAGTCCAGTGAATTCTTCGGGTAAAATTGTACATTTACATAGAATAATACTGATCAGGAAAATGACATCCTATTTGTGTAACATGATGTCATGCATTTTTCTTTACGTATATGTAAGACAACTTGCATCAAATCTGACATGCATTTATTACAAGAACAGTTGAAGTTCCAAGTTCAGTCCTTCAGATGCTCACATACTCCTACATGCATGTACAAAAATATACATTTGGAACCCTACTTGGTCTGTTTTCAACAGAGGGTCTTTTGTTCTGTTTTCAACAGATAACCATTTAGCAAAATGGTTGGACTGTATAGTGGTGCAGACCTTTTAATAAGATGTGCTGAAAAACTAGAATATCAAAATAGTATCTTTGTGTCTTAAAATTTCAGTTTGCTTTTTCTTGTCAGTGTCCCATTATTTTTGCCTTCTTAAATTGAATTTTGAATTGCATTTCAAATTCCAGCTTCCAATTACTAAATGCATAGCTGTTTTTTTATTTACTACTCCATGAACAATGAAGTGTTCTTGTTAGTTTTGAAGTAATACAGGATTGTCACATTTTCCCTGTGATGCACGTCACTGAAACGTAAATTTTTGGCAAAAAAGTTACCTGCTGACAACAGTAATGAAAGCAGAACCATCAGCACGTTCAAGGACTGTTGACCACAACTTGTCATCGTTGGCTTTCATTGGTCCATTAGAAAATTACCTGTTGGACAAGACATGACATCATGTTTAAATGTCTGTTTCATCTCACCTTCATTTGTTCAAAGTTTTGCTTCTACACAAAGCTCTGGAAAGCAGAAACTACTTCAAATAATAAGAAAAAAATATACTTTTTCTGGATTGGGTTTTAGAAGCAAAATAAATTCTCCTTTTGAGGATTTTGTTAAAATTCCTTTTTATTTCACCATGAATGTAAACAGCTATTTCACTAACAATGAGCAGAGATAAATTATATGAAGTTCTTGGATATTCACACTTTCCCTGTAATCTAAACTCGGTAAAAGTATGCTTGTTTTATTGTTAACTTGAATGGGCTGCTGTATTATGCCTGTAAGAACTGTAAGAATACAAACAAAACAAAAATAAAGTTTGCTTTGAAAATCACTCTTTTACCCCATTAGAGGGTGCAGTCGTTCAGAAAGTGGGTTGAGTAACTAAGCTTGTTGGAAACATCTCAAAAAAAATTTTTTTTCCGTTTGAATCAAAGCATTTTGTGGGATTACTCTTATTTCTTGTGCTCCTGGAAATGAGGGTGAGAAGCAATGCATACTTATATGCTGCCATCTGCTTCCTCTGTCCACTTCCTCATCTGGCTTCCTCATAGTTTGGCTGGCAATAGTCATAAAAAGGCTATCCTATTTTTTTGCAGAACAGCTCCACAGCTGGGCGATTCAAAATGTTCCTTATATGCACATTGATTCAACTTCACCAGCTGTATGTGCTGTAAGTGTAGCAGAGGTTCTGTCCCAATACAAACATTGTCATCAACAGCAATGTCTTGATACCTTATCCTGTTGTCATTGTTACACAGACTAACAAGGGACGTATAAGCTCTTTAGCATCCTAAACTCACATTGACAGCAGAGGATAATAAAGAGGTACTTTAATAGCCTGCATAGCAATCCTGGGAGCTTTGGCTGTAAACCAGAAAGTCTGGAATTGCTCATTTAGAAGAATAAATTCCATCTAGCTGGTACAGTGGAGGCTGGCAGCGGTGAGTCACATTCCTGGATTGTTAAAAAACAACAACAACAACAACTTACAGTGTTTATAAAGGAGCAATATAGAAAAAATAAAGAAAAATGGCAATTTGTATCAAAAATTACAGTTTGTTTCTAAGACACTGACAGCTCAAGAGCAAAATGATGCCAAATGCTTCTAAAATCAGTGCTATAATAGATAAATATATAGTTTACTAATTGGTGACTACTGTAGGCTACTGAATCAATTAAAACCCCAAGACGATTGCACCTTTATTTAATAAAGAGGGAAAAGAAAAAATAGCATTATCATGAATAATTAAATTCTGAGCAACATGTGTGGGCACATGTTGGACATATGTGGGAAGACATAATGCTACCTACAAAACTTTTATAGACAACAGATTGTTCACTAACAAGAAATGCTGTGTCCAGCACAAGCAGATTCTGTAACAAATCATCTTAGCAGATGAAGACAAGCAGATCACAAAGCTAAAAATTAGTGGTAACTTTTGTACAAGAAATTATGATAAATTACATTTGTTATCTGCAAACATGAGTGAAGTCCAAACCACTATAATATTTGTAGGTTTACAACAAGTCAGTTCATCTAAGGGGAAAAAAATTAGGTATCAAAACACTTGGAAGAAAAAATAATTGTACAGAAAACTATGAATGTCACCTAGGAACAGATTAGGAATATTTGACTGAGCACCAATCAAAAGAAGTCACTCTTTTTTTTCAGAGGGAATAACACTTCAAATATTAAGTAGATTTAGAGATAAAATTGCATTAAAGGGAAAAAAGAAAGAAAACTACTGAATATAAGCAAGAGGTTAAGACTTTACAAGTTTAATCAAGAAAGCAAACAGATAAGAAGAGCCAAGTATTGCCAATATTGTTTAGAATAAAATGAGTAAGACTTTTTTTGCTCTAGGTAAACCAAAGCTGCAGAAATTCTGAGAGTGATCCATTACTATAGGGAAATATTAGCTTCAGTAGTAGTTCATGAAAAAGAGAATCAATCAATAAGCACTTCTGTTGTGCATCTGCAAAGAGACAGATGCTTGGTATAGCTGAGACTTAAATATTTCCATTTCAACAATAATTTAGCAGGACATTAATGAACTGATACTAACATTCATAATTTTAAATCTGGAATTCTGTGTAATTTGCACACAGTTATTTTAGAAGAGCTCATTGGGGAGCATATACATTCTTTTTTCAGTTATTTGGGGGTGAAACTATGGCAGCTTTCCGAGCACTTGAAGAAAACTAATGACATTTTTAGCAGTAAATGAGATAATCCAGGTAATTACAAGCTTGTGAGCCTGAAACAGATCTAGAGAGTGTTAATGGAATGGTTAATATAGAATTCAATTAATAAAGAATTAAATAGAATAATATAATTGATGCATATTCTTCTTACGGTCTTACGGAAGTAAATTTCATCTCTCTTGACACTGTTGTTGATGAAGGTTGTTTAATGAGATATTAGCATAGTAGACTTCTGTAAAATATTTTACTTAGTAGCACCAATTCGACCAGGAAAGCATAGTGAGAAAACAATGTAGCATTATCAATCACGAACGACTGAATCGGACTGGAAATAAGATGCCTCTTTTTAAAGTAGAGTCTTATTGGTAATTTTTTAATCACTACTTTATGTAGAAATCTAGAAGCTTTTCAGGGAGGAGAAGAAAAAATTTATTCAATTATGTTCAATAGAACTGGCAACAATGAACTTGGAATTTTAATCCAAGTCCTGTGATGCTTGTGTTTTATTATGTGCCAGCTTGCAAGATCAGAGCCAGGAAACACATATGTGTGTGTACAGATATATACGCACATATATAGTTGTGATGATATGGAGATGCTCTTATAACTTTTATAACTACTGATTCAGTGATCATTAAACAGATTACAATCATTCATAGGAAGAGAGAGATATAACTACCTATTCACTACTTGACTTTCTATTTTCTCCCAAAGAATACTGTTGTCCAATTAACACCACCACAGTTGTCACTGACGATATCTCTGAGCTATCTAGAACTGAATCAGCCAGGAGGAACTGATAGGCAGAAAAACAGGTGGCACAGTAGCAGGAAGTACTTAAATCACACAAAATACTTCCTAATGCTAGGCCAACAAAACTGAAACAAGATAGGGACATGGTAATTAGCAGTGACATAGCTGAATAATTTGTTATCGTTAATATTAATCAAAACTCACCAGGGGCTTGAAAATTAGAAAAAATTATATTTGAAGGAAAGAGGAAAGTTGTTTTTTCTTTATGAACAACACGACAAATCCAGTGGAGAAGATGAAGGGCCTGGAAGCTAAGAGAACAGGTTTTCTTCCTTTCTTTAAAGTAATTCCTCCAGCATTTTAAGCTCATTTGCAGTCTCTGTGTGGGAAGGAGAATCCTTTTCCATATCCCTTGACCATCCATTTCCAACCTCACAATACCTCCTCCCTCTGCTAGCAATCATACATATCTATGCAACCACATCATCATAAATCAGGCTAAAAAAATAGTTGAGGAATCACAGCATGGGAGGTTCATAGAATCACAGAATCAGTAAGGTTGGAAGGGACCTCCGGAGATCACCTAGTTCAACCTCCCTGCTCAAGCAGGGTCACCTACAGCTTGTTAGACAGGGTTGCATCCAGGCAGGCCTTGAAGATCTTCAGAGAAGGAGACTCCACAACCTCTCTGGCCAACCTGGTCCAGGGCTCTGTCACTCTCACAGGGAAGAAATTCCCCCTCACGTTCAGGCGGATCTTCCTGTGGTTCAGTTCATGCCCATTGCCTCTTGTCCTGTCACACAGGACAACTGAAAAGAGTTTGTCCCCATCCCCTTGACACCCTCCCTTCAGGTACTTATACACATTGATAAGATCTCCTCAGTCTTCTCTTCTCCAGGCTAAAGAGGCCCAGCTCTCGCAGCCATTCCTCATAGGGCAGATGCTCCAGCCCTCTGATCATCTTCCTAGCCCTGCGCTGGACTCTCTCCAGTACCTCTGTGTCTCTCTTGTATTGGGGAGCCCAGAATTGGATGCAGTACTGCAGATGAGGCCTCACTAGGGCTGAGTAGAGGGGCAGGATCACCTCCCTCCACCTGATGGCAACACTCTTCCTAATGCACCCCAGGATACTGTTGGCCTTCTTGGCCACAAGAGCATATTTTTGCCTCATAATCCACTTGTCATCTACCAGCACTCCCAGGTCCTTCTCTGCAGAGCTGCTCTCCAGAAGGTCAGCCCCCAGCTTGTACTGGTGCCTAGGGTTATTTTTCCCTAGGTCCAGGACTCTGCACTTGCCCTTGTTGAACATCATGAGGTTCCTCTCCACCCACCTCTCCAGCCTGTCCAGGTCTCTCTGAAGGGCAGCACAGCTCTCAGGTGTATCAGCCACTCCCCCCAGCTTGGTAGCATCAGCAAACATGCTGAGGAGGCACTCTGTCCCCTCATCCAGGTCATTGATGAAAAAGTTGAACAGGATGGGACCCAGTACTGAGCCCTGGGGGACTCCACTAGCCACAGGCCTCCAACTGGACTCCCACTGATGCCACTGATGACAACCCTCTGAGCTCTGCCTTTCAGTCGGTTCTCAATCCACATAACTGTCCAGTCATCTAATCCACACTCCCTGAGCTTATCTAGGAGGATGTTACGGGAGAAAGTGTCAGAAAACGCTTGCTGAAGTGAAGGTACACAACATCCACTGCTCTTCCCTCATTTACCCAGCCAGTCATTCCATCATAGAAGGCTATCAGATTGGTTAAGCAGGATTTCCCCTTGGTGAATCCATGCTGACTACTCCTGATCACCTTCTTTTCCTCCATATGCTTGGAGATGACATCCAGAACGAGCTGTTCATCACCTTTCCAGGGATGGAGGCGAGGTTGACTGGCCTGGAGTTGCCTGGCTCCTCCTTCTTGCCCCTTTTGAAGACTGGAGTGACATTGGCTTTCTTCCAGTCCTCAGGTACCTCTCCAGTTCTCCACGACTTTTCAAAGATGATGGAGAGTGGCCTGGCAGCAACATCCGCTAGCTCCCTCAGTACCTGTGGGTGCATCCCATCAGGGCCCATGTATTTGTGGACATTGAGCTTGCCCAGATCATCTCTAATCCTATCCTCCTCAACTAAAGGAAAGCCTTCCCTTCTCCAGACTTTCTCCCTCACGTTCATGCCACAGGGTTCTTGAGGGCCCTTAGCAGTGAAAACTGAAGCAAAGAAGGCATTCAGTAATTCTGCCTCCTCTGTATCCCTTGTCACCAGGGTCCCCACCCCATTCAGTAGTGGGCCCACATTTTCCCTCGTCCTCCCCTTGCTACTGATGTATTTGAAGAAGCCCTTCCTGTTATCCTTAACATCCCTTGCCAGACTCAATTCTAACTGGGCCTTAACCTTCCTCGCAGCATCTCTGCATACTCTGACTGCATTCCTATAATTCTCCCAAGTAGCCTCTCCCCTCTTCCACATCCTGTGTACTTTTTTCTTCTGTCTGAATTTGGCCAAGAGCTCCTTGCTCACCCATGCAGGTCTCCTGCCTCTTTTGCTGCACTTCTTACTCATAGGGATGCATCGCTCTTGAGTTTGGAGGAAGTGATGTTTGAGTATTAGCCAGCTCTCCTGGACCCCTCTTCCTTCTAGGGCCTTAACCCATGAGATTCCTCCAAGCAGGTCTCTGAAAAGCCCGAAGTCCACTTTCCTGAAGTCTAGGGTTGCAATCCTGCTTGTTGCCTTACTTCTTTCCTGTAAGATCCTGAACTCCACCACCTCATGGTCACTGCAGCCAAGGCTGCCCCCAACCTTCACATCTCTCACCAGTCCCTCTCTGTTGGTAAGGACAAGATCCAGCAGGACACCCTTCCTTGTAGGCTCCTCCACCATTTGTGATAAGAAGTTATCATCAATGCACTGCAGGAGCCTCCTGGACTGTTTGTGCCTTGCTGTGTAGTCCTTGCAGCAGATGTCAGGGTGGTTGAAGTCCCCCAGGAGAACCAGGGCCTGTGATCGTGAGGCTACTTCCAGCTGTCTATAGAAGGGTCCCCTCTGCCCCGTGTTTCAACATCTCTAATGCGAAATGGAAATAATGGTCCTTGCTTAGCTTTTTAGAAGTGCTTTACTACCTCGTCATGGAATAAGGCTTATATTAGAAATATGTAAGGAATTATGTTAGGAATAGGAGATGTGATGATGAATGATTCAAAAGATGATGTAAGGATGAAAAATTCAGAAGAATGCTGCTGTGATGATGTGATCAGGGAGAACAGACATTGAAGTGAGACACAACAGGTGAGTAGCTTTCTGCTTCTACTAACCAAGTCTTTGGTTGTGCTATAGCTTCTAATCTCCTCACCACTACAGAAACTGAACTTGTTTGCCTTTAACTTACACCTGAAGTACATAGTGATGAGGGAATGATCAATTCTATGCATCTCATCACATATTTTGCTTTTTAGTCACACATTGTGACACTTTAGCTCTTACTTTGCTGCTATGTACACTACTTTGGTTACCCTTATGGCATTATCTAGCTGTTTTCTAGAAGGGACTCAGTGAATCACTGGAAAGAAAATCTGCCATTCTTTGAGGCAAGGAGATTTTATGTAGAAATAATTTTTCCTTTACTTTGAAGAAAAAGAAAAGCTATGTTTGGAAGAGAAATGTTTGAGAGACATTACACATTTTGCATTTTTTGTTATTGAAAGAACAAGAGAACTTATTAAATACATCAGCACTGTCTGAAGTTAGTTCTCTGCACAGAATAACAGAAGAATAGGCTAATGAGGATACAAGAAACCATCTAATCCATCTTTCTATCATAGGATACATCTAAACCATTCTCAGCAGAAGTTCTCAGAATCTTCTTTACTGGAGATTTTTTTTCAGCCTCCTTGGGCAATCCACTTCCAGTGTTTCTCCAATGTCACATCTAACTTGTAGTTCCCTTGCCATAACTCAAGCCCATCATATCCTCAATAGAGCTGGAGACCCATTTGCCTGCAGATACATCAGTTACATCTCTCTCTGTCAGCCTTAATCAATACATACAGAAAGTGCTATCATATCTTCAGTCTTTTCTTAGACTAACAACTTCCAGGTCTTATAATCCTTCCTTTAAGAATGTATTTTCTATACCTCCTCTTACTTCTGGCTCCACAATTTTTGGTAAGGTTATGATATCATTCTGTATTTTGTCCAGAAGGTCCTAAATACCTACCAATTCTTCCAAGATAAATAAAATTATAACACTGCAAAATTGTAAGGAGCCATACAGCTTCTGTTAATTCTCATAACGATAATCAAAAGATATGATACTGTGCCACTTTTATACTGAGAAAGGTACATCTACACACAGACTGTTAAGATTGCAGTACTACAGATAAAGTTTAGGTGATTAATTTCTTGGTGCCATTCATTATAGTTATTATAGTTAGTAGGATAAATATTTACTACATTTATAACCGACAAAGGTCAGAAAATGTAGGATTTTTGTCTGCCAAATAACTGGCCGTTCACTGTAAACATTAGATCTCATTGGGGGAAAAAAATACCTAAATTACTTCTTGGAGATGGTCAGCTGTGTAAAAATAATATCAAAATGGTTGTTGTGATGATTTACTAACGTCAATAATTAACTTCAGCTACAAGGTACTGGCAACTTTTTCATTTTGGTTGTCTCTGCAAAATTCCTTCTGCAAGCCCTCTTAATCCTCTGAACTGCACCTAGTTTTTTAAAAAGATTGAAATATGTGTACATTCTCATTTATCATCAGCATAGGCATAGATAGCTGACAAAGACTTACTATGGTCATCCAGAATCCTTATTTTCAACGAACTAAACCAATCTTCTGAAGACAAACTTCAGTTCAGATAAATATCTAGATTCTAGAGTCAGACAAAGCTGCTGAGTTATTTTGTGCAACTAGCTGCTAGTTTCAACTCTCCTGGCTGGTTATTCCGACTGCTTCATTAACTGAAAAAATAAATGAATCTAACAAGAAGAATAGTCACACCTTGCCTATTCATAGAACAAAAGTGATCTAAAACAACAATTTTGACTCTGAAGTAATGAATGACCTTGGTCTCCCGTGAGGCAGACACGATATGGAAACATATGCAGTTTTGTAGTAAGTTTCTAAAGGAGCTTGAGAGCAGGACAGGATTCATCTGAAAACGTTTATAAGCCTCTACTGTTAATCAAGATATTATTTCAGCTTTTTTAAAAATGCAGAGCTCTTCTCTAGGGAAGCTTAAGCTTGTGTTTTGAACTACATTCAGTAAAAATCCAGAGTAAATACATTTTATTTTAAAATATTACACTATTCCAACTTTCAAATTAATAATATGCATTCCACCAGTGGGAACAGTATTTCACATAATTTCAGAGATTATTGAGAATTTAAAGGAAGTTATGAAGGTAAGACTACAGCTTTTACTGCAGACAAGTTAAAACCTCAAGTCTAATAGTCATAGAAAAATATTGCTCATCTATATATTACTGTATTGCTCTAGAGCCAGAGAGCATGTATATATACACATGACAGTGAACCTGGCTAGTGTATTTCCCTTCCAAAAAATAAAGCTCTCTGTGAAAAATCTGTTGACATCTAATTTTTTTTTGCCTGAATGTTCTTGAACATTTTTAATCATTATGTATATCTAAACAGACTAGTTTCTAATTTTCTGTTAATATGGGTTTGAAAACAATTTAAAAAAATCATTATGTTCAATACTGAGCAACATTGAGCAAAAGTTAAAGTTAAAAAATGTCAAATTCAAAGGGATTCAGAATTCTCAGGGAAACCTTTCATTCCTTCTACCAACTGTAGAAAGGATGCTTGCTTTTACAAATATGAATGCTGTTCCATTTCTTTACACTCTAATTAAAAAAAAGAAACTTAAGAAGTATAGAAATCTTGAGTCAAAGATGAAAAGTGAAAAAGTTGTTTAGGTTTTGTCTGGATCCTGGAATCATGTATTTTAATTTTTATTTAAATGAGCAGTTAATACCACTACACTTGCAAGCACAGTTACCCACATATATCAGACTATATCAGACTTTCCCTTCATTGTAGGAGGGAGGAAGGGGAAAAAAACCCAGTTTTTTTTATTGTGTTAGCATGTATTACTTATTTATGTATACAAATTCCTGTATGGACAGCAAGTCATACCTAAGCTTTGCCTACCTACCAAGCACCAATTCATACAAAGTTATCACCTTAAGTATGCCATCCACATCTTACAGCAGTACACCTAGTGTTTCCAAAAGGCTGTCAAATGGCTTTCCTGCCTGCAAGTACTGAAGTGGAAAGTGGCATTCCTGCTCAAAGATGTTACAGTGTTATTTAATTTATTTTAAGAAAAGAATGCTTCATAATGGGAAAATTACCTAAAATTGCTGGGGACATTTGGCTCTGTCAGGAGAGGGTGCACCTCCCGACTAATGTTACTGTGCTGGAAGAACCTGCCAGCTACAGTTAAACTAGCAAAAATACCTTTTTTTTTTCTTGTGAGTATACATGTTGCATTGGCATAGGAGAATGAGTTTATCTGGCATAGATGGGTCCACATGACAAGTATTTTGCCAGAGTTACTCCAGCCCTCATAAGGAAAATATCAACAATACACTGCAGGCTAGGTCAGCATCCTAGCTGTGGACAGAGCTCAGAGCTCTGTGCAGGCTCACCTACCCTATGGAGAAGGGTGGGTGGCTTCCGGTATTTAGGTTCATTTAGAAGCAGTTTAGCTATCTCTATACTACATGGTACTGTTGGTATACCCTTAATGCTCGCAGGAATATGGCTTTGAGAAATAAAATAGCCCACATGGTTGCCTGGGGTGAACTGTCAAAATTCTGCACTTAATCTATTGGAGTGTGTATGTATGTGTTGTTTTTGGGACGGAGTAGTTTTTGTAAGAATTCATTCGAAGGGCAAGCCTTTTTCACTTTTGAAATCGGAAACTGGCCATTAGTCTTCTCTTGGAGTCAAATAACTTTGAATTTTGAAAACATTTCAGTCAAGACTTGCCTACCCCTTTCATTAATGAAAATAATGGAACATACTTGTCAGAATTCAGTGAGAAAGGACTAGCCTTTTTCCTTAAGATTATCAGTGATGGTACATCCAAATATTCCATATATTCCTCCTGGTAACATCACATACGAAAGCAGTTTTTAAAGCTTACTGAGATGGCATAGAGAGCTGTTACTGCATCAGCTAAGGAAAAGGGGGACTGTGTGGGAGCCTTGAATCAACAAATGTTGGGGAGAAGAAAACCACATGGCAGAAGAGGGGAGGAGTTTTCTTCCACCCGTTCCTTTGACTCATTCCTGCTAAATTGCGCCAGCTTTACACTGCAGCAGGCAATTGACTTTTTGACTGCCACACATTAAGGAATACTTTAAAAGCCAGTTTTATGAGCTTTAAGTGCCTGTATCACTGCAATCATGCTAGGTCATAGCTTTTCTAATCAAAAAACTAAATTTTGGAACCCCAAGAACATTAAATTGTTAACAAGAACTTCATTTTGAAAGTTACAAGGCAGAAGAACAAGAAAAAGATGAGTGTGAACCCTTTATTCTCTTCTTTGAGGCAGCAACACTCTTGGGACAAAAGAAAGGACAATTTTTAGTAGTCAGAACAGCAGGTGTGGAGGTTGCCAAGCAGAAGGAAAAAAGGGAAGCAGAGCAACAGAAGAGCAGTTTTTAACAATTTTATCTCCCCCTCCCCCAATCTCAGTGTGTGCATTTTTGGAAATAACAGACCAGGCAAAAAAAGCTGTGTTGCTGCTGGAGACATCATATGCCTCAACCTCTGTTTTATATCTTTTGTTTTACACGATGTAAAAAGCACTGATGTATAACTTGGAGTTTCTGCAGATTTTTTGCTGTGCCCAGAAGTAAGTGTGGCAGCAGCTACCTAAAAAGACTTGCACAGAATTCCATAAAAATGCTGTTTCTTGATCTCATACGGATCCTGCATTGATCCCCTCCATTGAACCCACAGGAGCTGAGCAAAAATACAAGGATCTACAACTCTTTAATTGCAGATTGAAGTCACAGTGACATAGAATTGACGTCCTCTCTATAGTATTTATTTGTGTATGCTCAGTGGGAACATACACACTACACACAGTGTAGTCCTTGGTGTTCAGGTACTACAGCCTTATCCATGGACCCATCCATCAGCCACCAACTTCAACGTTGTACTGTGCTCCACAGAGCCACATACCTAAGGGCTTCTACCTGAATTACTTGCCATTCATGTATCTATAATTACAGTAATATATAGAGATCAACTTGCATGAAAGAGATGCTGGAAAGAGATACTGAAAAACTAATATAGGCTAGGGAGGGACTGCAGCTCAGCTGATACCTGGAACAGGTTCTAGCATGCTGTTCTGGGCTATTCCAGTGCAAAGCTAGCATCAACTATTTGTGACCTATACATACACACTTTTCTGTGCATATCTGTTAAAATTTTATTTTTTTATTTTTTTTAAATCTCCAGAATTGTCAGGGATTATTTTTGCATTTTTAAATACAGTGAAGCTTAAAGACAAAAATTAAATTCCTCAAGAATATTACTGCACTAAGTGCCAGTATGAAGACAGATGAATATATTTAGCTTTAATTACAGAATTAAATCCTATTGGATTCATCTGGGTGCAAAATTACTGAAATCAAATTTTGCTATCAACTACAGTGGGACTACAATTTCACCTTTGTTTGATACAAGTGCAAGTCTCTGGTAGGAACTGGATGGGCTTGCACTATCTATTATAAAACCAGCATTGCCCACCCTAATCAACAGTAAGCTACCCTAACATCATGATTACAAAGCAACTGACTGGGGAATTGCCCCTTCAACAATAAATTAGGGTGTCTCCCCTAAGCTGATAATTGTGCTTTACGCTGGGAAAGAAAATATTTCTAAAAAAAACAATCAACAACAACAACAAAAAACTTTTAAATCCTACTCACATTAGCATGCACTGACTGTAAGCACCTTATTACTTGCAGATGGAAAGCGCACTGAGTCACACACAAAATAAACATGACCTAACCATGTATTTTATCCATCTCAATTGCTTTATGCTATATAAGTTCCCTCTTCACAGATAAGGGCATTTATTTCTACATATTGCACAACGTAACTTTAACATGGTGTTTTGATTAGCTCCTTAGGTAACTTTTAATTAAGTTTCAGGGGGAAATCCTGGCTTTATTGAAGGCAGTGGGAGTTCTGTCTTGAAATCAACAGGATCAGCTTTTGCATCAGCCATTCACATCCGTAGTAACATACTACTACTTATCTTCAGGTTACAGCAGCCAGTTTCATTTGATAGATACCACATCATAGAATGGTAAGGTTGGAAAGGACCTCTGGAGATCATCTAGTCCAACCCTCAGCATAGCCTGTACAGGGATTGAACCCGTGACCTTGGCATTAACAGCACCATGCTCTAACCAACTGAGCTAAACCTGCCCGCTCTAACCAACTGAGCTAAACCTGCCCCCCTAAGAACTTTCTGAAATGATCCCTTTTGAAGTGGAGTATTTATTTCCTCTTTATCTTGTAGACCAGTATGTACAACGTCATACAGAGAACATATCAATTCCAAATAACTCATACATAAGGAAGTAGGTAAGTGTGGCATTCATTATATATGTCGCACAGCAAAGATATTAATAGAAAGCTGTATTTCAGCCATGTAGTCTGTATCTTCTCGTAGATATTTTAGGAACCAAAAAATGAAAAAAAAAAAAGAGATGGCTCTATTTATGTTTGAAAGATGAGAATAATGCACTGAGCAGTTAGGGACATAAAGGAAGAATATATCCAAATTAGGAACTACATACTAAGTTTCTCGATCTGATACCCTAAAGAGGAAACACTGACTGAAAGTACCATGTTGCTGTGAAAATTGACCAGGGGGAGGGGGGCGGGGGAACAAAATAAAGTTCACATATTTCCTATGAGAATATAAACTCATTTTGATGTTTAAATAATGGGTTTTGTATAGTTTACAGATGAAAGAGCACAGTTACGTAATTCTGCTTACCTTATTTAATAAAGATCAATTCTGAAATCATTACAGTGATGCTTCCTGTACTAATAAAGCAGGAAAGTGAGAGTTAGAAGTCTAACTCATGACCTTTTGATGGAGACTAGATGACAGCCATTGCATCTTTAAGATACTCTACAAAGTCCCTGACCCAAAAGAACTTCAAGGAGAATGATTTAACCTAGGTATAATTAAATATCCACAATTTGTTGAAAGACTGATGAAAAGATGCTAGCATCAGTTTAAAACTATCCTCATACAAAACAACTTTTTTTTTTTTTATTATTATTATTATAGTTAGATATCTTAGGAGATCCACACAACCTCCAAATTCAGAGGCAGTGACAAACAGGACACAATTTAGACACCGTAAAGAAGCCAAATAAGAGTTTAGAGTTTTAAATTACAGGAATGATCTGAGAAGTAAGATACTTTGTTTCTGAAAACTTTGACTGAATAACTACATTTCTTCTCCGTAATAACACTTCACATGCACTACCTCATCAGAGTCTAAGTAAAGAATCCTGTATTAGCATGGAGAACTTGTTCTCCCAATGGTCCTAATGAACCATTCTTTTGGGTGCTTTAGAACAAATGTTACTAGTTTCATTTTTAACTGATAATTTTATTATCCTACAATAAAGACAGTTTTAGCTATTTTGCTTCAACAGGAAACACAAAGAGAACAGAGCACAAAATCTAGCAAATGACAAAATAAGCTAGTGTTACAGCTCCTGAAGCAGACTGTGTGCATACAAAATACATAACCAGAATATTATTTCAACCCTAATTTCTCAACGATTTTTCAAAGTCTGTTCCAAAATATGGTATCTACTGTCACTTTTGTCTAATAAAAATATAATCCCTTTGGCAGCTGTCACAGATGCTCATTCTGCAGTGATTTTTTTCTTTAACCATAATGTTCTTTATGCCTTGTACATAATACATTTATCAGTATGTATGAAGTCATATATCCCAGAAAATCAACTGCATCTTGAGACAGTAGATTACACTCACAATATACCGAATTATGCAATCCTTAAAATCAAATTAGATTCCTCTAATGAGATCTGTGAAGAGCAGTGGGCTTTTTATTCAGGATTAACTAACTCCAGCTACAGGTTTCAGAACCTTCTCCACATGGAGAGGAAAAAAGTAAAGTACCGCACTTTTATAAAGACATCTGAGCTTTAGAAAGAAGGATTGAAATCTGCCTTCCTAATGTTAGCTTGAATGTCAACTCAGAGTCTTGTCACTGGAAAATACTAAGGAGATAGATAACATTTTAAGAGGCAAAGAAGGGGATGAGATAGAATGACAGTGTCATAAAACAGGGTCTCCTAGTTAAGTCAGAGTGTAGTTCAACTTCTTCACTCTTGCCTACTCCTATCCTGTTCCTCTCAACTTCTACCCCCTTCAGCTGCTTAAATCATGCTTTAATCCCTCCAGCCAAAATGATGGGAGAGGAAATGACTAGATGAATTCTGAAGAACCCTCCAGTTCTTTTCTTTAATTTTATTCTGCATTCTGGTTGTCTCTACAAAATCTGCTTCACCTCTCTGTCACCTTTAAGTTCAGAAATGAATGATCTTTTCTAGCTAACACATTGCTTTTGTTTAAGAGATTTGAGCAAAGCCCATATATTACTCTATTCTTCCTGGTTATGCTTATCCATTTCAGCCCTTTCCAAGGGGTTTTGAACAGTTAGTGCACTGACTGCTATAGCTACTGTAGGTTTTAATTGTCACCATAAGTGAAACAAACTTCTAAATATGTTGTCAAGAATTTTTGCTTTAATAAGGTAGCTTTATAGTTATAGCAAAAGTATATCAAATGAAGACAATCTTCCCAAGAAGGCTTAGGGAATCCAAAGTCTTCTACTTCAAGATAAAATCAACTACCCTTATTTTGGATCTTATCAATCTTGCAATAAAATCCATGGAAAAAATGGAAACTGTCCTCAATAGAAATTGGAAGACTGAATGGCCAAAATGCTGGAAAGTTTATAAACACTCTCAAATTCCACTGATTACAGGAAATCAACTGACCATAGAATGGTTTGCATAGCTCTCAAAAGGCAGAATAATTCCTTATTCCATCTATGTGGATTTGATTTTTTTTTTTGCCTCTTCTTCACATTAAGATCAGGGCAATAAGATCAGTAGTTTCTTCAAGTGGGATATGTGAGAGCAATGTGTATTGATGATAGAGTTAAACAAAACAGAAGTGAAACATTAGTCTAATCACTGGAACAAGCTTATTTTTTTTTCTTCCAGGTAGTAGTATAGATTGCTATGATTGCCAGGACTTTAATCATTCTGTTTTTCTGCTCACCAGCCAGGCTGGTAGCACTGTCAGAACGGTAGCCCTGTGAAATAATCCAGATAGTTAAGTTCAGGTCTATTCTTGTAAGCCAGTTGCCTAAATTTCTTTCATGTGTAATTTAACTCAAAAAAAAAAAAAAAAAAAAAAAAAAATCTATATAAGTTCTTAAGAACAAATCAACTTTTTTTTTTTCCTAAAGAAGATTCCCTACTTGTTTAGAGTGTAAATCAAAACAGTTTTTCTGTTTCATTCACCAAAAATGAAGCTTTTTAACAAGACATAGTCATAAAAGTCAGGTAAAAATGATTTTTTAAAATAAGAAGTGTTTCACAATTTAAATGCAAGTATTTCAGAACAACAACAAAACCCCAAAGACTTTGTTCTGGAAATATCAAAATGCTTATTTCTCTTTAATTTATAGAGCAGGGGAAACACTTTTACGGGTCAAATGAAATACTAAACTTTTTTTTTTCCCTCTCTTCTCAGTAAGGCAAACCATTTTTCTTTAAGCATATTTGATTTAGCTCTGGTCTCCATACAATATGCTTTAACATTTTTATATTGCCACTAATTCAGAAAGCTCCTTCTACATCAACTTCATTGGTCAAATCAGTTTTCCCTTTTCCAAAATAACTTCTAGAATTTCAAGAGCGGACATCAGCAGAAGAGTTTGTCTTAGAGGTGAATTTCTTCCTTACTCTTTAAATTAGAGACTCTCAATGTCTCCAAGAAAAAAAAATTTACTCCTGAAAACTAATTATTGTCACAGTGAAGTATTTCATTGTTTCTAAAAGTGTCTGATCTTCTCTGAAGCTCTTATCCACATGGATAGTGTTTATCTCAATGACATCTATTGTTCAAGAGAATGTTCAACTGATCAAATACCATGCATTATAAAAGGGCTGAGCTTTCTTTGCTGTATGTTATTTTATATGCCCTTTTGTAACTTACCTCCCAAAAAACAATCTCACTGTTTTAAGTTCTCTTTGGTGCAAGTTTTTTTGCCACTTGTCGCATAAGAAACACGGGGGAAACTCAAAGTCTCTGACTAACGCAGAAGAACTTGTTTTTAAGACTACTTGGACCATAGTATTTTTCTAAAAAATGCACTCAGAAAATGGAAGTGCACTGAAACATAAAGCAATCTGAAAAAGGAAAAAAGTAGCTTCAAAATATTTTAGATTAGACTGATATTCACCTAGCTTAAAAAAAAAAAAAAAAAAAAAAAAGAAGAAGAATAAGTGTTTTCCTCAGGAAGATAGAACTATAGTCACAAGTAGTTCAGAAATCCTGTGCATTATGAACATCATCCAGCAAATAGCAAAAAGTCAGTTTATAAAAAGTCCTGCTTTTTACCTGATATATTCCTAGCTAGGAGTTATTTAGTCCCTCAGAATACTTTTAGTTCATATCCTTTTTCCACTACTGTCTTTAAACTAACTGTAGACTGAAAGTGTTGAAGAAAAAGAGGTAAAACTGCCATTTCATCCTGCTTATAAGCTCTAAGCATAGTTGCTTCTGAAGGTCATTTATAAAATAGATGAATTCCAATTTCAAGCAATTAATTACCTCCCTCATATTGCAAGTTATTAAATAACAATTGAGAATGCCATTGTAACTTACACAAATCAGAAGCATCTTCCGGTCTGAAAAGAAAACCCACCTTATGTACCACGCTGGGTAAAAAAGAATTTATTTTAAAAAATATCACTCTCAGGAAAATATTTCAGTTAATCAGGCTTGTAGCTTGAAATTGAACAATGTTGGCACCAGGTTCCACCTAATCCTTCCAGAAAGGTTCACAATCAGGCTATGCATTTGCACTGTAACTGCCTTCCAATTTCATAAGGCTTGTCACAAAGGGCTTCCAAATGAAAGCTATTGCAAAATATGCTCAGAGACGAGACCCAAGTTCACATGAAGTAGTAGTAATCTCTTTTTTAGGGAAGTCTAGAAGTAGCAATCAGAACTTAAACATCAGTTTGCTTCTTTGTAGGGCACAGTCATCTGATAATTAACAAAGATAAAAATTGCAAGTATGCATCTAAGAACCAGCGATGCCTATGAAAGGGCAAGCCTATCTGGTTATCCAGTAAAAAAATATTTTTGATCTTCAAGTGGATGAAACAAGTGATAAAGAAACCCAAAAGGCACTGTCTGTTAAAGTGCACAAAAAGGAAAATTGGCTGGGAATTAAGACAACATGACTATTCATATTTATAGCCCAACAGGCAATGAGAAGAGCCAAAGCAGCAACATATGTGATTGCAATATATAGACTTATAAACTACAGATCTCTAACTGATAAACGTTTGCAATGCAAAACAAGTAGCTGCATTAAAGAAGATAACAGCTTTGCTTCAAGACAATTGAGCTGATACCCCCACAACTAACAAAGCACTGTCTCAACCGCAGCATTAAAACACAACTAGTCCAGAAGAATATCCATACGAAGGGCTAATACTGCATTTGTAATTAAAGTCATACATTTAAAAACTGGTGGTCATGTTTGTATGACTACCCACAGACATTTTAAAACTGTTTGTGAAACAAAGTGATCAGTATGATTTTTCCAAAAGCAGCATTACTATTAAAAAGGCAGAACTCCCACAGAAGAACACGTACAAGGCTTTGGAGTAAATCAGTGACCAAAAGTGTTATCAGTTAACCTGAAGTAAGTGCTCAAGTTTTGTTTTCATCCACCTGTAAGACAAACAGGAGTCAAATTAATTATTATTATTCAGCATACTAGCATATTAGTGTGTATTTGAAACTACTTGCATAGAGCAAACATCTGTATCACCATGGACAGTAGTGAAATTCTCTTCTCTGTTTTATAAAAAGGAAAAGCATCCCAATTAACCACGACTTCTTCAGTCAGGCCTCACCTTGTATAATTAAGCTACTAAATAGCAAGAAAGCAATATGCTCATGGAGCAGCAGAATAACAGAACAGGGAGCCAGCTGTGAGATGCATGTTACACGAAAACATACAATCCTTGAACATCACTGCCTCCAACAACACGACTCCTGGCTACAAAGGCTGCTCTTCCAGCATGCAAGAAAGTGTCTGGCAAAGCATGAGCAGGGAGTAGACAAAGGAAAATATGCAAATGTCTCCATGTATTTAAGGTGGTGAGGTTGTTTTTAGACTTAAAAAAAAAAAATCATACGGTTTTATTACAAGCAGTTACATAGTGGGCATTACAGCAAAGGCATTTCCGCTATAACAGATCGATCAACTTGTCAGCACTACAACACAGCACCTAATTAGCTTGCCATTTTTATCCACTTTGCATCATATTTCAATCTGCTTTTGTAATTGGAACATGAAAAATATTCTGGAAAAGTTCATTGTGCCTAAGAAAAAACACTGATGAACTTTAAGTATTTATATTGCACATCATGTATTTGCTACCTATTTCTACCACTAAAAGCCAGCCTTGCAAGCTTGTTTTTGTTTTCAAGAATAAACTTTGTTTTTAATAAACTCCTTGAATTTCCTGTAGAATTCCTGTTGTTGTCATGCAAATACATCATTCATATTGTTTGCTCATATGAAGATAAACATGTTTATTTTTCCACTGACTCAATGATATGAGAAAATTAACTTACTATACAGCAACCCAAAAATATAACAAAAGATAAGTAGTTCACTCCTTCAGAAACTTCCTTACTGTAAAAGGATAATTAGATAATTAAGGCAGGCAGTATTACAACACAACTGCTCGTGCAAACACATTTTCTCTGCTGTTCCAAATCTGATTCAATTTGAAAGTGTGCATATAGATAATTTCCAACTATTTAAGGCACTGCCTGAAGACTGTGCTAACAGCCTCAGGTGGTACTCTATCTATTTTTTTTAGCTAAGCAGAGGCTAAAAGTTTGTCCAGCTGCTTCAGCACTCCACCAATTGAAAACTTAAAAAAAAAATAATTAAAAAGCCCCACACCCCACAACAGAAATACATAGCAACTACAACAGTTTGCAAGTCACCATAAGCACACCTCTTCTCCCCTCGTGTAACTGCAATACTATGACAGTACTGCTCATAGTATTCAAATACCAGAGTATCAATGCAATGTTCTTCGTTCAAGGTTTGCAGAGTAAATGACAGTTGGATCAAAAAAAAAAAAAAATATATCAAAGATCCTACTTCCCTTAAAGGATATGGACCTTTTTGATGTCTCACCTTTTAAGAATAAATTTAAGGTTTAGATTGGTTCAGTCGTTAATTATAAGTAGCACTATTTTATGTGCAAATATTAGGAGAATTTACATATGAAGTAGGTGATGTGAAAGATTTTTCTTCCTGTTATTTGGAAGATCTTTGTAGTATTTTAGCACAATGTATTTTCAAGTATTCATCTGACGTGAAAGGAATGTTCTTGGATCTTAATGTTCTTTTATCCAAAGTATTTCTGAAGACTTAAAATTTGACATATATTATTCATATTGTCTCAACAAAAAAGTTCCCATCTCCGTATAGCAGCTCAGCTTTCACTCTTTAGATTTTATTAGTCCTTTGGTCACTGAGGAGGACTCTGCATTGAACAGAGTCAGAATGCTTAATCTAAGCAACACACATAAACAGGAAAAAATGCTAAAGATCGGGCAACACTTAAAAGTTAATTACAGAAAATTCACCTCTAAAGGTTTACTGTCACAAGCACATCACAATGGAATGGCAATGACATTTCATGCTTGCCTGCTTTATTATTTGTCCTCAGTTGGTTGTATGAAAATGATTCCAAATCAAAGTTGCACATTTTTTTCTTAAGCACTACTATTTTGAGCAAGCCGTAATGCAGGGAACTCCTTCCCTTCTAAGTAGGGCTGTACAAGTGCCAACAATACTCTAGCTGTTTCCTGTCAATGGCCAAAGCAGAAGATACACTGTCCTGCAGGATTTGAGGGGCCTTGTTTCTTCATAGAATCTCATGAGATTTGTGGTGTACT
The DNA here is from genome assembly GCF_028389875.1 of Rhea pennata. Classification (NCBI taxonomy): domain Eukaryota; kingdom Metazoa; phylum Chordata; class Aves; order Rheiformes; family Rheidae; genus Rhea; species Rhea pennata. The sequence goes on from NC_084663.1 coordinate 76,611,675, forward strand.
ACCAGAGTAACCTCCTCCAGGATCTGGTCTTTTTATGTTTTGAGAGGAGCACAGTGCAGGCTGAGCAAAACAGTAAACAGGGACAACATTGGGCAGTCCTGAATCTTGAATGACCAGCAAGGAAATGATCCACATTATTACAGTGCATAGTACCACCTAATAAAAGCTTAAATATTGGTGAGTTCAAGAAGATGTTCCCACTTAATAGCTTGATCTTTTGGAATCTGTCTGAATTAAGCTAAAAAAAAAAATCACATCATCTCGAACTGCTAGATTTGAAAAATTAGGTTTTGCAAACCAGTTAAAAGTGTTTCAAAATCTACTCTAAAAGCATTTTTACTGTTTTTAAATAGCATCACCTATTAATTATGCTGAAACAAAATGGAAAAAAAGACAGTGATATGAAAAATGATATTAAAAAGTAAGGAGTGAAAAGATGAACCAACTGTGGAGAAAATTTCTCATCAGCAAGATAGAGGATGAAAATGATGCTGCGCATACAAGGTAATTGCAGTAACTACTGATAACTGAACTACCAGGTACAGGGAAAGTATTTTTGAACACTAATGGTTAAGAGATTTTTTTCTTTAAATACCCTTTGAAACTAAGTGTAGTTTTGCAGAACAAAAATTCAAAGCCTGTTTCAATGTTATAATAATTAATATAGCTGAAGCAGGGCATAAGCAATAACAAAAGGAATAATTTATTTCCATAATCATCTTCAGTGATGATTCATTGATGACCTCACCATAGAGCACTATTTTAAATCACTAAACACACTACCTAAAAAGAACAATTCTGTCAGCACTTGAAATGCTGACAGTTTTGTTGCCCAGAATCTCCTGTCTAAATTACTTCGCTAGCCTCTGCTTCACTTTAGCCCACATCTGCTTGATCAGTATCATGCAACATGCACCTTTATGTGACTTTCACTCATGGCCCGTTTTCCCAATCTCCCATTTGCAAAGAAATAAAATAATATTCATTACCAATCAACATTAACAAAATGCAAAATTTAAGACACTTAAAAAGAAACAAACAGAATATTAGTTTACTTATTAGATTAACTAGTAATACAATGTAGCACATACCTACAAAGGATGTTTGAAAAGTTAGCCCTGCTACTGCCAGGCTTAGGTTTTCTATGTACTAGAGCCTTGTAACCTCAGTTTGTTTTGCTCGTCCAGAGAACTTTGCATCAAAAGGATGGACTGAGTACTTCTTAACCACTATTACAGAATCACAAAATGGTTGGGGTTGGAAGGGGCCTCTGGAGATCATCTAGTCCAATCTCCCTGCTCAAGCAGGGTCACCTACAGCTTGTTAGACAGGGTTGCATCCAGGCGGGCCTTGAAGATCTCCAGAGAAGGAGACTCCAGAACCTCTCTGGGCAACCTGGTCCAGGGCTCTGTCACTCTCACAGGGAAGAAATTCCCCCTCACGTTCAGGTGGAATTTCCTGTGTTTCAATTTCTGCCCATTGCCTCTTGTCCTGTCGCACAGGACAATTGAAAAGAGTTTAGCCCCATCCCCTTGACACCCTCCCTTCAGGTACTTGTACACATTGATAAGATCCCCTCTCAGTCTTCTCTTCCCCAGCTCTCGCAGCCGTTCCTCATAGGGCAGATGCTCCAGCCCTCTGATCATCTTCCTAGCCCTGCGCTGGACTCGCTCCAGTACCTCTGTGTTTCTCTTGTACTGGGGAGCCCAGAACTGGATGCAGTACTGCAGATGAGGCCTCACTAGGGCTGAGTTGGGTGGGCAGGATCACCTCCCTCCACCTGATGGCAACACTCTTCCTAATGCACCCCAGGATACTGTTGGCTTTCTTGGCCACAAGGGCACATTGCTGCCTCATGGTCAACTTGTCATCTACCAGCACTCCCAGGTCCTTCTCTGCAGAGCTGCTCTCCAGAAGGTCAGCCCCCAGCTTGTACTGGTGCCTAGGGTTATTTTTCCCTAGGTCCAGGACTCTGCACTTGCCCTTGTTGAACATCATGAGGTTCCTCTCCACCCACCTCTCCAGCCTGTCCAGGTCTCTCTGAAGGGCAGCACAGCTCTCAGGTGTATCAGCCACTCCCCCCAGCTTGGTAGCATCAGCAAACTTGCTGAGGAGGCACTCTGTCCCCTCATCCAGGTCATTGATGAAAAAGTTGAACAGGATGGGACCCAGTACTGAGCCCTGGGGGACTCCACTAGCCACAGGCCTCCAACTGGACTCCCACTGATGCCACTGATGACAACCCTCTGAGCTCTGCCTTTCAGTCAGTTCTCAATCCACATAACTGTCCAGTCATCTAATCCACACTCCCTGAGCTTATCTAGGAGGATGTTATGTGAGACAGTGTCAGAAAACACTTGCTGAAGTGAAGGTACACAACATCCACTGCTCTTCCCTCATTTACCCAGCCAGTCATTCCATCATAGAAGGCAATCAGATTGGTTAAGCAGGATTTCCCCTTGGTGAATCCATGCTGACTACCCCAATCACCTTCCTTTCCTCCATATTTTTGGAGATGACACCCAGAATGAGCTGTTCCATCACCTTTCCAGGGAAAAGGTGATGGTGCCTTTGTAGTCAAATCCAGCAGAGATGACTAACTATGGAACATCCTTATCTATAAGTGAGGAATACTGCAGTGACTAGAAATCAGACTAACTAGAATCTGAAACAATAATAAATAGAAAAGAAATCAAACTTCTGAAAAGAAATCATATCCTCATTTCTTTGTAAAAGGTCAAATTTATTAAGTGAAGCAAATCCAAGTTTATGGATTGACATGGTTAGCAAAATAATGCTATCAACACCGACTGCCATGGAAATAGGTTAAATTGAGTACTCTTAGACCTCCATTTAATTACAGCTAAACTGAGAAACTGAGAAAGTTACAACTTCTAACAATACAGAGTGGAGAGGGAATTACCCATCACTGGGTTTAACCACGTTCAGCACTTGGTCTAGTTAAAAGCATATACTCACTGGACAACCTGTTACTGTGTATCTAAAACTGTTAATGAAGAATCTAAGGACAGTTGTTAATGTGATAGAGGAAGGCACAGAGCAGAGCTTGAAGAGTTCAAGCACTCCACAGTTCGTGCCTTAAAATACAGGCTACAAAAGGAATCTCTTGTCATATGGGTAACAGAATAACAGACTGAAAACCAAAGAGTGAATGCCTCTGCAGTATAAAAGAAAGTGAAACTTAGACATTGGCCATAAAGAAGCAATTAAATATATAAAAGACAATAAGGTGGGGAAAAATGGAGAAATAGATTGATTCCAAATATTTCCTATACTTCAGGCAGCCCAAGGTTATGTCTAAAGCTCTTAGAAAAACAGAACACTTTTATACCTTTTTGATACCCTCATAAGGGAACTTTTCTGTAGATTACTTTCCTTTGGACACAGCAAAGAAAGTAATTAAGGGAAAAATCACAGATTTCTTTTGATGATAGAAAAGGTTAACATAGACAATGTTGATGCTCTAATCTACAAGAAATAGGGAAAAACAAACAAACAAACAAAAAAACACTCTAGGTTGGCTAGAGGTTCTAACCAGCTCTGGAAAGAACTAGAGCTGACAGACTAAAGCAAAGCCAAAGAGGGGGGAAAAAGTGAATTCCCAGAAAGGAAGCACTATACTTGGAAATGAAGATGCCTCAAAGTATTCAGGTGACCTTGCTGAGCTAAAAATCTATTACCAGCAAGGATGCCAGAACAAAGGACTCCTATAAAAGTCACTTCATTTTCTTCTTTCTTCCAAATCTGACCCCAAATGATCTTGTTTGCTGTTGATGAGGTTCAGTGAGTGCTCTGTCTTCTTGAGATAAACTCACATAAAGACAATCCAGTTAGTGTGCTCAGTCAGAATTCTTAAGGAGGCTACTATGTGAATATGCACTGAACCAGATTTTTGCAACACCAGCAACTGAATTTTGCTTTCCCAAAGGAGTCATAAAGCCTATGACCTTGTCAAAGGAAAGACTTGGCGGGGAGAGAGGGAGGGGGGTGGAAGAAGAAAACCAAAAAAAAAAAAAAAAAAAAAAAAAAAAATCTGCTGATTGACTGACAATGCATGTATTCTCCACATGGCAAAAGCTTAAGACTTAATAGAATAAGATCTACCAACCTTAAAAAAGGGTTTTTTTCTTGTTGGCATTTATTTTACGAGGAGTCACATCTTAAGATTCCCTTGCACAGGAAATCCAAATACTGCACTCCCAAGAAGACACAGTTTTAAAGTCTGAATAAGCATGTGGAATTTCCATCATTTGAGATGTCCCTTCTTTCAACACTAAGAAGTCCAACTCCTACTACTGATCAAAACACTGCATAGTGAAAAAAAAATCAAATACTACTTCTATCTCTGCATCTCTGACACTTTAATCTCTACAAGAAAGATAGCATAAAGCCATGATGGAGAATCACCATCACTATCACTGCTACCAGTTGAGAAAAAATTAGTATGTAAAGAACCACTACGGCCACAGTGTGGATTCCTTGAATGTGTCTGCCATCAGTTAAGCAACTGGCTATACTGTCACCATTGTATCAATACACTGTGTTCTTAAACTAACAAATTCCTATCTAGAATCCAACCTCTGTCCTTATCTTGATGTCTCTAGGTCACTTCTCATCTCCTTCTCATCAACTCATGTCCTGGAATTGTGTTTCCTTCTCTTCCTGCTACTGCCCTCAATCCTGAAACTAGTGAGGCAGACTTCCCACATTCCTGCTACCAGTACACCTCCATAACCTCCTTTGCTTCTCAGGTCTTGCCCATTAAGCCCTTAAAACTGTGGCAGAAGGGCAAGAAACAAAGGCTTAGTAGGATTTCGTGACCAAATTTGTTTTACAGAACTTCAGAATTCCAGCTCCATAAAACTGTATCGCAACTATAGCAAGCCTGAAACCTTCCCTTATACTGAGCTGACTCCCTCTTCAAAGTATCCATGGCTTGGCAGAACACTTATTTGCACTCCCCTAGACATCATTGAAGTAGAATCTCTAACTCATGATACTGAGCAACTGGAGGATAAAATGGCAAATGCAAATCGTGTTGATAAATGCAAGGTAATGCATGGAGGAAACTCCATTTCCACACCAGCTCTGCATGTGCAGTGATAGGACACAGTAGGTATGTCAGAGCCTAGAAAAGATATTTTAAAGCTATAAAAAATAATTTATGCAAATAGTGGTTCAGTACTCTGTAGCAATCAAAAAGCAGATAGAATTTTACAAGCTACAGGGGAAAAGAGAACAAACCAGGAAAAAAATCATTGTGTCATGGTATAAATTTATATATCTTCTTCTTCTTGAATAATGCTCTTCTGGGTCTTCATTTCTTAAAGGATACAGTAGAGCTAGAAAGAGAACATGAGAGGATGAGAAGGCTAGTAAAAAGCATAGGCTATTTTCTGTATAAAAGCAATTAAATGGACCAGGAAGATTCAGCTAGGAAGAGATCTGATGAAGATCGGACAAAATCTACAAGTGGCATTGACAAACTGACTAGGCAACATCATTCACTGCTTCTTATAATACAAGAACTACAGGCCAAACAGTATTATCAGACAGCAGTTTTAAAAGCATTTTTTCCCTTCACATAGCATGCAGTTTAACTGGATTTGTTTAATGACAAAAACTTCCTTGTATTCTAAAAACAGTCCCCTCCATCCCCCAACCTTCAAGGTCTATTAAACACAAAGCATGACTTCTAACTCAGAAAATACATGCAATACAGATGACCAAAATCTTGAAGGGTACATCTAGAGAAGTATGTTTGCCCTATACTTATACTATAGGGTATCTACCCCAGCCAGCATCAAGAGACATGACACTGAAATAGATGGATGTTTAACTTGACCCAAAAAATCTATTTTTATGTCCCTCTTCTGTACCATCTGCACAATCCAAAAGAAAATAGACAAAGTTGACCCTCCCTGCCCTGTCCCTCAAGTCTCTGCAGGATGCCTGTATAGAAAAACATATTATTCTATAAGAATAGATCATCAGTTGGAAGTAACCTTTTGATGGCCCCAGGAATCATAGTTTGCTGAAACTATCTGATGCAAGATGCCCTTCTCCATGCTGCCTGAAAGTCTGCTTCTGGACAAATACAAACTAGCATAGACTCAAGTTCTAACATTTAGATACAGAACTCAAAACTTCACAATCTGATACTTATAACCTACCCTTCGCTATGTTTTACTGAAAAGCTGACCCAGCCTTGGTTCCTCTATGACCACAGAATATAATGAAGTCACAACACAGAATCAGAAAAGGTAAGAGAACTCTTCAGACAAACTTGCATATCCTGAAAGCAAACTCCTGTTAAAAGAGTTAACTACACATCAATATGGTGGTCTTTATTATTGTGTACGGACAATTACTGTGTACTCTGGAGTCTGCTGAGGGTGCAGAGCAGGCAAAAAACTTATGACTAAGAAAAGGGACCACTTAGGCTCTAAGGACAGAAAGAAGATCTCCCTAGGGTCTTTTTGTTGATCACAGCCTAATCTTATATATTTGTGTCTGATTTGTGCTCTGCTGATCTTTTGCATGGGGGTTCTACTTCCTATAGCACTGTGCTTTATACGGTGAACAACGAAAGCATTTGTGTCCTACTGATCTTTTTGACCAAAAAGACAGAGAGCACACTGCTAAGAAAACAGACCCTACAGAAATAAGACACACTCAGCTTAGTGTCTTTCTGTTTTGTTGGGTCGTGTGTGCGCTAGGTTCTCCCCCACCCCCAAGTCTACATTTACTTAAGTGGGACCTCTCTACTTCTAGCTTCAAGAAATATATTTTCAGACATTATTTCACTCTTTTAACGGAGGAGATCTATTGCTAATTACTTACACCATTACATTTTCAGAGATCCTTCACTCTTGCCATAAAATGAACTTCAGTATTGCTTGGGTGTATATTTGATTCCATCTTGTTAAACATTGACATTTCTGCTCATTTTTACTTCAAAATTTGGATCCCTTTAAAGGGTGAAGGTTCAAAGGCCTGAGGCTGCTACTTCAATGAGTTTCAATTGCATCCATTATCATTTAGTGTTTTCAAAATTTCAGCTCCATATTTGTTATCACATTTTTTAGCAGTAAGCAAGCCCCACAACAGATGGCTTGCTTTATTAGGTCTGCTTTGTTGCTAATAGCTAGGCAATTTAATTCAGGTGACATCATCTTCCCCCCTTTAGAAAAAGGGAAACACTAATACTGATTGACTGTATCCAGCATGGATGCAGTAGCTACATGTGAGATAATGCCACCATATAACAGAACATTTAGCAAAAAAAATATGTTTACATTTAATAATAACAGTCATTTTTTCTGCATCTGCACAACAGGAAGCTTGGGAGTAAATCAACTAATTGTTTTGGCAGCCAAGATGAAAAAAATAAGAAAAGACATATTCGTGTTGAAATAAGATAAACATTTGGTTTTCTGCTGAAACTGAGCTCCCAGAACATTATTTCACACCAAACAAAGAGGAAAACCAAAGGAAATAGGGACTAGATTCAAGAAACAGGAGGACTTTCCCTGTTCCAAACAGCATTACATGAAACAAAACCACTGTCACTGTTTCTACTACTACTTCCAAGGCTAGATTCAAAGAAGGCACAATAAATATTTTTGAGCCAGAAGTCAGTCAACTTTGGTAAGCTTATAGGTAGCTTCTAGACACCCAAACTTCCTTTGCCTAGTCCAAGCCATCGGTATGTTGCAAAATATAGCTAGATCTGCCTTTGGTAATCAAAACAAATGACAAGGGTTCTCTCCACTGTGTTCCTGGCCAAACCCACCTAGACTGAAAGCCACTTGACTGAAAAGTTAGATGAAACAGAAAAGAGCAGCAAGTTCAGAAGCTAAAGGAAAGATACATCCACTTTGATCACAAAGAGAGAGAAGTAACTACAGTTTCATTGACATCATTTATGTTATGTACTGCTTTAATTGGTTATTGTAGATAAATATATCTATTGTACAGAATGTTAAAAATGGGCAGCCTTTTTGCAAAGCTTAAATATCAAGTAACACCAATATAAACACAGCCTGCAAGAAAGGTGCTGACTTTCTTGAGAATCTTGCTCCTCTTTTCTTACATTTAAAAGCATCTAAGAGCATCTAAAGCACTAAGAGTTCTGACTAGGCTTTACTGCATGACAGATAAAGTCTGAAAAGCATGGCCACATTGTTGGGGCTCTTGCTCAATGTTTTAAGGGTGGATTATAAACAGTGATTTAAGACTACTAGATTAAATTTCACACTTCAGAGAAAGAAAAGGCAGAAAATAATCTATTGATCATTTAAAAATCAGTGAACTCTTGTGAAGGCATCTTCACTTCCATGACTACAATAGGTTTACAAAGCTGTTACTCATATTCAATAGGTGAAGTAATAAATTTTGTTCTTCATTGGCAGTCCTGAATCATATGGAATCAGCTGGGAGAGCGTTAGACTGAAGATCTAAAGGTCCCTGGTTCAAGCCCAGGCTTCAGCAAGGGGAGTCCTTGTTGTTCCTTCTCTGGATATATTCAAAGCCCACCTGGACGCAACCCAGGTCACCTGTAGGTGACCCTGCTCGAGCAGGGGGGTTGGACTAGGTGATCTCCATAGGTCCCTTCCAACCTTACTGATTCTAAATTAGAGCAGATTCAATTTGAACACAAACACTGTATTAAAAGCAGACTTTAAATAGGCCCAGAAAAAGACAATAGATGTGTGTGGACCTTGATGCAATTCTTTAGAACAAGTTTAGCTCAGTTGGTTAGAGTATAGTGTAGCTAATGCCAAGGTCATGGGGTTCAATCCCTGCAGGGGCCTATGCTGAGGGTTGGACTAGGTGATCCCCAGAGGTCTCTTCCGACCTTACCATTCTATGATTCTATGATGTTCATGCTACTGCCAATCTTCCACTGCAGTCCAAACTCAAAAGATTTAGCATGAGGCTTGGTGGAATTTTACATATTAAAAAAAAGCTAAGGTTTGCACAAATTCTGATCAAAAACTGTCATAAGCAGTAACCTTGCTGTACGCCTCATGCTACCACTGAGAGGTTACAGCAATTACAAAACTATAAAATGAGTGCATATTATGCACTTTTGTTTTAATGAAAGCTGTGCACATATGCCATGTGTGAACAAATTGGTACATACTGATTTCTCATATATAATAGATTCAAGAAAAAAAAAAAAGTAGAGGAGGCTTCAGTCTACAGCCTTAGGGTTTAAATGACTAGTGAGGGATAGAACTTTCTCCTTGCTATGAATATGTTAATATGAGAAAGAACATACAGACAGTCTAACAAAGACAATTAATGGACTGAATAGGACTCTGCTGAGAATGACCCAGAAGTGTGGGAAGCTAAAGTGTAGAAATGCAAAAAAAGCAGCATTATTACTGCCAATTCCCTTCCTCATGAACTCCTCATTGTTATATTTAGATTACTGGCCAGAAGTGCATCTCGATTCCTGCTGAGGGGACTAGGCAAGGTATTGCTCTCACAATAGCGTTCCTTTGACACGTAGGGCTTGACCCAGCTTCTGTTCAAATGGGAATTTGTCCATGGACTTCTAAATGTAGGACCCATGTCTTGAACATAGTTATTTCATATTAAAAAAAGTTTGAGCTCTGTTGAATAACAACTCCTCATTTGTGCTCTTCCACTCTAAAATAAAGGTGAATTGTTTCTGTGTTGCAAGATGGGCTTTTATTTTTAAATATAGTTCCATGTATGAGACAAAGTAAATAACATAAGAAACTAGCCCATGTCATATGTTGCTAATAGAAGTTATATACCTCTAGAGTTTTGGTGAAGCTGCACTTGACTGACACTGGTAAAAGGTGAACAATAATGTTCACATACAAGTAAAAGGAAGAGGAAACAGAAATGGAAAGCTGAGTGACTGGCCTGATCCTTGTCTGCAGTGGAGATGCTCTCAGCATAATGGTCTGTATGCTCTGCTGCTTTCTAGCAGTACAAAAACTTAAAAAAGGTTATCCCAAATTACAAGTTAGAAGCAGAAAAAAAACAAAGATCCCTCTCCATCTGCCACAAGGCTGTGGGACAGGATGCGGCTCAGCAACCATTAAACTGGCTAATGTCCCTGCACTAGAATGATCCTGTGGCTGGCTATATGGCTACTGAGTTACCTCATAAGGGAATTCATAGATTAGCCCCAAACACAGCAGACAGTCTGCAACACAAAGTAATAATTAACAGTTTGACTTGTATGTACAGAATCTCTTTGCAGAGTTGGCTTCAATGATTGTTTATTTTCTGGCCAGAATCCAGATTTTTGAAATGCTGCCAATGGTATTTCTGAATATGAAAAATCACCAATATATCTTAATCAGGGAAATGCTGAAGTATCACAATGGATTATTCTTAAATGTCACACAATCAAAAAGGATAACAAGCATGATTATATTGAGTTTACTTTATAAACATAGCTCCAATACTGGAAACAGCTACAGATTGATTTCTCTTATATCTTTTCAATTCTAGCCAAATCTGTCTGTGAGCAACTCTTCCAAAGAAACAGTTATGCCACTGGGGTTGTATTAAAGTCAGGGCTCCCACACTCCTGTATCTGAAGGGGAAATTTAATTCCTGGTGCAACCAGTTATTATATTTAGCAGAATGAAGATCTTATCACTTTATCCACAAAGTTAGCAATGAAGACAGTCCTGTAAAGATGTCATTCAGTGTCTATTCACAAATGCCTGATTTTTCTTTATCTTTGATTAGTGCAAGTTCTCCACGACCGTAAGAGTCTCATTGTTTGGGCTGACACCACTTCTGCCTACGTTATCTTTTATAGCTCTCTAGTAAACCAGGCAAACAGCTTTGTATTGAAAGTTCTGTGTTTTATGAAATTTCATATGAATAATTTGTTTGGTCTATTCTGGCAGCTTTTTGCCCAAATTGTGTGTCACGGTTACACCCCAAAAAACTTAAGACAACAACAATAAAGAAATCCAACACTAACAAGACAATGCCAACACTTTGGGTTTGAGTGTTCTGAACAGCTACATTTACCACTAAAGATGAAATGTCTGTGGTGGATGTAAAACACCTCTGAGGAAAAAAGTTCCTCTCTGTAGATTTTTGACTATGTTTCTGAATGATGAAAACATCAACTACCTAATTCTGAGACATGACATAATGGGAAAGCACATCAGCTACATACATTAGCAGATAAACTGAAGAAGTTGCTTTTTTAAATGCAGCATAGAAATGTCAGTGAGATGACCACAAAGGGTGAGATTAAGGAACAAAAAAATAAATCAAAACAAAACACCAAAAAATCCCCTACAATCCAATATCAAAAGGTAAATCAACTGTTTGGGTTAAGAAAAAGTCATTCTGAAGTATTGTAACTCCAAGTACCAGTTCGCAGTTCAAAGTTTTCCTTGGTAACTTCCAACAGTCTCCATATCAGTATGGGAAAGGGCTTTTTACTTCTTCAGATAAACTGAAATCACTCTACCTTTTCTGCTTGATGTGGTAAATCCTTTGTATAACAGCCACCATGGCACAATCTGGGGGCAGCGAAGTGTGACAGGAATGGAATTCTAAGGGCCTGATCTAATGCCATTAGAATAAATACGATTTTATCGGTAACATGATCAAGCCTCAGTTGTTTCTCACAACAGAAAGAGCTCATAATCCTCCACAGTCCTGCCAGGAACGCCCTGGGATTTTTATTTGCAGTGCTTTGTCTGCAAGTGTATTACTGTCGGGAGGTTTGAGCCCTAAAACAATGCTTGATGTTTTTTGTAATGTTGTCATACGGTTCTTTATTAGGAAGTTTCTTTCTAGCTACTGAAGTATGTTTAGGAATACATCTTGTTCCTATGGAAATTGGTGAGAATTCTGACCTTGACTCCAACTAGAGCAGACACAGGCTCCCTGTCTGCAGTATCAGACATGCCAGCATGAAGTGACAGAATTGGGTGGGCCTGCTAAACTTCACCAGTATGAAATGGTCAGCCTACAAATCAAGGGTCTCAAAATGGAGAAGCAACTCCAGCAACAGCCTGCATACTACACACACAGAGGCTAGGTCTCTCACTGACTTACACCCACAGAACACCACAAATCAGCATCTTGGTTTCCATACTAAACAGGCAGCCAGGCAGACCCACCGACTAGCAAGCCTCTTGCAAGTGAGAACACCTAGGCAAATCAGTCCGACGACAAAGGCAACATTATATTATGCCAGCTGAAGATAACAGGCAGCTCAGATACTGTGTTAGCATCAAAACATGGAGATGCCACCTGAATTCACGTAACTATCCAATAACTCCTCTCTCTAGGCATTATATATTGACAAAGGTTACTGAGCTGTAAACAAGGAATGTGCTACCAGTTTTGCTAGCTCTGTATTGACTTTTAAGAGTTTATTCCTTCTCCTTGTTTATGTTTCAGCTGTTCAATTCCTCAGGGCAAGCAGTGTGTATGTGCCTCTGGGCTACAAATCAAAGCAGAAGTCTACCTTGTGCTGTATGAACTGCTAGTAAATAAATTCGCCTACATTTTCCCTGTAATTATAAATACATAATTATTCCCTCTGCTGTTTCAACTCTGAACTGTTCCAAAGGTTGCACTGTGCTTTTCTTAGATTTTAAAGGATTCTCCAGAAAGCAGGGCCTTCTGAAGTCTACAAGATGATATCTAGATGTTGGAGCAAACATACAATACCGCAAAGCAAAAACACGTGGTGAACAGTTTAACATCTATCTCTGGCCAATGCTCAGCTTCCTGGAATAAGAATTACATCACAGACATATTACCAATAACCAGCAGATAAACTCTCTACAACTGAGACTAAGTAAGCAACAGAGATAATGATGCTTTCATGCCATAGAGTCTACAGAGGCCAGCACACAGCTTTGTCTTTGTTTTCAGGGCCTCTGAAACTAATCCTTTTGTTTGGTGTTTCTGAAACAATAAGGTAGTCTGGTGTGCTCACCCTCAGATCTCATCTACTCTAACATTTGTTATTTGACTTCCACTCTTACAAAATTTCTGATGACTCTAGTAACACGACTATCTAGTACTACCTGCTTCATCAGTTTCTGAATGACTCTTTTATAACATCTGCTTTCATTAAAGTACCATTACTTTTAGCTGAGTTTTTAAGCATTTTATACCTTCATGCAAAAGGCCATACTGTATTCAGTGCAACTTTGAGGAAAAAAAAAATATTTTGCCCTTCAGGTTTCCTATAAATTATATTGCAGTGACGTACTAATTGGTTGGCTGACCCCTAAACCTCCTTAACTTTGTTTATTATTGGTTTGAACAATAGAATGATTTGAGAGTAACAAAATCAAGCTGACATCTTCTCATCTATTTTCCAAGTAGAAAAAGGACCCAGCTCCAAAACCTTCCAGAGCAACTAGTGGGTTTGTCCATGTCAGCTGGCAAGTGTGTTACTTTGGAGGAAAAGATGCCTTAAAATGTCTAAAGTACATTATTAATAAGGAAAAAACAAACAAAAAAACCCCAGACTTATTTGGGTTGTTTCAAATTTGCCCCTTAAAAGGCTCAGTCGTTTTGAAATCATTGTACAGAGTTCCTTAAAAATATGGCGAATCAATATAAGGATGGTAAGAAAGATCTTCATACATAAGAGATCTTGTCTTTTAGAGGAGTTTAATCAGAAAGCATCTGTATTCTCCAACATCGTGGTTTTGGAAAGTAAGATCAAACAAAAGAATATATCTAGATTTACCACCAAATACATTGCATTTGAAAGTGCAAACATTTTTATAACAGTTTATCAAAAGCGTAATTAAGCCCCTAACCAAAATATACAGAAACAGCTCTCACACCGTCCTAATGTCATTATTGCTGCCTGTCAAATGAAGCTGGGCATTTTACAAGCACAAAAAGGGTTCTTGGAAACTCACCTCCCTTCTTCTCCACCTACAAACAGAGGAGAGGAATCACACTGCTCTGTAACAATCTCAGTGCCTCTCAGACAACGACCAGTGATCATGCAAAGACCACAGTGACCAATTCAGGAAAAACACGACTATCATTCCTCATTGTTGCACTGCAGTAACATTTTGCTGCTCCAACAGAGATTTCTCTGGGTACAACATGGGCACAAAACAACACTCTGCACTGAAGATTCTACTCTCCAAATAAATAAGACTGATGGAGGATGAATATGGAAAAGACGAAAAAGAGTAAAGCGACTTGCCCAAAGCAGATCAATTACGAAGGTGCTCAGCCACTTCCACTAGATACCAATCCAGTACCTTACTCATCAAATCAGTTGAGGGACTTCCAACACCAGATAAAAAAAGCAAACAATGGTTAAGTTTATTTCCACATGCCTGCAAAGCTTAAGTAGTAGGTAGCTTGTGGAGAAGCACTAGAAAAAGTTTTGTTTATGAAGAAGTACATTATATCCAAGGAGCTTTGGTATAACACTGAGTAAAATATTATGTAAATCAATAGCATCCTGTGGATTTAGCCTTCACATCTATATGCTTTTCCCTCCCTGAAGCAGAACACCTTTATCAATGACAGCTCATACACTCAGATGTCTTCCTACAGGCTTAAGTGATTATTCTGAAAATTAAGCATAAATTAATACAGCCTTTTTATGAATTATCTTTCCTGCTGCCTTGCTCTCAAAGAACCCCAGAAACTATTCTCTCATGCCAATAGTGTAGTTTGGAGCCTGAAAACTGAACTAGAATATCTGTTCTTCTTGCTATTGCTGGGGGAGGAAAAAAAATGTGCTGAACTTCACTGAGGATGTATAGAGCAGAATAAAGTTGAGCTCATTTTTTCTCCACCTGTATTAACAAAGTAGCAATAGAGTAGTAAAAGTTTAATGGCTCAGTATGGAAATATAGTTCAATGACATCCAAAGGAGATGAGATGCTTACTAAGATACCATTTCTTTTCCTTTCTTTCTCTTTATGGGGTTGTCATACTTTAATAGGGCTGGTAATGGTCAGACAATCATCAGTTCTCAAGGAATATTTTATAAGCAGGTGTCTTACTGCTAAGCTGCTGAAAGGAGTACAGTACCAAAAAAAAAAAAAAATCCAGGTCATTAGACTTGATTCTTCAGAATATTTAAATGCTTGAAGGGCAAGTTGCCTATTGATATCAGAGAGCACTAATGCATTTGAAACAAGGCATATGTTTTAGCACTTTGCAGAACTAAGCGGCAGATAGGCTCTTCCTCAGGGTATGAAATACATGCTTATTTTTTAATAGAAGTAGTTTGTTCACATAAAGAGAGCATTTCAACAATATACACATATATATACACACACACATATACACACTTCTTACTTAAGTTCCCCTACTATTAAGGCTTACTACTACTGTTATAACTGAACAAAAGAACCAAAATACTGCCTTAAGAACTGTACATCCTAAAACATTCATTAAACATTCCCTTTCAGTATTTCTGTACAGAATATCAAATATTAAAATATTTCTCAAAAACCAATATGCAGTTTTACAGCCCTTTCTTTCTCTACTACTGTATCTTCTTGCTGGATATATGCTATTTCTCATTCTAATATTAAAGATACTCCTTTAAGTTTAAAACTGCTAGAATCATTTTCATCTGAATCTGATGAAGCTAACCCAGAAAAGCAATGATGGTTAATTAGTATGAATGGAGTTAGAACATTGATTTCAGCTGGGTGATACCTGTGCACATAATTTGAAGAGCAAGCACAATTGTGCTATATTAAGTAAAGACCGAAGTTAAAAGGAAATGTTACATTATATATCCCTCTTCTGTATTAATATAGGGTATATTTACCACTCAGAAAATAATATATTCAGTTTTAATAGCAGTCCATTTTTCTTTGAAATGGTGTTTTGCTCGATTAGCTCAGAGCACTTCACAGGTGTGAGTGGGTAGCATTTCCTTTTGTCGACACACAATGGGATATAGAGAAGTTAAGATCCCTGCCAAGGTCATATCACAAGAAGGTGACAAAGTTACCCAATAAGTCACTCTTGATAGTCATCTATGTGCTGTAGCAATGAAGCTAGAGACTGAAACATAAAGCCTCGCAAACGTACAGGTTTTCATGCTCCTAAATGACACAAGAACAAGATAACAAACATTGCATTGTTCAGTGACACTGAACATGTCTAAAGAGTACTTTGAATAAGTGACAAGCCAAACCACGTTTTAGTTTGAGCTTTATACCTAAGAGAAACAGGCATTAAGAAATCTCGTACAACTCTCATACTTCTGCTTAGTCCCATCCATGTATCATTAATTAGGGCAGGCAAAATAGCTGGGTGATAGAGGAACACTGGATAGGGACCACAGGATCACTCAGGTTTTGTTTACTTGTTCTTGCTGGCAAAACAAGACATAGGACAGATATGTTTCTCTTTGTGAATAGAAAAAGAAGAAAGAAATCGGGCAGATAACCCCAAAGATTCAGAGGGGTCTTGTTGTCATGGAAACAAGTCACCACTAATAAGCTTTCTGAGACACCAGTGATTAATACCTGAGCCCTGTAAATAAATATTGATTCACAGCCCAAATGCACACATAATAAAGCTAGTGCCAGCTATCTAGATAATGGGCAAACAAACAAAATAGCCATTCCACAGTTAGCGCTCTCCACCGAGTCCCTGAGCTGCGCTGTTTACATACCGTCTTGGCTGCCTTTCACGCGAGCAGGCACACAAAGTTTCCTGAACGCGAACTGCCGGCGCGCTGTGGAGGGGAAGGGAGGCGGCTGCCCAGCCCGGCCGAGCCCGGGCCCGGGCTGGCCCCGCTGCCCGACCCCCGATGCCACAGCAATGGTGCCACGAACCGGGACACGGCGCCCGCAGGTCTCCTCTTAGCAGAGAGCCGCTAACAGACAAGAGCGATCCTCATCCTTCTTCCCCCGTCCCCTAAAAGACTAACCTTATACTAAGTGTCTCTCAAGGCACAGCCACTTTTTCCAGCAGTCGCTCCGGGTAGCCGCAAAGGGAGACCTGCAGATGGCACCGTGCCGTGGAGGGGGCTGCCCCAGCACCAAGGCAGTGCTGCCACCCCGGAGCGGCGGGCCACCGCCAGCCGTGGCGGCGCCGCGAGGAGAGCGCCCTGCGCTCCCGAGGCGCGGGCAAGGCACAGTACCGATCAGCACACTATCCTCAGGGCGATACGCCGGTGCTCAGGAGTCGCAACCCTCCTCCCCATCTCCCCGCTCTACAGCTCCGCCATCCCCTCCTCGCTCCGCCCGCTCCCCCCCGCCCAGCCTCTGCTCCAACCAGCTGCTCTCCCTCCACCTGGGGCTGGTTCTCCAGGTGCCTCCCTCCTCCCACACACGTCCCCTACATAACAGATGTAGCGCAGAAAACAGGCGCTCTGCCAGTCCTAGCTCGGGTGTCAGCTCTGCTGTCCCGTACACAAACTTCCCCGCTCAGCGAGGCACCCCTTCTTCTCCTTTTCCTGTGGGGTTGGGGGTGGCGGAACAGGGAGCGGATGGGTCACCTAGGAAGATGTGGGTCAGCGCTGAATTAGCGACATTGCCAGAGGCGCGGGCAGTGCTGCACAAAGCCCTGCTCCGCTGGTGGTGGTCACTCACCTTAGGAAAGCCCGGCGGCGTCCTCCAGGGGCGGGAAAGGAGGCAGCGCCGGCGGCCTCCGCGGCATCACCGAGGGAGGAGCAGCCTAGCGGGGTTGCGGGGCGCACCCCATGTCCTCCGCCTGTGGAGCCGGGCGGGCAGCCCCCCTACCTGCGGAGGGGCGCGTTGCTCGGGCACCGCCGGGCCGCCGCGGCACCTCTGCGGCTCCCCGCGGCCGTCCTCCTGCGGAAGGGAGCGCACTGGGGAGCGGCACAGGGATTAGTAGGTCAGGTGAGGCCCCGAGCTGGGGTAGGCGTGCGGTGCCGTTGGCCGTGCCCGCGGCAGCGTCCCTCCGTGAAGTTGTTGGTCTTTGTCACTAGCGAGCGGGTGGCTTGGACCTTCTCGGGCGTACTGGGAAGCGGGAGTGCTGTCCCTCTGCTTCTTGGGCTCCTTCCACAGGGGCGCCCCCAGGCTCCGTCCTCAGCGCGGGGCTCCGAGGTGCGGTCCGCCACCTCAGAGCGGAGCGGCAGCCTGCTCGCCGGCAGGGGCGCTAAACCATCCCTGTGGGAGGCCAGCCTCAGCGGAGCGGGGCGCCTTACCGCCTGCCTTGTCACGGTCCGCCACGCTGCCGGCGAGCGGCGAGCCCGCGGTGAGGAGAGCTCGGCGCCGAGGTGCGCCCTATGCGCTGGAGCTGCGGGGGTAACGGCCGCCGCGCGGGGGCAACGGCCACGGCGCGGAGCAACGGCCGCTGCGCGGGGGTAACGGCCGCCGCGCACTCCGCGCGCCGACTCCCCCACTTGTTACGAAGGCTCCTGGGATTAAGTGTACTTTCAGTTTTAAGAGCGTTATATTATAAATAGTGATTCAACGAATTTAAATTACTCTGGGGACATTTAGCAACCTTTTAAGAGCAATCCTTCCCGAGGACGTTTTAATCGCCGGGATAAGCTCCGGGCATTATGTTTTCCAGCATCCCTCCCGACTGGAGTGTGTTTATCTCATGTGTTTTCACTGTGGTTTGTTGGTGGGTTGTTTGAGGATTTGGGTGGCTTCAGTTTTAGCTCGAGTAGGCTTCAGCGAATCTCCATTTCCTTCAGAGTCCTTAAGAAAATACATTAGAAAAGAGCTACCAGGGGGTCTAGCAGGGCTGGGTGCATGTCGGCAGGAGTGGGGTCAGGAAGGCCGGGGGTAGCCCGCTGGCGGCTCTGCTGAGCCCCCGAGGTGGCAGCACTGCCCTCTATACTTATGTATACATCCCGGCAGGAGCGAAACACGTTGCCGGTGAAGACGTGGTTACTATGGTAAAGGACGTGTGTGTGTTTGTACAGGGTACAACCGAGCATCAATTAGAGCTGCTACGCACCACGGCAAGTGCAAATAGAGTTTGCTACGAGGATATGTGAAGGCACTGGAATAGCATCTCCTAGGAGCAGAGTGACGCAAGTAATAGCCTGGTACCACTGTTGGCAAGCCGGTCTCTGCTTAGTAACAGTATAATAGTTTGATTCCTATGTTTTGCTACAAATTAAAATAGCTGAGGCTAGGCAGAGTCTGAATAATAGTCTGACAATACTGTCCTTAATTTGTTCAACAAGAGTTTAGGTGCTGGAGTAAGTGGACATGCAGTGCTCAAAGCCTGATTTTTTAAGACGGGACTCGACAGTTGCGCACACACAGCGATATGAGCTCTCATGGCTCCATACCAAGAGGTGATTTTAAAGCACATCTACACATGTAATATGCCTTTGCTGCTCACAATGGCAGAAGCTACCACTCTGAGAGGAAGCCTACAGCAACCTTAAGAAGATGCTGATGAGGAAGATGTACAGTAATTTGTGGGCTCACTTTTCCAAAAATGGCTAAGGCGTCTTCCTGCCTCCTTTCCTTATCCCACAGCTCCATAGTCTTGACAGGCTGTCATGACCTCTCAGAGAAAAGGACTGCCTTAAAGCAATATCTGTAAATGATCTTTCTCATGTAAATTCAATTTGTAATAAAAGTTATTTTGCATTTGCATTTTAATGCATAAGCAGTGCAAAGCAGGGAGCTCCGTAGACAGTTGCAAGAGTGATGACTCATGCTCACCACATGTGTATTATTTACTTTTGGCGATAGAATTATGTTTAAATTAGGCTGCTTGATAACATAATCTACATATTTTAAACTGTTTCCCTATAATTATGATGTGGAGGAAGTGAAGTATGATTTCTTAACCCTGGTCTCTGTCCCTGACATGTTTCAATTGATGGTCTTGTGTAAAAGTACATGCTTTGGCTACAGAATATTCAAGCAGCTGAAATATACTTTTTGTACAGTTGTTGCACATGGAAAGGAGTGATTTAAGATGTATTTCCCAAGTCAGGCAAGAATATAAACTCTAGCTTTCTTCACACTAGCAAATTTAGTCAGTTGTTTAAAAGCTGTAAATGCTGAACGATTTCGAACAGCAATCAAGGTCCCCTCTCAGCCTGTGCCAATTTTTTATAGTAGGATCTCTCATTACACAGTAATATAAAACAAGGCTTTACTGTCCCACTGGGACTAATTCTTTTACAGACACCTAATAGAACTCCTTAGGACTAGGTAGGCTGCTGTTGTTATTATTTTTTTTTCATAAAATAATTACAAAGCACAGGAAAAGTGGACCACCAGTTCATCCGCTTTATTTTCCTTACAATTCCATACTATTGCTGATTCCTCAACTAAATTAAACCTAAAAGGTGAAAGGAGAAGAGCAATGAGACATTCCATTTCCTATTTTTCCATGTTTTCTTTTGTAAGCAGATGGTGTCAAGGAAGCTGTCTTCAATTGGACACAAAGATTTAAGATTTTTATTGTGAGGCACTTGGGCTTCAGCCATTCTGTTTTTCTGGGCTTCTCTTATTATGTCAATTAGAGTGCTTTTTACTTTAACTGGAGTGATACTCATTCTCATCCATTTCATTATTGCAGATGACCAAAGGAAAAGCTGTAGCCAGAGTCTCCTTTAATAAGGCACAGATGAATCTATATTACTCAAGCCTATTTCTTGAGGAACAAATATTTCTGAGTGTGTGTATGTGTGAGGGGAAAGAGCAGTAGGGAAGGTGTATATTTTTGTTCCAGTCTTTTTGGAGGAGAGAAAAGGATGCTAGACTTTTACTGGTCTGAGCCTTTGATGGACTTTTCAGTAAGATCTTAAACATACAGGCTGCAATGCTGCAGAAAGTAATAGGAGATGCAAATTAGAACAGGAAATGAGAATTAAATCCTGATCAGTGGTTCTGCTATCCTATGCTAATGCCAGATGCAGCAACCAAATGCTTGTGTCCCTGCAGCCTCATCATTGTCTGCTTGATGCTGTATGGCTCTTTTGCAGTAAGTATTAAATTAAACTGATCTCATATTTTAGGCACTTAGAACAGACTTTTTTTTTTTTTTTTTTTTTTTTTTTTTTTTTTTTAAGTACAGGTCTTCCCCCTCTTTAAATCACTACTTCTGTCACTGTGTAGACTTAAAGTATGCACTTCGGTATGGAGAGTAACACTGAACAAAAGGCAAGAGAAGTGAGTGATTTATCAATCACTCCACCTAAACCAGTGGTGGAACTGATATTAAGATCAGGTCTCCTAAGTTTGATGACAGTGCTCCCAATTAAACCTGTACTACTTCAAGGTTTCCAAATTTTAAGTTCTGTAAAAAATACAAAAGATGATCAGAATCCAGGCAGGAATTCCTTGCTTATTTGTGGTATAAATAAGTCTTGAATATGAACCTAATTTGGACCTTGGACTGATACTACAGTAAATAAAAAATAGCATAGAGGCACTACTCAAATATTTTTCATGCCTTCTTTCCCCTAAATTTATAAAAAAGCACTAGTTTAGAGTTCACAGCATCTGAGTAGCTAAATTACTGTTTTAGCCAATTACGGGCCAGTTCTGCAGGCCCATATGATCTGCTCATGTGAAAAGTCCGGAAGACTTCAATAAGGGCAAGATTGCACCTCAGGCTTTACAATAGAGAACTTTCCGCTGAAGTAGACGTGTCGGTGGCTAAATCTTGTAAACGATCTGCATGTGTGAGTTATGCATAAAGATAAGCATATGTGTAAGCATTTGTGGGACTGACCCCAAAATTCTTAGATTTTCATCACTACAGATTACAGTTTGCCAAAGCCAACAACTCTATACTGTTCAAGCCTGGGAATTCCGAGGTTTTGCACCCACTACATTATAAAATCCTAAAAAATGCAGTACAAATGCAGAAGAACAGCATGTGCCTATATTAATTCTTTTCTGAAATAGCTAATTCACCTTTGCTAGTATTTTAAATTAATATTTTAAATAGTCACTGGACTATTATGAAATGTACACTGTTTCCACATAGTATTTGGAAAAGGGAGAATTTTCAAGTATTGTTTAAGCTATTTTTCTTAACTTATCTTTAAATACTATCGAGGGGAAACTTCCAGGGAATTTTTTTGTTCATGCTAACCAGGTACATCCAAGACATTAGACACTACCAGACTAGCAGTACTGACATCTGCAGTGAATTAACAATCAAAGTGCTGACTATGAACAGCAAAGTCCAAACTCAGGTGGTTTGGACATAGCTCTGGCTATCACATGGTCCTGAAAGATTGCCAAAGAAGTTTTCTGAAACCAAACGTCAAGGATATGAGTAACGGACAGGTCTTACACTTGCTGGCCAGGTTATGTATCTACATATACGTGCATATGTTACATATGTATATATGATTTGCAAGAAGAAACCATGGTATCTAAAAAGTGGACAAGAACCAACAATGCTGGCGTGTATTACTGTAGACATTACTGGAGCCATGACTTTGGAAAGGAATAGTTACAGCAGAAATGTTTTGTTAGTTTTTTGATTAGCTTGGATCTCTTCTTCCTTCTGGCAGGGGTGGAAAAACTAGCATTTAGGGGAAAATAATATAGGTGAAATAAAAAAGTAATGATAGTACTACAAGCACATAAATCTGTGTGTTTTACTTCTGCATACATATGCACATGTACACAAATACACACATCTACTTTCATGCCCCCATCTAAGGACACCGAATGGGCAGCTACATCATACCTGCAGATGTTTCTGTGATGCTAGCTAGCTTTTTAAGGGCCTGTGCTGATAAATTTACCTCAGAATACACATGAACGTGTGGGGTTGGTATTAGTCTTGTTATAAAGGAGGGAAGGACATTCACTCATCCACCCCCAGAGCTGCCTAATGTGAATTCAGGATTCTCTCTCCTCTCTTCAATTGCTAAGCCAGTCAGGCTGCAGCACCTCTCTCCCACTCACATGCACTCTAGCCAGCTGCTGTTCAGAAGGGAGAAGAGGCAGGAAGGTAACTATTTTTGTGTAAACAAACAAAAAAAAAGATTGTTTACATCTTTGTGTAGATAGTGGGTTAGGCTACAACACTTGACATTTAAAACCTGTTAATACTAATCATGGAAATACTACACAATAGATTGATTATGCCTCAGTAGCTGTGTGAGGCTACCCCCAGCCTAGCTGTAACTCCTTGATCTCTTAGATACTTTTTGCTCTTTCCCCTTCTACTGACCACTTAGAAGAAAATGTGTGATTTCCATTGATTCAGAAAGGATAACAGATCTGTGCTAGAGAGCTGGAATATCATTCCTGTCTGACATTAGGAGTAAAGGTAGCTTTACAGACTGCGGTAAGGGCACCATTTTTTCAAAGATAACCCACCCTTCTGAAACCTCTGTCTATGGCCTGTAAGCTTCCAGATGCAGAGAAGTTAGAGGTTCCAAAGGAGTCAGAACTGTATGGGACTTTATAACTTTGCCTGTGTTAATGGAGAGAAGAGAGAGGAAGCAGGAAGAAAGAAAAAAAAGATTTGGCTCTACACAATCCAAGTAGGTCTTTGTGGCCACAGGCGCCAGCAAAACTATCCAGTTCCGAAAAAAAAAGAAAGAGATGTTGAAAGATACAGTATTTCGACTGGGATGTGGAATCCTCAATAAGAGAGAGAGAGAGAAAAAAAAAGTGATGTAGAGCAATTACAGTGTGAGCAGAATTATGCAAAAAAAGAAACTAGGGGAAGTGTGAAGAGAAAAGAAAGCTGGAATAAGTTATATATCTCACACAATTTACAGTTGTAATGATCGGACAATGCATACGAACTAATAGTTTTTCCAGAAGCTTAGTTTTGTCACTGTTCATTTCCTGTCAGAAATTATTGCACAGAGTTCAACTGTTAAACAGTGGCTACATTTCATTCCAAATATGGCTGCACTTTAGCCTTGGAATTGTTATTGCTGAACTATATCTTTTAAAATTGTTAAAGGCGGCTGAGATCCTTGACAAGGAAAGAGCTACACAAATGTATGATGACTATATTTTACTAGGAAATACTAAACCAAAGCAGGGAGGATAGCAAATAGGGTGGGTTTTTTTGTGGTTACTGCACAAGCTCAGGAATTGTTCTTTTCCAGGCCTTGTCTCTGCTTCTCTGGGTACCTTTGGCAAGCTGACTACATTTGAGCTAAGCTATCCACAACATAAACACAAAAATAGCTGGTCTCCCAGATGTGTTGGGCGACATATTGTTTGTGAAGTATTTTAAGATTCTCTGAGTGAGAAAGAATTTGCATTGTTGTATTTTGCTTGCTATGACATAGTAAGAGCTCTTCTCCAGCTAGCCTCCTAACTGCCTGCTCACTTCATGGGGTTTGGAGGGTGTTAGACACGTATCATACAAGTGAGAGGGGTACAGACAGGTGGGCTGACAGCATGTCCATATATCTTACCTGGTGTAAATGATTTTTGCAGGATAATTTTGCAGAATAGATTATTTATAGTTTTGTTGGGTTATCTTTGGTTATACATATATACACATATACATACATACATACATACATATATAAATATATGTATAGGTTAGCTTTGGGTTTGCCTGTTTCTTTTAGTCATGCTCTACTACATTTGAGGATCTCATCCAATACAGGAGAAAAGAAGTGCTGTTTTTCTTTCAGTTGGAAAAGGTTTTATTTTGATGAGTGTGCAAAATGAGATTTTCCCCTAATCTCCTGTGTAATTCATTCACATAATCTCTTTGCGGGCACATCATATTAATCCTTGTTATTGCAGACAGAACCTAAAACATCGAGAGTGTCAGTGTCTCCTGCTCAACAGAAAAGGACAAAATGTTCAATCTCCTTACTCTTTCCACTATAATAAAGATTTACACTTTTTATTTCTTAATATTTCACTGGAAATATTCCTTGAAATTGGTATTCAGAGGAAAAACTATGTATTTGAATGAGAAACATGCAGTATAGCACTGAGCTATGCCAGCTAAGGGTTTTTCTATTATATGATACTAAACTGCAAAAAGCTGGCTGAAGGGGTTTTTAATATGAGTTAAACCCAAAGACTGAAGCGTATTTTACAGAATCACTATGTTTTCCTTTATATTCAATCTCCATGGCATCTATCAGTGCAGAGTGGATAAAGAGAGAAAATAAATAATAAAACCATCTTGTAAATAGGTTTCTCTTCCACAATATTCCATTTTCAGAGGTTTTAGATTGCCATCCTTGGGCTAGGATTAGCATACAACAAATATCTGTCTTTATTATTAATGAGAGTGACTCATAATACAAATCCCCTGTGCACTAATAAGTGATTAAATCCAGAACAATATTCCATCCTCCTGGTTAGGACTTGTTACTAGATGAAACTTGTTACTAGATAAAAATAATGAACTAGAAAAGGATACAGAGATTGCTTTAACCCCATGGTAAAATTCTTCTGTCTGAAAGGGAAACTGGGATGATTACCTTAGCTGTGAAGGAACTGTTCTCCCTCATGGTACTGCTGAATCATCCCTTCTACAATTAACTTACTGTAACCATTCATAGAAATATGTGTGAAGAACAAATGACCCAAACTGTACCAGTACATTCGCCAGAGCCCAACTATTTCCTAGAAATTGTCAGGAGCTTGTACAGTGTTTTCATTTTTTGTTAAGCACTGTATTTATACTCTCTTCAGTATTTTTGGTGTTTAAAAACCTTTGCAAAAATGAACAAATGAACCTACCACAAGCAATTTGGAGAACAACCTTTTAGGTGTCTTTTTCAGTCATCTCGGCCCATATCCTTATAATTATTTAGGCATTGGTGTGAAGCATATCGTTGAGGATCTGGGTCACAGATATACTAGAAAATGTTATCTTCATTTTAAAGTGCAACTTCAATACAAATGTCCTTGCTTCATGCTGCTGTGTCCCTTTTTGCTGATTTTTACCAGATATCTTTTTGTTAGTGAAAAGAAACAAATCAGTTACCTTGTATTTCAATGCCTTGACTTCCTACTCTTGGGGCACTGTGTTTATCCTGGGTGGAGGAAAAAAAGTAATTTTTTGTGGGAGACTTATATTAAGACACTCCACCGACAGAAAATAGAAGAAACCATTTTCACTGATGTACTGAGAGTAAAACCCAGTGAGAAAGCAGATAGAGGAGATCTGCCTGAATATGTTTAAAATTCTTGCTCTTTCTGGAAGCATAGGTTGAAGTTCGGCCACTTCTCTCTGAGCTAGATAAATACCCCTCAGTGTGCCTTCCTACAGAAAGGGATTTCTAAAAATTAAGATCCTTTTCTGTTCAGCACAGACCTAACAGATGTTGCAGTTCTACAGTCCTTTGCTCAGTGATGGCTGAGTATCCACTTTCTGTGAGCACTGACTGATAGGATTTTTTCAGGATGAAATATGTTAGATGGTATCAATGTCTGTAAGTAGTAATTATGAGCCATTAGATGTCATAATGCTAAGCTCATTTTTCCTTATTTGTCCTAGAAACCAGAGGACTGTTTTGCGTGCTGCTTTGATTCATCTTAGCTAAAATGTTTCTTTCTCCTTCTCACAGAAGAAATGCTGAATTTTGCCAGAAAACATGTCAGTCAGTGTTCAGACATGCTCAGGTTGCCCAGCTCACCGAGTAATTTCTGTTGCACTGTGTCATTGCATGAGGAGAGCAACCTGGGCATTGGGGCAGTATGTGGTGGGGCAAGAGATAGATGAGGAGCTCAGGGAAAGCGGGAAAAGGGAAGTCAGGCTTTGGAGCTAGTGGACAATAAAGGTTGGAAAGATAACAAGTGGCAGAGCCTCAAAAGAGAAGTAGGTAAGAAGAGGTTGCAAAAGAGAAGGGAAGAAATGTAGAAACACAAGGAGAAGCAAAGAACGAGGAAGAGAAGTGACCCAAGAGAAAATGTTCAGGGAAGCATAAGGGCTGCAACAGAAAGCAGTTTACTACAGGGATCTGAGGGCTCCTGCACAATGTGTGTGCAGAATTAGAGGGCTGGTTTTCCTAAATACTACTCAGGGTAGCAGTGACCATGGTTGGTGATTACCCAAAGGCATGGTGGCATTCATATGTCAGGGTTTCTGAATGCTGTTGCTTTGACTCTCATACTGAAGAAAGAGATAGCCAGGGAATGCTACTGACACGACTGGTCAAACACCTTGAAATTCCTGACACTCTCTTGAGGCAAAAACACATGCAAAGGAAAATGTACAAATAAGCAAATAAAAAGAAGTCACAAATATTTTCAGAGCTATTTCTCAGTTTTCAAGGCAAACGTTCACAAATACATCCCCCTCAACCCTCCCACATGTCAAGTGCTTGTTCCAGTCTAGTAGAGACCAGAACCGGATGTGAGAGGAACTGCAGAGAATCTGAGCACAATATAATGCTTTTTTTCATCTTTATCTTACACAGTTCCAATAATTTTTTTCTGGTATATATTGTTATAGTACTCCTCTATGCATTTAAAAGGATTTTGTTTAATCACTGGCTGTTACTGCTTTAATTATAATAGTAATATTCTCCTTACAAAGCTCTGGAAATAAGACACTCTCACATTCCAGTCTAATAAGATTTCTGCATTCTATTTGTTTGCAATACTTTTAAGAACCTTGTAAGCACTATTTATACTGATTCTGGTCTCCTCTCGTGAAGAATCACATTTGGCTAGGTTTCTCTTGTATCTGAAGCCAGCCTAGTCTTTGCCTGAGTCTCTTTTGAGCACATTATTTTGTGCTTTTTTCTGCATTACCAAGACCTGCCCAGAGTCTGAACAGATTAGGAAGAGCTGCTAAAAGAAATACATATTCACCTGACAATGCCTGCCATGATTGCAATCAGCCAGTGAGGACCAAGGAATGGCCTTTCTGAATATGTTCAAGTGGCAGACAAGAAGATAAGCAATAACAGCAGATCCTAATAAATCGTCAGAAAAAAGGATCAGAAACAATATCTAACTGTTAAAGCCTTTTAAGCACATGCAGTTGAGGCAAATCTTGTAGCCTTGACACAGAGAAAATTCCCGTTAGAATTAACAGGAATTTGCCTGAACAAGGATTGAATGACTGCAGTCTTTCAGCTCAACCCTACAAGCCTTTTCTCATGACAGCATCCAATTAAAATTAATGAAGTAGTAACTTGTTCAAGATCACCTAGGGAAATGATGGGAGAGGCAGGAGGGGATATCAGATTACACGAGTCACTGCCTGCTTTCCTTGATATTACAGAGTCAAAAATGTCTTGAAAGCATAAAAATGCTGAAAAATAGTGAAAAATGCTGAAAAATAGTGAGATAGTGAATAATAGATAGTGGATAGTGAAAAATGGTAAGCCTTTAGGTAAAGTGGCTCCCAGGCAACCAGTTCAATGTGATCAATTTGCATATATATCACTATTGAGGTATAATGTTCTGCTTTCTAACAATATTTATAAACTCTCCCATATGCAGTCAGGTATTGTTAAAAAGTGAGCATCTCTTACAATTTTCAGTAGAATAGAATTATATCTTAACATGTTTGGTGGGCTAGATCTCTGTTTTCTTCATATGTATTTTATTTCAAATCTCTGTGACAGCTCAAAGCAGCCCCAAGATGGTTGTCTTTCTCATGCAGCTGGCTGTGCCTGGCTTTGCTGCTTGCTCAAAACAAATTGTTATACTCTGGCTGTGACCAACTCTCCTTCTTCCTCTAGCTCACCCTCTACACTGGATGCAGCTGAAGGGAGCTGATGTCCCTTCACAAGCTAGCTGGGAAGACAGCAGTTAAAGCAGCTTGCCATCACCTATGACATTAGGGTGGCAGGAGGGGAATGAGGAGGATGTGAGGATCTAGCCTGCTATTTATAAAATAAACAAGTTGCCTTGCTTGTGTTGCAAGTGCCACATGGGAGTCACTGAAAACAGGAAGAGTTTCAGAAATCTAATTTACTCTTCATTGTGTATGCTGTTTGATTACCTTGTACATTTCTTCCTGCTTGCAATAAAAATAGTTACTTTGCAAACATTTTCATTTTAGGGCTTTATAGCACTCACACATCCATATGACATTTGAATTGCAAATAGTGTAAAAAATATTTATTAAAAATAGTCATTTCCTTTGGAAATTTATGTATATATGCATCTATGTCTTCCTATTGTTTTCAGTTACTATGAATGTTTGTTGTAGCTGTCCTCTAGCAGGCAGCTTTTAACTAGCTCTGATGTCTGTAAGTGAGGAAGAAGGAAGGAACAGTACATTTAATGTACTTTCTCAGGAAACTGTTTAATCACAGCTTTTGAAAGAAACGTCTGAATATTGTGCAAGAACTTCAATGCACAGAGAAAACTCTCATTGACTGGACATTCAGTACCACCTTATCTGACACCTATGCAATTCAAATGATTAAATGAATTCAAGAAGAAGGTCCTAGAATGAAATGACATCGTCCCCTGTTTTTCTGGCTATGTCCTCCTCTCCCAGATTACTGAGCTCAAAATCAGGAGCAAGCTCACTGTGGTCCATTGTACACCAAAACGAACAAGAAAGTGCCTGTGCCATAAATAAGAAACATGTCAGCACATGGCTGTGAACATCATGATGGTGTCATCTACATCCCCGAATCCCAGAATGTATTTCCTCCAGTATGCTAACTAGCCTCATGGAAACAGCACAAGAGGCATTAAAAAACCCTAGTACGGAGCAGAACAAACTCACATATGCCATTGATAAGGGTAAAACTGGTAAGTTCCCCCTGGGAGAAATTTCTTCCCAAGTTCTTCCCACAGAGAAGCTGAAATGTATTCTCACTTTCGAGACACTGCTAACTTTTCCTGGAAAGGAATAAAGGCCAAAGTTTATTTTCATTATCCTGGGCTGAAGTTGGCAAAGTCTTAAAATATATATATGTGTGTGTGTGTGTGTGTGCGCGTGTATATACATTCATACATACATATATATATATATATATATATATATATATATATAAAGGGAGAGAGAGAGAGAGAGAGAGAGCAACATGGTCCCTGATCATAATGAAACACTGAGTTATAGAAATACAACTAGTTGTCTTAGCTTTCTGCTCAGCATTATGATTAGCATTTCAAAATAACTTATATTTGCTTCTCGTAGGTTATTATTTCTTTTGGAAGCCAGAACGTGCTTTTTATTTCTTATAGAAGCCAGATGATGCTTTTTAGATGTTGGTAGCAGAAACAATTCTTAAGGTAATACAGCAGTAGTGTAACAATGTGTCTATCAATAGGGTTCTCTTTCATGGAGGTCAGTTGTAGATGCGTAGAGCTGGTATGAACTTAGGACCTTTGTCACTTTGCTGAGATTAATGATGATGGTGGCATTGCTTGTCACACTGCTGGGCAGTGACACCATCTGAAGCGACAGGCCAATTTCATGCAGAAGTACACCATGAAATGGAGGGCATGCAAAGATCCTGAACTAACTAGCTAGCCTTGTCCACTCTGTGACCCTCCTTTATCCTTTGTTACTATCAGTTTATCTCAATGGTTTCTGTGAAGTTACTCATGACATGCACCAGCATAAATGAGATTAGAAGATGACTCCTTGATTTAGCTCCATCTCTGTACTGTCCCTCTATTTCTTTGGTAAACAAGAGGCTTCATATTTTTTTCTTAAATAAGCTGGTAGAATGCTGCCAAATTAAGTTCTTTATGGTTTATATACAACTGTAAATAATCACCTAGGAGGCAAGTGCAGGGAGAGTCCAGACTTTTTTTCCCAAGGTGCCTAACTCTGTGTCTTCAGGTGACATAAATCACCATAGATCTATTCCTCTCATGTAGCGTCTTTGAAAAGGGACTTTCTACTTCAGATCTAAAAGATTATGCTCTGTCCACTGAAATCCACGAGAAGACTGACACTGGTTTGAATGGCTGCAGGATGTGGGGCCTGCAGGGTCTGATTTTCAGAAGTTCTGAGCTCCAGCTTTTCCCATTGGCCTCAGTTGAAATGCAGGAAGATTAGAAATACTGGCCCTATAATATCAAGTCATCGTGCTGCACTGTAAAACAGCAGAATACTAAACACTACGTTAGGTTAAATGTTCTTTGAAACTGGTGACAGTGCAGCAGAAAGAGATGAGCTAGAAATAAAAAGTGAACTGAGTGTGCTACTTTCATCAAAGTCAATGCATGCAGCATACACCACATGGCAACTCATAATTAACTGGCCATATTTAAGCAGTATGGCATGGCAGGGCACAGATCATGAAGTCAAAGAAAATTCCAAGTGTCTTCAATTTCCTGACAAATGTCATTTTACCAGCAAGATGCCCCATTCTCCTACTGTCTTACTGCATTCATAAATTGAAATTAGTATTTTAAGTGTTATTTTCAGTCCAAATAATGATAGATGTTTTAATTTGAGGGTTGCTGTGATATATTATCCTATTAACAAGATTTTTTCCTTCTCCGTCTCCCCTAAGTGATGCCCCTATTTGCCCTTCAAGATAAGTCTCCTGACTACATTTTCAATGCTACTAGACCAAAGAAAGCTTCTACTGTTTTTTAACAAATATATTTTTAAGGTGAATTTCTAACTTTTTTATGGAGGACACATACATAAAGCTATTCTGGAGCAGCATCAACTAACATACTATTTTCCTTTGGAAAGATACAACTACTAATGTAAAGTTAACAGGGAGATCTTTGAGCTATACAAAAACATTACTTTGTAAGTCATACTCATAGTCCAGCAAGGGAAATGATCCTGTCTCTTTACTCAGCCTCATCTCAAGTACTGCGTCCAGTTCTGGGCTCACCAGTACAAGAGAGACATGGAGGTACTGGAGAGAGTCCAGTGTAGGGCTAGGAAGATGATCGGAGGACTGGATTACCTGCCCTGCAAGGAATATCTGCAAGAGCTGGGCCTGTTTAGCCTGGGGAAGAGAAGACTGAGGGGGGATCTTATCAATGTGTATAAGTACCTGAAGGGAGGGTGTCAGGGGGACAGGGACAAACTCTTTTCAGTTGCCCTGTGTGACAGGACAAGAGGCAATGGGCATGAACTGAAACACAAACTGAAGTTCCGCCTGAACGTGAGGGGGGATTTCTTCCCTGTGAGAGTGACAGAGCACTGGACCAGGTTGCCCAGAGAGGTTGTGGAGTCTCCTTCTCTGGAGATGCTCAAAACCCGTCTGGGTGCAACCCTGTCTAACATGCTGTAGGTGACCCTGCTTGAGCAGGGGGGTTGGACTAGATGATTTTCAGAGGTCCCTTCCAACCTCAACCATTCCGTGATTCTGTGATTCAGTGAGGATGATGGTTTATCTCCAGGAACAACTCATCCCACATGCTTCATCTATAGTCAGATCTAGTTCCTGATCTCATTCGTTTTGTTCCTGGAGTAGCTTGAATTTGAATCACAATGAAAACTGAGTTGTGAATTCAAGAAATAACCATGTCTGGTGTTAGTGCTTTTTCCTCCTCAAGAGCATATGCATTGTTCATTTTAAATTCAAGCCTATAGCACACACTGACTGGTTTGTGGACAAAGAGCTGCTAAAATGTCCAATTCCCTCCTTCAGAAGAATAAGTACTTTTTTTGTTGTTTGTTTGTTTGTTTGTTTGTTTTTCCAAATCCTTTGCCAGAATGTCAGGTTACTTCTTCCACCAGAAACCATAGTAAGAGCGTAGTGCTCAACGCACAATGCACATTGCACTGACAGGCAGACACAAAACTCAGTGAGTTAAGAAGGAGAGAGGGGAAAGCATGCAGTTTTTTTCTGAGGCCACAAGGTGAGTATGGAGTATTTAAACAAGTTTTCAATTTTAATGCTGCATGTGGAAGACCAGTTAGAGAGAAGAAAGAGGAAGAATTTAGGCTAGGTTGGCGATCTTCAGTCTGAAGGAATTGAACCTTTCTCTCACTTACAGAGACAGA
Source organism: Rhea pennata (assembly GCF_028389875.1). Classification (NCBI taxonomy): domain Eukaryota; kingdom Metazoa; phylum Chordata; class Aves; order Rheiformes; family Rheidae; genus Rhea; species Rhea pennata. Next base: position 76,644,489 of record NC_084663.1, read on the forward strand.
ATAATATGAGTATCTTCGTTCCTTTTCATTTGTGTGAAGTGTATGTGCACATTATCTCAGCCTTTTGCAGAAGCTGTATGATTTGTGCTGAGAGACTATCTCTGGCTCTTCCCAGTGATGCCACTGTTAAAGCACAGAGGCGGATATTACTTTAAGACCTAACCAAGGAAGCCTTTGTGGTTGCCCACGTGATCAGACAGCAAAAGGATGCACTGGCAGCATCATCTCTCTGGCCATGCTGTCTTGTCCTTGACCATGCACTTCCGTAATTCCTGCTGACTTGTGTTGGGTAATGTCTTCTGCCATTAAGATCACTGAGAGGCCACTAAAATGTGTGGGGCCACAGTTTGGTAATAGAAGGAGCTTGTTACTTCGTCAAAATTAATCAAGGCTTTAATTTTGATTGAATGGCACTATTACTTGATGCAATAGACACTGTCAAATATGATTACTGAGTAGAAACAGAAAAGCTAGTACTCTAGAGTGGAATACTAAAATAAATCTCAATATCATGTTATTACCAAGTTATCTTTTATAGGGACCATGACACCATATTAAATGATATTCTAGTTCATCCTTGACGTTAAGTAAATCTTTTCAGATCTGATGAATACTGAGAAAAATGTTGAATTGTATATGTGGACAATAGCAGAGCTCTTTATACATCTTGAGACACTCTCTTGTTTAGTTGAGAAAGATTCTATTCCTGGTGATTGCTCTTATATTCATGGCAATAAAGCTCTGGAAATCTGTAGAGGCAGATTCTTAATATATTATGCTTTGTGTGTATTCTTACTTAATATGTATTCTTAATAGTTTAGCTTAAAAGAAAATCCAAGAATATCCAGCCAGCCAAATAGTCTAACCAACAACATATGCCAACTTCACAGCTAATTGCCTGTTTTAAGTCAGACTAGCTGAGTATCTGCTACCTTACATTTTTACTGGCTGAACTCAAAAGATTTTTTTTTAAATAACATAGATTGTGAAATAAATTATTTAGAATTACTAAATATTTTGTCTGACCAGAACTGGGGTGTTATCTTTCATTTTTTACTCCTTTTATTTAATTGAATGTTAGCAACTTTAAAATAACCCTGAAAGCAAAAATTGAAACATCTTGTTTGGAAACATTGAATTGCAACATTTTAATCCTTCCAATATTTTTTCCATTTTTCAGCTATCAGCCAAATCAGTGAAGCGTTGTGACTATTGAACACATGCATTTTTGGTAAACAGATTGTTAGTAAAATATATGAGTCTAAAGTCACTAGAGACTACATGTCATAATTTTCTAAGATCGTTAATTGGAAAGAAATATGTCTCATTTTGATTTATTTGTAAAACACTGAATGTATATCTAACCTTGAATTACGTCATTTGATTGATGATCACTGACTTTCATAATTTGTACTAAGTAGAATCTCATCAATATTGCCCACCAATACAGGACTCCCATTGAGTCAGTCCAGTGGGTACAGCCCCACCAATATCAGACTCCCACTGGGTTAGACTATGGGCGCACACAGTTGATCTCCTTCCTTATAAGGAAGCATTCATAGCACAAGTGCTTAAAAATATCAGCGTAGAAGAAAGCACAATAATCTGCTTTTTAGGAGTTTAGTGCTAAGGCATACACAGAGTGAATGATTTTTCTCAAGTTTTGCAGGAAATCTGTAGAGAAGATTAGAAACTGAACCAGCTTCTCTTGAGGCCCACTGTGGTGTGTTGCTAGTACAAGACAATCGTTGCTGGAAAGAAAAGACAAGCCACAGTTACTATTTCATTATATGCTGAACTCCAAATGTGGCCAAGGATAATCTATGTCTCCATGAGCATCAAACTAACCACTCAGCTACTGGTGCAGAACAGGACAAGAGTCTTCAGTTTTGTGTGAACTGAGCGGTTTCCTCGTTATTATTATTAATGTGCATTAGTATATTGTTTTTGAGTCTCAGCCATAGATCCAGATCAGACTGTGGTAGGCACAGCACAATCACGCATCAAATAAAAGAGCACTCCTTCTCAAGGAGCTCATAGCCTAAGCACTGTGGGTACCTCCAGTACCCGAAGCGATTATGATTGCAAATGAAGACAGTAGTGCACAGCTGTGACATATGTAAGGCCTCAATATTTTTATAAATAATGATAGGCTTAGAGGCATATGAGGATTTGAGTTTTAATATGCTGATGAAAGATTCTGTGTTTATATGCTCATAAAAAAAAGAGCTTTAGAAGACATTTATCATAACAGAAAGTTCCTCTTTTCCCCTATTAAGAATATTATGTTCTGTGGGAGATTTCAAATATTTATTTGCAATTACATTTCCAGTAAGAAGGACACAAAGGGAAAAAAAAATGATTTATACATATATACATATATATATATACAAAGAAGTTACCAGGAAATATGAAAGCTGGAGAAGATAGCTATTTTTCCTCTAACTGGCATGCAAATAAAACAAATATAGTTGTCTCTATGGATATTTATTTGCTAAATGTAATCCAGCTATTTATGAAACAAGAAAAAATATGAGAAAAAAAATGACTCCAAATGAAGGAAAGAAGATTTAGCTAAATTCTTACTACTCATTTTTTTAACAAAAAATAATTTAGTAAGATAATAGTCTTTGTAATCTGAATCCAAGGACCCCAAAAATATGAAATTCTTTGCTGCTGAGAGCCTGGATTGCTTATAAACAAATTTATATTAGAACTTGCTTAGCTTTTTCTTAAGTAGATTAACTTTTACTGTCTTTGTTGTATTTGTTGTCATCAGTTAATGATTTGAGCTAAGCCAAGTCACACACAGAGTCACACAGAGAGTTTACTCATGTTGAAAAGCTATTTCAAGAAAGCAGATACTGTTCCTCTAGGTAGTGTTTCACTTCTTACACATTTGTTTTTACATTACTGGAGTGGTAACCAGTTCAAGGTCTGGGGGCAGAATCTAGTCTGGAGACCAGACCAACAACTATTCCTTTAAAGATCACTAATATCTGGCAGCACAGATCAACTTTGTTTACAACTTCTTTAAATATTCTGTGGTGAATTTCTTACTACTAGGTTATTAAAGGTCAGTAGCATCTTAAGCAAATGGACAGGAAGAAGCTTTCACATCCCATTACTCTAGCAAAGACTGTTTACCTTCCCATGGGAAGTTTCTCTATTTCTCTATTGTGACAAAGCACTTAGGTTTCTAAACAAGAGAAGAAAGTGGGTGAGATGGTCAATTTAGAATAGCCAGGAAGTAAAAGGACAGCTGGTTGTTCTCGGAAAAGAGAGAGAGGGCTATCGAAGGGGTTATGCTTTAAATATCCTGTTCAGCTTCTGTTGAAATCCCTAATTTTGATCATTCTGAAACATAAAAATTTCTTAACTATAAAACTCTCTGCCCACTGATATGAAGGAGTATTTGGCCTGCCTTTACAGGAAGGCAGGTGTTTTAAGGAAGATGCTAGAAGAGCCAGCAGCTCATTGGTGCTTGATTCATGGCATTGCAATAATCACTGCTTTTGAATCTGTGTTAGCAATAGTAAGAGATTTTTAAAGAAAGTTTCCTTAATGTAGATAAGGCTTTAAAGACAGATTGTGTGCTGAAAACATCACTGGAAGTTTTTCAGAACAGTCTGTACTCCCATTTGTTTTGAATGATGCAGATACAGTTGACTCTTTCCTGGGGGAGTGATAGGCTAAACGAGGTCTTTTGCAACCTTATTTTTATGGTCTATGATTTGTCTTTGCAAATGAGTCTTCTTTTTGGGAGCTATACAAGAACTTGTTTGTCTCTCGGTGTTCACATGTAATTCCAAGACATGCTCAGAGGAAGTGACATTATTCCAGAACTGTGGCTGAACTGCTCTCAGGCAAAAGCTGGGTCAGGCCAAGTCAGTGTTGGGATGGAAGACCTTTGGAGAACATCAAGTTGTTGAGAATGGTAGAAAAGCCGGAAAATGACAGAACTTTTGTTTTTTGTATGAGACATCAAGGTACCAGTCACCTCTGGTTATTGTTCAGGATATTACACTACTAGCCTGACAGTATGTCCATATCCTGGTCATACTGACAATTGGCCAAATGTTTCTTACTCCCATTGTGATTTAATGAGTACAAGAATCTGTTTGCTCCTTCTGTCCCAGCTTCAAGATCAGGACCTAGATTTCCGACTGCCGGGAAGAAAGGTCCACAGCTCTGGGGCAATCACAACTGTTCTGTTTTTTTTTTTTTTTTTTTTTTTTATGGCTTATTGGCAGGGGACTTTTCTGTTGATAACTTGGAGTCACAGCACACAACACCATGTAGACATGCCTCAGCTATCTCCAAGTAAGCTGATAAAGAGCCCAAGAGAAGTAACAGGCTGATGAAACTGTATTGCTTCTTAGAACAGACACAGCTTGCTCAGTATTAGTTCAGGTATTTTTAGTATTTTTATACTATTGCATTGATGTACATCAATTTATGAAATGAACAATAAAGGTTGAGATCTATTGATCTTGTGGTGCACTGGTAAACTGAGACTCTGCCCCGTTTCATGACTGAGATATTATTCCTGGGACAAAAAGTCTCTATTTCACATTGAAAAGTATACCATGGAGGGCCTAAAGTGGACCCTCACATGATATGCCAGATAAATGCTATAGTATGACCACTAACACTTACATGAAGGCAAGTGCCAACTAGTGCTTTGTAACAATCTCAAGAGAAATAGCCAGTATCAAGCAAGAAACAGAGATGAACCTTTGTCTAAATCTGAGAATACTCAAATAGAAGTCTTCTCATCTGCAAAATGAGAATGCTGGAGCATGCCAGATAAACATATTTTAAAAGCCTCACTGAAAAAAAATTACTTCTAGACAAAAAGCATGTGAAAACAGTGCACAAAGTATTTATGAATCATCCCTTCATACAATGAAAGTTGAATTGGTAAAAACTTGAGAAAGAGCATTTAAACTTCACACCAAATGGATGTTATTACCAAATATATGTTTTGGATATTACCGAAAACTGAGAACACAAAACTGCTGTTATTCATCTGTTGGCACTCTTGCAGGAAAAAAAAAAGTACAATTCATAGTAATGATTCCTAGAGCTTGCTGCTTAGGGTTGAAGCAATATTGTAAATTCTTATATGCTTATAAAAGAGAGACTATGGTGTGCGTCTCTATGTGTATTGCAAATAAAAACTGCTAAGTGTTCATTTTAAGAAACACACTCCCAAAGATTTTTTAAAATTGCTTATGGGAAACTCATTTATGCATCTGCTTCCTAGGAAAAGGCAAAACGAAGTTATCATGACAACATTTTATTGTGTACAAAATTAGTTTGATTACTAAATTAGAAAGGAATTCCAATAGAAACAGATATAACAATAGTATGGCAAATAAAAACCTCATGGCTCTTTTTTCTTATACTTAGAAAATGAAGAATGATTAGCCACATACTACACCAGAACCTGTGTTGTTGACTGTATAGTTAAAATATGATGATTTCATATGATATTAAATACACTGTTTATTAAGTATCCTGCTTGTTCTGTTTTATACTGATTTTGTTTTTTTGTCTGCATATGAAAACTATCTGCAAATGGAGGATTTCAAGCAATTGTTCTTATTTCTTTTTATTGTGTATTTTGATTTTATATCCATGACACAACCGTTGTAACATGGTTTCTGTGGTTAAAAGTTTGAAAGAGTCAATGTCTCTTCACTTTACACACATATTATAAGCCTCTAAAATGTAGGTACTAGGATGATAAGTTCTGTTCCTAACTATTTTGAAGCCTTGATAAGTTAGACACCTAGCTGACGTGCTTAAATTAGAAACAAGGTCATGTTAGGCTTCCTACGCAGTTAATTCATGCTTCCTGAGGGAGATTCAGCCCACCTATGATATGAATCACCCACTGGAGGTGCCTATCACTCTTCATTGACTGCAGAGGGACACTATGGTGACCTTAATCCAAATATAGATTCTTTAGCTGGGTACTTGAAGTTACGTGAAAGGAATTCTTTACGACTCTCTAGGTAGTTAAATAAATTTAGATTAGATAGGGAAAAAAGGCAAGATGAAATGTGAAAACATGCTGAGTTCAAAGAACCCGAACACTTTTGGTATTTGACATTTTGCTAAGAAAAATAAACCTTGCAGAGGTACTTCTATCCCCCATCCTTTATGTTCCATTTTGGTCTCTGACCTTCCATCTCAGAAAAGAATCCAATATAAAAATAAATATGACATGGTTAAGAAGGCTACTTGCTCAAGAGCATAAGAACTCATGTACTGGGTCAGACTAAAGATCCACCTCTGCCATCTCCTGTGTCTAGCAGTAGCCAGAAATAGCTATTCAATGGAGGACTATAAGTATTGGAATAAACACAATGTAACATTTGCTAGCAATATTCTTCCATTTTCTAACATTTCTTTCCATTTCTAACCCCTGTGGCTCAGGGGTGTCCTGAGACAGAAGTGATGACATCTTTATAGTCAACAACATTCAGTTATATTTCTCCTATAATTAGCTGTCAAATGTCCTCTTGAAACTATGCAAGCTTTTGGCACCCACAGCTTCCTGGGGCAAGGAATTCCACAGCTTAACTACATATTTTAATAAGACTTTCCTTTGTTTCTTTTGAGTTTGTGGTGTTTTCTGTACTATATTCTTTTCCACTTAGCATGTGAAACCCTTGGTCATCCCTCTTGCCTTCAAAACCTCTGAAAGGTAATTATTTGTTGCAAGCTCACAAGTGACTGAAAGATATGAAGAGTAGTGCCTCCTTTTCCTGTCTTTCTACTCAGCTGGAAAAAGTAGTTAAAACACAAAAGAAGTTAAAGGTCTTGTAAACACTAATACCACAGAAGAGTGAAATTAAGAGAGAATAGTGATGATGGATCAAGAACAAGAGCTGAAGAGAAACAGTCTGAGATATTTCATATCAAATCTAAATGGGGGAACTTCAAAGGAGGTTATTCTGCAATTGTAAGAGTTCCTGAGAGGACACAGAAAGCCACCTCTGAAAATATGTCTCCCTCTTCCCTGAAGAAGTTTTTACCCTGTTGGATAAAAATGCATTTAATGTTGATAGGTTACTGGCTCCTAAACCACCATTAAATGCTAAACCTCAGGAACTGGTTGGTACATTTTTCAAATTCCCCCTTAAAAGGAAAACAAAGAATGCAGCTAGCCTGTGATAAAAAAAGAAACCCCTTCAGAGAACACAGTGTATTAAAACGATTATTTTTCAAGATTTAGGCAAAAGGCAGAGAATAAGAGAGATCAGACTTTTCAATCAAGTATGCTAAGCAGGGGAGATCATCAGCCCAGCTTTAGTTCGACATTGTTGAGAAAGTGCATCCTCTTCAGAAGCTGGAAAAAGGTTAAAATATTTGTAGGTTTTTTTTTGTTTGGTTCATGTCAAGTTCTTTCTAGTTGTTACAACTGTCTAATCTACCCAGGTACAAAAACTTGTCCAGTGGCTGTGACTAACATGGCTGGTTACTGTTTCAGCTCCAAGCACATACACTACTATCTCCTGGAATAGGTATAGCAAGTTTTACTGATGGTTGAGCGTACAATGGCCCAGGAAGAAAGTAAAAGGAATATCTAATTCCTCTGGGCTCTCAGGGGAATGAAATACCTGTAGGAAGAATGCATTTAAATTGTGTATCAGTTATATGAGGTATCTTTGTCTCCTTTAGCTATGCCAGGGAGTTAATGACATGTTGGCAGACACATCTAACTGGGCAGATCAATACAGACAATTTGTTTGCAGACAGTACAATGTTATCTCAGCACTGAAATACGCCAAAGAGATGGTTTCCCTGCAGGAAAGCACTAACTCCACTTTTTAAAAGCAGTGTCTGCAGAAAACCCCTCTGTGCCACCCTGCCTGATTTCTCAGAGTCCGCAGTAGCTTGCTACTCCATGTGTTGAAAGTATGAAAGAGGCTACTCTTGCAAAATAAGACAATATGATGTAAATATCCTGAAGGATGCATTGATGTGACTGCTGAAAGGAAGTGAAGGTAATACAAGTTGCTGAGCATCTGACTACAGTGATTTCAATCCATCTAGAGCTTTTATTTATATCTTTTTTTCCTTACTTCTTCTTGGATTTTGTTCTTCTCAGCTGTTCACTCTGTGCTGCCACCAATCACCTCTCTTCCACAGGTCCACTCTCTTTCCCCCTTGTCCCATTCCCTCTCACCCAGCATCTTAGTTTCCCTGCTCCTATATTCTAGCCAGAGCTGCTCAAAAACTCAGGCCGTGAATATAATAACCCGGTGTATGAAATGAGTATGGAAGAGTTACTGGCTGCTTTGGGGTGGTTGATATGTTCCAAACGTTTATAAGTTGTGGCAATAGAGTTTATTTTCTTCACTCATTTCTGCCTGTCTTTAATATAGGAAAGAAAAAGGTCTTTGCATGTGAAGTCTCATTGTGAGGAGAAGGAGATGGAGCTACTACAGTGTCAAATGTCTCAGTTCAAGCCTTAGCTTCCATTACAAATACTCATGTGCTGTATCTGGCAAATGTATTAAGATGAAACAATAATACACAGGAATCTTTTGACATCAGTTAAAACATACTAAATTTACCAAGTTTCCATTTTCCATGTCCCTACAAAGTTCTTGCTATCCTGCCATATGAGAAATGTAGAATCATCTGAGAAGGTACTAAGTGTTGGAAAAACCACTTACCAGCATGTCACATCTTCTCAGCATGTCCCATGCTATCCTCCACCTCAAATACACAGGCTGGTTAGCTTGCTTGAGATGCTAAGTGCCGCTTTTTCACTGTAAGCCAATCAAAACTACAATGGTGCTGGAATTACATTTTGAAGGCGTACAGCTAAGTGATATCTGGCAGTTGGTATCTCCAATAGGTGGTGATTGTTCATACTTTCACTATTATCTAGGTTCTATGCTTGTGCAGATTTCTTTCTGCTTTGCAAGGGCTTGTTAATTTTTTAGCTGACATCTGCATCGCTAAAACTGTTTTCTCCGATTCTGTATCTGTAATATGCTGAATGGTTACAGATCCAAGGAACAGACACACAAGGGATTCTATAGATAGATATTTCAAAAAGTTTATGGAGGAAAATGAACTTGCTTGTGGAAAACAAAGAAGTAAAAACCCTTCCTGTAGCACATCTACTACTGGATATGCCCTGTTGAAAAGTCAAATTATTATTATGGAAAAGTCTTAAGAGACCTTGAGAGAAAATAAAAAAGACTTTGATTTAACCTGACATTGTAGGTTCTATTTCCAAATAGGTAGCAGTCTCTGACAGATAGCAATAAGAATTCAGAAAAGTATGCTCAGGTCAGACTGAATTTCTCCTTTGTAGACATAGGTATTATTTCCAGGAATTAGTTGAAAAAGTAGGCATTTTTCAGCTGATGAAAGTTCTGATTACTTTAAGTAGCCTTTTTGCGTAATCTTCTGTAATAAGAAATAGTAGATTACCAACATCATCCAAAGCTTTCTGATGAAATGAAAGAATCCTTTCAGTTCTCAGAGCCCTAGGACCAGCTGGGTGTCAGCACACTGGTACTTTGGGGCTATTTATTCAAAAACTGCCAAAAGCTATGGCAGCCCAGCCCAGAAACTTTCATCGCCTATGAGAGAGCAGGATGTGAAGAATTTGAAAGTGGGGAAAGCTTGTGCCTTGGAGGATTTGGTTACAGAGATCACATGCCTTTCCTTGAACTTTTTTGTTAAAAGATGCTTAGACCATTTAGTGAATCACTTTTGGAGAGTGACTCTGGGGAAAGCCCTAGTACTGTGCTCCACAACTAAAGCAGGGATGCTGTGTTATGTCTTAACTTCAGGCGGATATCTCTTTTTAACAGTGCTGTCAGAAGCCTGGTTAAAAGCTGATAAAGACAGAATAAATTCTAGCAATGAGCCTGAAAATGCTTTGGGGCTTTGTTTTGCATCCAAATCAAGTCAGATTTGTTAAAAACTCTGACAGCCATTGACAACTTATTCGTACCATAGCACGAAATCCACAGATCTCAATGTGCTATTTCAGGCTTATGTGGAGAAAAGGAGGTTTATCTTCTACCATCTACAAACTTGGATTTGAGCCTGTGTTTGGTTCCAGCATTCAGACCCTGTTTCTTCCCCAGCTTCTCACATCATGAGCTAAAGAGCCTCTGACACCTCCATTATCTTCTGAGTCATTAAAACATCATCACATTATTATTTTTGATTTGTTTTTGAAGTCATAATTTGGTGGGTTCATCTAGACAGTAGACCTTACAGAATCATCCAATAGGACATAAATTAATAGTATGTGCTGATAATACCCCTTGATACATATATCTAGTGCTCCAGACTAGAAATTCAGTCCTATTATCAGTTCATTCCAAAAATGAATCAATATTTGAGTCTGAAATTAATTGGGAAAAGTATGATTTGTTGGAAATCTCCCAAGAGCCATGTAATGGAGAATCTCTCTCAGAGGAATCTCCACAGGGAAATGAATGCAATTAAGGACCAAGGTAATAAACTGCCAAGAAATTTTAACTAGCTTGAGAAGCCTTATTTAAACCCTGAGTTCCCACTGTGAGGTGAACAGGGAACAGGGAACATCATTTCTCCCTGAGCTACTGCAGAAAAAATTTAAGTACAAAAATGAATATTCTACATAAATATCCTGACATCTTCTGTTGCCTCCCTGCATATACCCTCCCAAATTATTAAATCAAAATTAACAGCATTTATACAGGTCTCCTGTGTGATTCCGGTTAGCGCCCTCGTGTTGCATTTAAAGAAATCCAAATTAGTGTAGGCAAAGTGGCAAGGATCTTTTCCCTTTCCTAATGCTAAGCAGCATTCTGAATTGTTGCCCTCACTAGTGCATCAATAATAAAGATAAAAAATAAGAATTAAGAATCTAGATCAGAAACTAGATCAGACACTCCCGGACTGTCACAGCTCCCAGAATGCCTACCATCTCTCTTCTCCGCACTTTGTTTCTAATGAAGGACTCCACTAGCCTCAAGTTCGTTATGAAAACAGGTCATAGCTCTTAAAAAGGGTCCCGGTGGCAGACAATACCTTGAAAATATAAGATTTTTTTTTAATGGCTTGCAGACTGCTTCAACCAAAAATGTAAATATCAACTCTATTAGTCACTAGTTTGAGCTGGACAAAGGGCCCTTTTCTCTAATGCCTGCTAGGGCTATAATAAGGAAAAATAGGACACAGGTAAATGTTGCCTGGGACTGTCCAGCAGTTAGGCAATTGAAGGAAGAGGGAGACTCAAGAATTAAAATGGCCTTCGGGAGCCAAATGTCTGCTGAAAATCACATTCGCTGTATTTATTTGCTGAAATGTATTAAATCAGACCACAATGCCTTTAGTTTTCAACGGCTGCAAAGATCATGCCTGCGCTGAGTGCACGAGTTTACAGAAAAAAGAGAAATGAGCTTGTGCCCAGAATAGCACAAGGGTATTTGGCCATTTTGAAGGAACAGCCAAAGACAGGCGAGCTTGTCACCCTTGAGAGCAAGGAGACAAATTCAGACCCACTCGGAGCACGCAGCCAGATACAGTTGTTTAAGAGCCAGTGAGACTGCTGCCCTCGATTCACTCCTTCCCCTATTATGGCACATCTCCTCTTATTTTATAACTCTAACACTCACTCCAATATGTTATGTCTATGCTGTATTGTCTGGTCTTGTATTGTCTGCAGCTTTGACAAGTTGTAAAACTGCATAATTGCATAGTTCTCACGGAGATCCTGTGAAGCCTGCAGGATTTGGGAACATGTATAAAAATATATGGCACTGCGTGCTACGTTTGTTTTCCAGTTTTGTAGCCAAAAAAAAAAAAAAAAAAAAAAATCAATCAAAAGTTCCCCGCAAGCAGATTAGAATACATGCTCTCCAAGGGCACAGTGATCAACTTCGTCATTTTAAAGCCAGTGGTGTCCCTTTTTGCACTGCCATTGCCAGAATGTACTTTGCTTCTGCTGAATGTGATGGCGAGCAGCAAACAGCAGCATAAACATGCAACAGGGCAAAAGCTGGTGCTGGAGCAAGAAGAGAGGCAAGCACAGGCCAGCTTCTGCAGGAGTAGGTCTGCTGGCCTTACACAAGGGCAAAGTCATATCTGACAGTACTAACAGAAAGAAGAGTTTAAAAAGGGAAAGAGAAGGCTGGGAGAAGATATATGTGCCTGGAAGCAGTGAGATTAGTACCAGGCAGAGGCTTGAGTCTAAAGACAACAGCTCAGGAGTAAGAAAGAACTGAGAAGAGAAACTGAGAGCTTGAAAACAAAGTCACAGGAGACAGAAGTTTTTGGAAACACAGAGGAGTCTGGAAGCTATGTGAGGGAACGAAAGGAAGATTGAAAGTGTGTGATGGCCTGCACAACAGCAAGGATAACATAGAAAGCTCTCGATGTAAAAATAGATGAGTTTGTGGAACAGAAACAGCATTAACGGTTTGGATGAGAGATGAAGTCAGGCCAAAGTGCACAGAGAAGGAATTCATAGGAGATTTTGCCAACCCAAAGAATTATAAATCTGAGATAGAAAAAAATCTTTCTATGTATTTAAAGTCACATATGTAGCAAGAAAAAGTGCCTTAAGTGTATCAAATTAGCCATGGAAACATCTTTTAGAACACTAATTCTGGCCAGCAAAACCTTTCAGCCATCTGAATCCTTCTTGGGCCACCACCTGAATAGAAAAGATACTTTATATGAAAATAAAATGATTTTATAGACTATTCACCACTATCTCATGGATCTGTAGTTATTGAGTTGAACAATGTTAGAAGCTTGAGTCCTGAGGGAATAAGATGCAAGGAAGAAGTGGAGGAAGGAGCTGGGCATTAGCCTGGAAACAAGGAGACAGTGACTGTGGTCTGCCAGAAGGGAGGAGGAAAATCCAGCACTAGAAACCTGGAAGGATGGCAGAAGCATAGCAGGACTTTCTGATCTGAGAGACCAGGCTGATACATCTAAAATACAGACATGGGACTAGGAACAAGGGATCGGCAAATCTGGGGCAAGACCAGAGACAGGTAGGAAAGGATGGGGCAGGAGCAGGTCAAATACAGAGGTAGCTGAACAGGAGGGTTTATCACCAGAGCCTATGGCAGTCTAAATCTCCTAAATTTACTGATGTCAGCAAAGTCTTGTGCTACACAACTAGCAAGGTGTTCTCTGGGACTGGTCTACATAGAGTTTAACCATCTATAGCAGAAGCAATCTTCTGCTATCAGAGCTCTCTTAGCTCAAGTAGTGCAAGACAGCAAATGCAATGGAGAACTTCCATTTCTGGTAATGAAACATTGAGTCAGTAACTCCACATCTTCATTATTCTCTTGGTCACATTCCTTCAATATGTTCTTTTGGATATTTTTACTAAAATTATCTGTATCAAAGCAGGTTTTCAGAAAGTACTCTTGGCAAATCCAGGAGAGTTTTCCAAATTTTCCTCCTAAAATCTAAAAGCATTGGGATGATTGTGTTAGTGTTGCACTGAGACTGTTAAGTTCACATTAGAATGGGAATAACAGCCCTGAGAGAGCACCAGCTGACAGATATATCTAACACTCAGTGTATCTCCAGCATGAGTCAAGTGTCTAGCTCATGCCCTGTACCTGCCACAGATTTTCTCCTTTCCAGATCTCTGTTATTACTGAAGTTCAATTTGTAGTACTCACTGAAAACTACACTAGGAGAAAACAAAGATAAAACTATCACAGGCAAAAATGCCAGGTATGCTACTAAGAAGACTCATGACCTTATTTTGGGAAAATCAGAAAATAATACCGCCTATTCTACAGACAAAATTCATTAATATCTAGCACTACGAAACAAGAAATCTACCATTGTCCTGCAGTACAGTAAAGAACTAGTGAGTATACACAACTCGGACTACCATTTTATTTATAAATCACTTTGAATCAACTAACTGTGAAATGCCACAGCACTACTGATTTTTATATAATTTAGTGGCCCTGTGCTCCTACTGAATTTCTGACTGGCTGCTGTTCAGCAGGTGTGACAACGATGAGCGTAACAGCAGAAGCAGGGTTATTGTAGCTGCAACTGTCTATAGCTGCCAGTCAAGTAAAGTCTGTAGAGAGTAGTGATAGCTTTTATTAGAGTAAATGACATAGCTAGAAAACAAAACAAAACAAAAAACAAAACAAAACAAAACAAAAAAAAAAACAACCTAAGCAAGAAAAGAGGTGCCCACATTTTTTTTTAATATGTCTCTCACATTTTTTTGTGACTTTCAAAGAAGACATAAGGAATTGGACAGCTAGGTCTGAGATTTTTCTTTCTTACAGCTTTTTAAAGGTATTTTCTAAAATGAGCTGCATATATAAACAATGTATTATGACTTCTGGACAGGAAAACAAAACTCTGCTCACTGAAGGACAAACATATGCCATGGAGATGAATTAATCTTTATACAATTTCCAAAAATACAAATAGTTGGAGCTACAATCCTAGAACTAATGTTGTTATTTAATCAGGACCAACCTAAAGACTGCTGTCAGCTGAAGCCATAAATTCATGGAAGCATAAATTTCCTAGGTACAATGGAAACCCTACCAGAACATCCTGGCTAGACAATTCATGGCCATTTGTTCTGATTGAATTTAAAATTTTCCTTGTTCGTGTGTCCATAAATCAACTGTAAAGCTAGATTGTTGCGGTAAGAATATAACAGCTGATGTGAGGAGCCAATGTTACTTCTTACAGGACAAAAACATAGGGTGAAATGCTGTTTGGATTAAATTAATCGGATTACTCACAAAACCCCCCAGCCTGTTTGGGAAGACAAATGTCTGGGTTAAATCTCACTGGGGGAGAAACATGATTTCATGCAAGAAAATTTATTAGCCAAATCCGTAACAAGACCAAGAATTCCAGTTGATATTCAACAGTGCAGCTGAAAAGTTATGCTGGCTATTCAATACGTATGCCAGGAGAGTTCTAGTTCCAAATAAATCAACATAACATAGGCTTTGCCTGCAAAAGAAAGTGGCAGTGGTTTCACTAGGATTGTTTCTTTAAATCAGCTTCGTTAAACTTGAAGCAAATCCACACGTGGACATAGTTAAATTGATCTACAACTGGCTTATGTTGATTTAGCTTAATTCAAAGGGTGGAATTTTATATGGCAGCTATAAATTGATTTAAATGTGTCTACAGGAGACTGTACCAGTTCTCTTAAGTAGAGTTAAAACCAGAATTCAGTTAAGCCATTTTTGCAACACTTTAAATAGCAGGTTAGGCATTATTAAACAAACACACTCACTCTCACACACACACATGCATACACCCTGCAGATGACAGTCAATTTTCAAAGAACCAGAGATTCAAATCAATCTGAGTTCAATTTTATGAGACAGATCTGAGCTCGTCTATTTCTAAAAACTACAAAGGATCAAGTGAAAGACTTATCTGAAAGTTTGCTTTATCGACTTATGATCATTGTATTATAAACAGACCCTTCTTTTAAAAGGATTTAATATCTTCCATTAATCCTTTTCTGTCTTGATTTATTTATTTCTTATACATATGGTGTCCCCCCATCCCTGCAATGAGTGACTTTTATATACTTGTGGAAAACTTATATTCAGTATTCTTGTAGAAAAGATCATCTTAGCCTATGCAGGACACCTAAAACACGTGAATTTTGATCATCAGAATGTTTCCTTCCAGTGCACAGAAAGAAAAAGAATCAATACAACACTGAATACCTTTTCTCATCTATATGTTCACGTCATGCTCCAGAGCCAGGTTTTCTGTTGGGTCCCCAGTGGAAGATCTAGGCCATGCAGTGGGGAACAGACTGTTGATTCTCATCTGCTTGTAATTCTGCAGCTGAGTTGCTAATTGTCATTTTATTTCATACCTGAGCATACGGGGAAGAAAATAGCAAAGAGAAAAGGTGAGTCTTACAACTTTCATTTTTGGTAAGCAGAGTTTTTTTTTTTTTTTGTTTGTTTGTTTGTTTGTTTTTTTTTTTTTTTTTTTAACCTAAAGATTTTTTTTAATGTGTTTGACAGACACAAAAAGAGAAAAAGTGAATAATGCTTCCTTGGGCTAAATAATCCCTTGTCTGCGTATGTGAGAATGAGCTGCAGTGACTATTCATTGGAATGGTCTAATCAGCAGGAGCTGGTAAGTGCTCAATGCTTTCGAAAATTAGGCCATTTATTTCAGGGCCTAAATGTGCACATGGAAACTTAACTTCAAGCATGCATTTTTCAGTGCCATGCCTGCTAGACTCTGAGATACAAAATCCCTGAGCAGAGATCCAAA
The DNA here is from genome assembly GCF_028389875.1 of Rhea pennata. Lineage (NCBI taxonomy): Eukaryota > Metazoa > Chordata > Aves > Rheiformes > Rheidae > Rhea > Rhea pennata. The sequence goes on from NC_084663.1 coordinate 76,660,791, forward strand.
TGAAATCTCAATGTTTTATCCCTCTGAAGTCAGTAAAGTTTTAACATTGGTTCCAGTGGGACCAGAAGTTCACCCTGTATCTTTTCTATATCTAGCTTAACGCTCAGCGTGCCATCAGCAATTAATCAGTACACAAGGGATTCACTTACTTGGTGAGAGCCGGACAGCAGTAGTAGTGATTTCCTCATTAATTCCCTTTAGTAATAGAAAATTCTTTGTCATTGCCCTGCCTTAACCAATCTGCAATCATTTTATGAGTGAAAATACTCAATGTTTTGATGATGTACTTCAGAGATCAATTTGTGATGTTAGAAATGATAGATGGGAGACTTTACGTAGGGAACTGGGAATATGAATGCTCCTGGGAAATACTCTATTGGATTCCTTTCCCTGGGAATTTTTATGTCACGTCTCCTGCCTTTTGCACAATGTAATGTGTGTCAGAAGGCAAAACATTTTTATGAGCCCCAGAGACAAGTCCTCTTTCACAGTCATGATTAAATGATACCTAGGAAGGGACAGATCTCTGTTTGAGGCAAAGAAATTTCTCACTTGTAAAAGTGGAATTGTAACAAGATGTTCTCATGAGCTCCCTTCCAGCACATTTCTGTAAAAGCCTCCTTATCTCATTCCCAGTCCCCTGAGCTAACTGCTTCTGCACCAGAGAGGCTGATGGAGCCACTATCAGAGGACAGAAGGCAAACTGAGAAAAGCCTTTAGCTGCCAGCCAAGGCAAAGCATCACTGCTGCTCCTGCCTGTGCCTCGGATGACTTCAGGCCTAATCCAGACTCGACCCCCAAACATGAAAAGGACAATGTACCTCTTGTCTATTCAGAAGGAGAAAAAAGTGTGTAATTAGTATGTGAACAGTGACAGGATGAAGTTTTCCATAAAGTTAAGAAATGAAATAAAGGTTAGCTCACTGAAAAGAAAAGTTGTAACGAACTTCAGAAGACCCTTGGAGAAAGAGAGAGGAAGAACAGCAGTACCAGAGAGATAGGAGGATGCTGGATTTCTGAAAATATTCTAGTGTTCGGTAAATATAAAAACAAACATTCAGAAAGACAGAAATCCTAGTTCCATTGAAGAGAGTGGTAAAACTTCCATTAATTGAGACCAAAATTACAGGCTAGTACCTTGTCATTGTACACTGTGCCAGCCAATTTTATACTCTGCTATAATCATTATTAAAATGCAATTGATTCTGGAAATACTTTCCTCTTATTTTTCTCTCTTTCGATCTGATTTCCAGAGATGTTGCAGTTATGCCTCCCCCAAGACTACACATACTAACCCGATGCAGACCCAGGGAGGACAAATTTTCTTGAAAATTAAGACACAAAAAGTTTCTATCAAAACATTACAGTATTTTATTCAGACTTTAGCTGAGTTTTAAGATACGGCTGAATATAAACACAATATAATCAAATGACCACAAAAGTGAGTTTATAGGGGCTATTTCTACCTATGGCCTGCAAATGGCTATGGTACCACAAACTATTTCTGAAAAGCTAGAAAAGGCAAGGAAGAGAAAGAAATACACTGTCAGTAAACATACATTTATTCTGCAAATGCCTGCACTACCTCTGAAATTTTTTAACAGTTCAAAAATTCAAAGAACTTGAAGAATCGTTGTTTTAAAGGGTTTGATATTGCTGAACTTGCTGAGCTAACAAGGTGTCATAACTGCACTTGTCTAATCATAGAGCATGAGGATTATGAATATTTACACAAAATATTTATTAGAAAAAAATACAAAGCAACAAATCATTTTAACAAGGGATTTGAATTTGGTTGCAATTTTATGCATCTGTGTTGCCTTCCTCTGGCTGAAATCAGTCTACATTTAATAGACAGGGAAGCTGTTTGAGAATGGCTCCCATCTGGTCACTCAGATATTAGACTAGTTCCCTAAGGAAAAGACATTTATTCATAGTCTTTGTGTGTTTGTGCATGCATCTTTCCACCAGCAACTTCCGCATGATCCCGCTTCAGTCAAACCTGACTGCTAATTAAGTGCCTACAAATTTTGTAGGCTCAAGCAGGCGAAAAGAGCAAGACAATACAAGTATCTTGGCAAAGGGGAGAAACTGCAATGCAAATTTTAACCTCTTTTGACATCAAAGAACCCACAAAGGAAACAGACCTCCTAAATGGTACTGTCTGGAGTTAGACTGCATCATCACTGCAAGACACTGACCCATAAAAAGGCAGTTTTCCTTACCTCCGATATTTGCAGAATGACTTGTTTTGAGAATGAATATAACATTAATTACTGATCAGGAGTTTGGTTACTCTCTCTGGGGAATTCAGGACTTTAATACTCTCAGCAAAGGGCAAGAGGCACAGCGCGCACAGCCTCGTGTGTGCCGCCATTAGCATCAGGACAGGAGCCAACCTACAGATTTGATCCGCAATCTAATTGCGGCGATGGAGTACACAGTCCTATATTTCTAATGGTTTCAGTGCTCACTGATTTGCCCAAAATTTACAAGTGCCTAGGTAAACCTTGCTTTTGCTTAGGAAGCCAGGCTAAAAAATAACTAGTAAGTTATTGGAAAATGTCAGGCTCAATTCTGTAAGCCACAGTTACTGCAGTTACTGGATAGATTTTATCTGCTTTCAGAATTTACATGATGTCAATACTTATGTTCATTTATTACAACTAAGGCTTTAAAATCACAAAAAAAAAAAAAATCTGTTCATCTCAAGCAGGATTTACAGGTTTCAACATCTAAGATGAACAGATATTAACTACATAATTGCTTGTTTTCATGTACAGACGGTCTTTACATGTGAAGTAATTATTAAGTAACTAGAAGAAAATTAGAAAACAATTATTTTAGGTGAGACTAACTAAGCTACAGGATTTAGAGGAAGCACGATGAGCTTGCGGATAGCTTTCCCCTGCACTGGGCACAGTGGGTGCTGGACCACAGCACTGAGTGGCAGCCAAAGTGGCTGGGGGCTGCAAGATGCTGGGTCCCACGATGTTGCTAAGCAACTTCCTAGGGATGATGCAGAAAATTAACTCCGTTGTGTGTTGGGTGCACACTGCTGCCTGATTCAGAAGTGGAAAAGACAGCGTGGACAGTCCTCCAGAACAGAATAAATTTGTATGTGCCCATCTGCATCAGGATTCAAGTAGCTGTGAAATCAGCCGTAGAATTGTTTCTTATCTAGTTCCTTTTCTGGACATCTTCATTCTTTCCCTGAAAACATAATCTACTTTTGAGAAGAATTAATCAATATTGAAGTGCGTACACTTGTTACTGGACGAGAGCATCCGCACAGGGCATTGCTTCAAAATGATTTCTTTTTTCGTTCTCCATCCATATTGAATGGGAAATGCCTTTCAGATGTGAAAAGCTCTCGCTTAATCTGAACTGTACACCCACTCACGGTACCATTTTGTTTCGCAGGCTATATATTACCCTGGGCCTTCCTTTGAAACTACATTTAGCTCTGCAGTAGTTTGAAGTAAAGTGTCCCACGATATTGAGAGTGAATGAAGAAAACGACGAGACCATAAAATTCTTAAAAATGGCATCAGGCTGTTCCAGAGCTGAACAGCAACGACAGTTCCCTCTTGCACTTCCCTCCTCTTGCTTCGTAGAGAAAGAACCTGTTCCCAAGCCCAGGCCCAACTAATTCCTTCTAGCTTGCTCAGCTCTGCAGGGAGCTCAGGCCCGCTCACTCGCGCACTTACTTTCTGAAGATGAAGGCAGCTGGCACAAAAAGAGGGAATAAAGAAAGAAGCTCAAAGTAGCTTTTCACTTCCTTAGGTGGTGAGGAAAGGCAGGCTGCAGGCCTACCCTCGGTTGGGAGCACTTCTGATAGAAACTGCCAGATTTGGGTCTTTTATACCAACTGCCTGCAGCACTTGATTGGCACATTTATTTTGCCCTGAAATGTGTAGGTGGAAGCAGTGAGAGAAATGTTTGGGTACGTCCTAAATTCTGATTCATTTCTCTTAAGGTTTTGTGTAAACACATACAACTGAATTATTTAGGAGTTTCTACCTTTTCCCCTACCACGACAAAACAACTTGTTAAAATAGGCAACCCCCCCCCAAACCAAAAAACAAAAACACAACCTAACAACAGTGCCAGATCTTTTGTAAGAAAGAAAAAAACACTTCCTCTGGTTTTGCAGTATTGTTCCTTAAGAATTCTGAAAGCCCAAACTTTGCATGATACTGCAGTGAAGGAAAACTTGGAAGTAAATTTCAATATGTAAGAACCCTATGATTTTGTAGTTTTAAAAAGAAAGATCCCTGAAGAACAACTTTTCTTCCTTCAGTAATTCTCTTAATTGGGAAGCTACAGTTCTCTTTCATCAGAATATAGAAGTTTTAATACACTTTACATATCAACTCTGGAAAGAATTTGATAATACACCTCAAAAAGCCAACTTGCTTGCTTTATAGTGGTCAAAAATAACCATGCTCTTTTCTGCAATTCAAAATTCAATTATTAAAAACATTACAGAGCTCTTGTCTTTAAACTTTCCAGTTAGCTGTTTCAGCAAGAATAATGCCTTTTTTCTGCAACTGCTTTTTTTTTTTTTTTTTTTTTTTTTTTTTCTGTCTATTGAGTCAAGTTTTATCTTGGTACAATTTAATTAACTTAATGAATTTGACTCATTATGTATGTTTTATTGTTACACCATTTAAAAAATTATTTCAGGGAGAAAAACTGCCCTAATCACAATGAAAATGATTTTGAAAATTATTTCATGGCATAAAGGATTTTATATACTTTATACACATTAACTGATTTTTAACAGCACCAATGATTTATGACACATCAATGAAAGAAAATAACCTGGCACATGAAAATGCTGTATGAAGAGTGTGCACTTACATAGTGAGCTTATCTTTAACTCAGTGGCTGAGTCTGCGTAGTGATGGCCCTTTTCACCTGCTGAGCTCTGCCTAAATATGTCAACTACTGTTCACAGTGACCACTATGGAGATTGCATGGCAGCTGCCTAGGGGTTGCACTGCTCTTACTTGACAGTCACTGCCCACAACAACACAGAGCGATGCTATCCAGCAATTTATGGCATGGGCCTAGCAATTTAAACCCACCAGGGGACAGAAAGAAGAGAAATAGTATTATTTCATGCTGGAGTTTGGCAAGCATGCTTGTGCACTTGCACTTTCGCTCTCCTTACTGCCATGAATAGGGGGAGATAGAGAAAAATATACAGCCCTTAACTAGGATTGATCTAGTCATTAAAAAACATTAAGAAAGAGCCATTTGAAAGATCACTAACTACGATAGGGGAAGTAAGGCATAAAATGGAAACACCATGCGTACCTGCAATTGTTCCCAACAAATAATAGGTTGACAGAATTCTCACAGCCTTCAGTTCCTTAGTTTTATGCTTTTTATTTGCCTGATAAAAATCTTTGGATTTTTTTCACCATCTTTGACAGTGAGGTTTCATCCTCAATCAGAAATAAATTGACCAAAAATGTGTAATTTCTCTTGTGGGAGTTTCAGTTATTTCAGTTACTGAAGAAGAAGAGTGAGTGGTTATGTGGGAGTGCCAGGAAGCAGTTTCCTCTGTAGATACAATTTGAATATTCGCTTTTTGTTTCTAGGCAGTGATATCAAAGTCAAAAAAATCTCATAAGCTTTAGACTGCAAATACTCAAGGCAGGCTATGTTGAACAAAATTGATTTTGAAGTTAGTTTTCCAGCTATTATTAATGTTCTGGTTTTCTAAAATAGAATTCAAACAGATACGAGAACCTGTGCCATTGCCATATATCCATCTTCCCACCCACATACTGTCTATCTAGGTATTACGTTATCTGCCTGAAGATTGAGCTAGTTTCCAGGTTGAACGACATTCATAAAACTTTAAGCAAAACTGGGCTGAATTTTATGAGCATGAAGCCACTTCATGGCTTGGGAAAGAGAGCAGAATAAGCTCTCTGGAACTGCACAGTTTCATTGGAAATCATGCAAAATTTTGTAGATTCAGCTGTGTTTTGTTTTGAATTTATAAATTTTCTCAACTTCCAAATTAAATCTAGGGGTTGGAACTTGTCTGAATTCAACAGGAAAGCAACCTTTCATGAGCTACTCCTCAGTTGCCTCATAGCTCAATGAATATTGTGTTACAGCTTGAGGTCTGGCTATACTTACAAGGAATAAAAATCATTGTACCATTGCAATAAAAAAAAATTGTCTCATTTACAGAAAAGTTCTGGTAGGAAGAAATCTGCTATATTCTATATTTTAAAGCATGAACTTCCAACCTTACTGTGTTATTTGTAGAACTATCTAGAACATTTTCTATAATCAAAACAAGTTATCTGTGCTTACAGAATCACAGAATCATAGAATTGGTAAAGCTGGAAGGGATCCCCTCCCCCCTGACTTGTAACCAAGAGTGCACAAGGCAACAAGTGGTCCCTGAGGAGGAAGGAAAGATGCAAAGGTGAATAGGAGTAGCCAGCATGGATTCACCAAGAGGACATCAAGCTTAATCAATCTGATAGCCTTCTATGATGGAATGACTGGCTGGGTAGATGAGGGGAGAGCAATGGACATTGTGTACCTTGACTTCAGCAAGGCTTTTGACACTGTCTCCCATAACATCCTCCTAGATAAGCTCAGGAAGTGTGGGTTAGACAAGTGGACAGTGAGGTAGATTGAGAACTGGCTGAAAGGCAGAGCTCAGAGGGTTGTCATCAGTGGCCTGGAGTCCAGTTGGAGGCCTGCGGCTAGTGGCATCCCCCAGGGCTCAGTACTGGGTCCCATCCTGTTCAACTTTTTCATCAACGACCTGGACGAAGGGACAGAGTGCCTCCTCAGCAAGTTTACAGATGATACCAAGCTGGGGGGAGTGGCTGATACACCAGAGCGCTGTGCTGCCCTTCAGAGAGACCTGGACAGGCTGGAGAGCTGGGCAGAGAGGAACCTCATGAGGTTCAACAAGGGCAAGTGCAGAGTTCTGCATCTAGGGAAAAATAACCCTGGGCACCAGCACGAGCTGAGGGCTGACCTGCTGGAGAGCAGCTCTGCAGAGAAGGACCTGGAAGTGCTGGTGGATGACAGATTGACCATGAGCCAGCAATGTGCCCTTGTGGCCAGGAGTGCCAATGGTCTCCTGGAGTGCATTAGGAAGAGTGTTGCCATCAGGTGGAGGGAGGTGATCCTGCCCCTCTACTTAGCCCCGGTGAGGCCTCATCTGCAGTACTGCATCCAATTCTGGGCTCCCCAGTACAAGAGAGACATGGAGGTACTGGAGAGAGTCCAGTGTAGCGGCTACGAAGATGAACAGAGGGCTGGAGCACCTGCCCTACAAGGAACGGCTGCGAGAGCTGAGCCTCTTTAGCCTGGGAAAAAGAAGACTGAGGGGGGATCTTGTTAATATCTACAAATACCTTAAGGGGGGGTGTCAAGGGGATGGGGACAAACTTTTCAATGGTGCCACGTGACTGGACAAGAGGCAACAAGCACAAACTGAAACACAGAAAGTTCTGTCTGAATGTGAGGAAGAACTTCTCTACTGTGAGAGTGACAGAGCACTGGACCAGGTTGCCCAGAGAGGTTCTGGAGTGTCCTTTTCTGGAGATCTTCAGGACCCGCCTGGATGCAACCCTGTCTAACATGCTGTAGGTGACCCTGCTTGAGCAGGGAGGTTGGACTAGATGATCTCCAGAGGTCCCTTCCAATCCCAACCATTCCGTGATTCTGTGATCCAGGCCGAGCTGGTAAGTCTAGCATACTCCTCATGCAGCAGGCTCTGCTTCACCGTGTAATAGGTTCTTTTATGTTGTTCTCAACAGTCACTAGGGCCAGTGCTTGCTAAATAAACCCAGGGACCAGTACAGTCTCTGAAGTGGCTTTTACCTCTGTCTTCATCTTGCTTTATCTCAGGGGCTTTCAAGCTATGGCATACAAACCATTTCAAAGTGATACGCCTTTACTGCACTGCAGCTGTGGTAGCAGGGAATTGAATCCCAAGTCATTTAGCACCACTGGGGAAGACAAGGAAGTGCTTGAGCAGTTTGGTGAGAGCGAGTGTTTCTATAAGAGATGCCCACTGGCCTGGAAAAAGCAAGATGTTCTGTGGATCAGGGCAATATGTGCAAGACCACCTATTACGTAGCACCAAGCTTAGGTGAGAGAAGTTAAAAGAGCTTTGTTTTCTTCTGCTCAGGTGCATAGCTGCTGCCACTGGTGACAGTGCTACCTGTCGCTGTCAGCAATGACAAAATCTAATCAGAATTTGATCAATGTTAAATACGACCAGGGATACAAAATGGAAGCACCAGGGAGAAGTAGAAAATGAACTGAGAGTCTTAATGAATTTCCTCTGAGCAGCTTTCACTTCATACATCACATTTTAATGCAGTGTTTAAAATTTTATTTCTTTTTAAAGTCAGTAATAGAAAATTAAATTATGCATTATTAATAAAGTAACTTACAGAGAGACTAAAGCCTTTCAAGAAAGTGAACAGAGATTTCAGAGGCTCTACTGCAGAATTTGAGATTGTGGTCCTGCCTACAGAGGTGAGTATTTGCAGCCCTTCCTGAACCTCTCAGAAAGTGTGTTTCTAGATACTTTCAGCTGCACAACACAAATTAAGGATTTACTGCTGGGACGGTAACTATCAAAGCTGGTGAGAGCATGAAACTACGGATGAAGTTGGCTTTGCCATTCACGACTTGTTGGTGATCACTCCCCAAAGGAAGCATATGCTATGCATGGATGTGATTAATGTAATACCGTTTGTTAAAGAGAATGGTTGTTCTGCAGGACTCATCAGTTTAAAGCCAATTATAGACCTCATAAAAACTAATTGTCCCACAAAGCACCTTGTTCCCCAGCAAAGAGATGGGAAACAAAAATCAAGCCTCAACTGTCAGGAAGACTGTTAGGAGATAGAAAAGTTGCACAAGTTGGTATGTCGATGTTACAGATATGTGTGAGGTTAAGCAGATATGTGTGATAACAGATATGTGTGAGGGTAAACACTGAACAGAGCTGAATAGTAACCACTCTCCATTTTCAGAGACCTCAAGCCCACAAAAAATAGATTTCACAAAGATCTATGGTGAGAAATTGTGAGGATCATCAATTTGGCATTCAAAAGACCAGATTTTCTCCCCAGCCTTGTAACTAGCTTGTCCGCTGTCTTTGGTATCAGCCCCACTCAACCCTGCCTCAACTTCTCACTCAGGGAAATGGGCAGAACCATGCTGATCTCCCCTATGAAGAGCTTCAGGATCTCTCTGGTCAAACAGACTATTTCTGTTTTAACGGCCACTTAAACTTCTGCTTTAGAAAGCATTACTTCTGCAGCCATAGTACTTCTGCACACATTTAAAGTGCTTATTCACATACTGAGCTGCTTTCCCTACAAATCTGATAGATAAAGCAAATTCCATCCTATGGCACGTCTACATGGACGTGAAGATGTGCATTTCATTATTACTATTACCTACTGGGTAAAGGAAGAAGCATTGTCAATATTTGAATGAATCCATACTAAGGTTTGTACCAGTAAAACCATAAACAAATCCCTCCTTACCTACAATAGTTACGCCAGCATGAAAACTGTGCTAAAACAAGTGTAAGCCCATAGTTATATAATCCAAAGCAACTGAATTACTGGAATTACCACACGTCAGCTGGGTGCCATAATTCTTAGCTTTCAACATGCTAAGTAATACAAGTTCAAAGCTCCTTTAAGACAATTTTACTTCTCAGTTCAGATGCATTACGAGCACGAACACAGTTGCTACCATAGATTTGCAAAGCTGTGGTAATTTAATAATCAGAAGTCATAAAATAATATCCTACTTTTCTTATGTTGTCAGAACTGCAGGGAAGAGACATTAATGTAAAAGAAATAAAATGATTTTGTAGACTTCCTGGTGTAGGGAGAGGGGCTTGCAATGGGGTGTACAAAGTCTAACAAATCAAGCCCCCTCGTCTTACTGCAGTAATAGATAACTACTGAACCAAAACAGATAAGAGCAATTACTGATGGTCTTGAGAAGGATTATTTTAATATGGAACAGAGCATTGTTAAAGCAATTAAACTGCTTGCAAAACAAACAAACAAACAACAACACCCCCCCCAAAAAAAAAAAAAAAAAAAAAAAACAAAAAAACAGCAGGATTTTTAATATCTATGTAGGTAAATCTATCAACACTACCACTGTGTTTTCAGTCAGGCATGCCTTACACCGTGGTCCTCATTTGCTCCATGATGCTGTTTTTTCTGTCATGCTTTGCTACTCCTTCTTCCCACAGAATTATGTGTGCTTTAGCAGCAGGAGGAAGCAATCCCTGCCTACCATACTGATAACTTATGTAGCCCTTTGAGATTCAACTGAAAGGCAAAAGGATTTTATTAATGCCATTACTGGTAAGGAAAAGAACAAACAAACTTCCCTCATTCTCATTTGAATGGCAATTACATCTCTCGATAAGCATATGTGAGTGCTGAGATATAAGAAATGACATACAAGGGAGGTTATGGTAGCCTAATTTTTTTCTAATATGTCTTAATACAGACTTAGTTCCTGCAAGGAAAGGAGGTGAGAGGAATAGATGCTAGTATACTCTCCAAGTGATCATTTTTGTTTTTGTGGCTAGCTTAGTGAAGCATCATCATACAAATGAAAAACTCTGGCCTTACCCAGCTACCTAGTCAATCTGTATCAGAACAATAATCTTTATCGTTATTTACATTTTTTTCATGTTGTGCAACTTTTTCCAAAATGCAGAACATAAAACAAAATGTAATTGTTTCTAATGTTTGACACATTTTTACATTTGAAAACTATACTTAAAACAAAACAAAGCAAAACAAAACAAAACAAGAGCAGTAGTAACAAGAACCACGATGGCTATTCATTGCCTCTGAGTCAGCTTAAAGGCAATGGATTATTTTAGAACATGGCATTAAGAGAGGTTGTAAGAAAAATAAATGCAATAAAATAATTTATTAGACATGAAAAACTCCTGTGTCCCATACACACAGCAGATAACTGCTTAATTAATCTGAATCCACATCTCTCCACTAAGAGTTAAGTGTATCAACATCGTTGTTTCCTGTGGAAGAAGACACCGCAACCAGAAGGTTAAGCAAAGCCAATCCATTGTTTGATGGATCAAGTAACAGTTAACTAAATAACAGTTGTTAAGAAAGCCTCTTCCCTCTCTGCAATACACCTGCAGAGGAAGTCAGCCTCACAGCCTGCAGTGTTCTCTTTCGGAGAGAATGAAATTGTGTGGCACAGACATGGTAAGAAAGGAAGTTCTCCTCTCAGTCATGACTCGAGAAATGTAAATATGACATCAAAGTGGCAAAACTGGAATTCAGTGCAGCACACTTAACTTGAAATACTAAAAGAATGCATTGCATAATCTGAATGAAACCCAGCAATAAAAATATAGCTTGGCTTTGCACTATCCAGGTTTTAATAAACCTATTCAGACTAGGACCATCTGGTATTGAACTGACTTTCCTTTATCATGCATGTTGTACTCCTCCCCAAATGAGCTACATCCCAGCAAACATCCTTTGTTGCATGTTGACATTTTTTCAGTATATCTTGTCAGAAGCTAGCACTCTGTCAAAATACTGCATATTTGGGTGGGATAACAAGAGATAATACCCAGACCTGCATGTGAGAGAGTTCATTCTAATTAAGTCTTAACAGCATTCAGGGCCTTCCAAACACGAGGACCACAGAAGATGCTCTCTTCCTTTATATGTATTTCTCCTCTTTATACGTATCTCTGGAAGGGGCATCTTGCTGAAGGTTCACCAACACTCAAACATGAGAAAACCATATCCAAAGGAGCACTGGAAGTGTCCAGACAGGCCTTTCCAATGCATGTCAATGGAGGTGATTTTGCCTCAGGTGGATTTAGCTCATGTTTAGCTCATACAGAGAGAGACAGATTCTGTAGCTGGTTTTGCATTAGCAGCAGCTTTCTAATTAAATTTCACTAAAGGCTATCACTGCTCATAAGATTCACTTCCACACTCTGGAACATTGCTATTTTTTACTGTCTCCTCTCTTAGAGAATTATATTACTAATGATGGGATTAATATTAAGCCATTTCATTATAAATGGGTTGGATGCACTGTTAATATCTTGAATTAATCTGCATCTGGCAAGCCTATCTCTGCCCTTGTCCTCCTTCCCAAAACAAATTGAGGACGACAGATTCTTTTGATGTTGCAAACGAAATGACGGTGAGGTTAACCCCTGAGATGAGGTTGGATAGCTTTTAAACAAGACAGGAAACTAAGTTTACCTTTCCAAAAATCACAGAAACTGGACCAAATTAGGCTTTTTTTCAGTTTCTGGTGACCATAACAGTTTCCTTAATCCAGAGAGCGAAGCTATTTTTTTGTCAGGTGCTGCCTGGACAGTAACAATGTAAAGGCTCATGTGTTGCCCTTTGTGCTTGCCAAATCCAGAGAGTTTGCTTTCAAGAAGACTTTAGTCTCCAGGCGCATTTAGTCATGGCCACTGCTCAGGTCGGGACTCCACGCTCTGGTGTCATGAGTTAGTGTCCTAGCTGAGGGCTTCTACATCTTTTCAAAGTGTCACCCACCATCCAGACCTTTGTTAAACGTACAGCAGAGAGCTTAGGCCAAATCAAATCCTGCCTTGCTTTCTGCAAAAGGCTTAGGGCACTGCTGGGAAAAAAAAAAAAAAAAAAAAAAAAAAAAGACTTCCTAAATCATCTTCCTTTTTGAAATACAGCCAACTCAGTGCAGTCATCAGCCTTCCATTTGGCAGAAAGGCATCTGTGATCAGATCCTGCTTTATGCAAGACAGCAGATGGAGGAGCCAAAGGGATAAGAAGTGCTCTTTCTGAGGAAAAAACTCCCCCTTTGAGGGGAATTTGGGGACAGGATAATTTCCATGATTCACCTTTTTATAATAGTAAAAAAATATTGTTTTGGGGAGTGATTATTACTGACCATGTTACTGACCAAATAAATCAACAAGACTTTCTAAGAGGAGTCTGACCTATTCCAGCAGGTACCACTGTCTGAACACAGAGAGAGAAAAAAGGGACACAACTTCAGGCTTCTGCTTAGTGTCGAAGTGAACTATTGCAGGCAAGGAAAGAAAAAAAAAGAAAGGAAAGAAAAAAAGATTGATTTTCCTTTTGGCAAATATTTGGCTACAACGATCTGCTCATCTGTCATTTGTCCTGCCTTGAGAATTGGCCTTTACAGAATGAAACAAACAAACACTGCTACACTGTATGGCATTTAGCACTGACATAAAAGCCTTGCCGAGGATAACAGACATTTATAGAACAATTCATATGACTTTAAAATGATCCACCTTTGCCTTTGCTTAGTGTTATTTAATCTAACGGTTTGCATTTCTCATTTGAAATGTACGCAGAGTAGTTCGTGTTGCTGACAGTTCCGTGAAAAGCCTGCTGTCCATTAAGATGACTTGTAATGTCCTCTGCTGAGAACAGGATTTCATGTGGAAAATTAGAGGCAGAATATGTTCCTCACCTATTCCTTAAAAGGAACAGAGACTGGTTGCACCACCGTAGGTTCCCCAGAAGCCCTGTATAATTCCCCAGAAGACCTATATACAGATTTTCCCTACAATATTATCTTCCACTGTAAGGGACAGGTTGGAAAAGAAGAGAATAAACTGCTGTACTTGCTCTGATTATGCTCAGCTTGCTCCCTTGAGGACCACTGCCAATTGTCAAAGGTTGGTGTCATACTGCAGCTTCTATAAAGCTGCCTGTGGCCAGGCAAAAATCAGGGACATGAAGGCAGCTCGCTCATACCAAGCTCCTGACAGCTCATCCTACACATTTCCTACCACCCACTCTCATGCTTACTCTCCCTATTTTGTGAGCACAGGCTTGGTGAAACAGAGAGTTTAACTGCCTGAAGCCTTATATTATGGGTACTTTCTGAGGGGTAACAACTTCCTGTGATGCGATGCTGGGACATGATCACTGAAAACAAATGAGAAAAATTCTTGCATCTATTGGACTAATTTAATTTTGGGTGACTCTTCAGCTGAAGCCAATTAACCTTCAGCAAGTGTGAATTTCACCCATTTATGTCCACATTCTGATCTCTGAGATCCCCTGTTTTGCTTTGCTCTAGTACCACAGAACAAATACATGAATGATTTAACTGCCCAGCTGACAATGCATAAAGGAATACTCCGAGGACAAAAAGTTATTTGTACGTGGGTGTTAGGCTTGTATTCATATTTAGGTAGCTAGATAAGTATTATGATCACAAGGTTCCTACCACTTCAAGATTTTAAAGACGGTTGATCCATATAGTGTCTACAGAGATGGCACTGAAAGCCATTTCTTCTCTCTTCTTTGGGAGATCTAGATTGCCTTCAGTAAGCAGGTGATGTACAGTATATATCTTTGGGTAAGCTAAATCTTAGAAATTTTGTCTGATCCTGAAACAACATATTTTATTGACCTCTGCGTAACAAACAGTGGAAAGGCAAAGATGCACAGAGCATATTATTATTTTTGCACAAATTCTGGTGCTTTTTTCCACACACTGTTAATTTCTGAAATACAAAAAAAGGCCAGCACAGAGTTGGGAATACCCTAACATCAAAGCGTACAAGCACACATACCAAATCATACGACCAAAAATGTCTCTAAAAGTAATCTGAAATAATATCTTCAGTAATATCAAAAAGGACAAATGGGAACACTGAATACCAATGAAACACAGAAAAATTGCTTCTCAGTTGCCTTATCTAAGGCACTTCAAGATTTCAAAGAAAAAACATTGTATCCTGGTATGAGATCATACACATATAGTTTATGGTTATTGGTTACATTTTGCTAAACACAGAATGTTTATGTGCTAGCAGATACATTTACTATATGACTTATCAGTGATGTGATAAGCTTCAGTGTGGAGGCAAACAAATGACATATTGGTGGCACGCTGATAAAGGTAATAATTTTTCAGTTTCAAATATCTTAGCCCTTTTCAGTAAAGATAGAACAGCTGTTTCAGTAAATAATGACAAAAATTCTGAAAAGTGTCTTTTTCTAGATTTTGGTAGTAAAAATAGCTCTAGTAACACTTAAAAGAGCAGGATCTCCCCCCCCCCACACACACACAAAGGCATGAGGGAAAAGCAATATGTAATACCACAGAGCCAAAGAAAAGTGTTAAATGGACCTCACTCTATCAAAACCTCCAGCGCTCACAATGGTACGAAAAATACACGAGATTTGGGGCTCAAAAGCTCTTCCTAAATTCAGAAGTGGAAGCAACAACCTTTAAAGCTTAATACATGTGAGTATAAAAACAAGTTAGCAGAATTTCTCTGTGTTAGACTAGGTAGGTTAATCATTTAGACAGAAAGAACAGCATGCTGGTACTTGTGAAATGACTTTAAGAAGGACCGAGGTGTTAAGCTGACTAATGCTGCTGGGAAAGGGAAGCAGACAGATAAAGCAGTACAGCTCCCATAGCAATGAGACTGTTAATGGTAATCCATAGTTCGCTGGAGCCAGACCTAAAGTCGTAGTGCTTCCTTTCTTTGTTGCTGCACTGTGGGTGCCTGAGATTCAAGGATTAGGATATGTGACATTTTCTCAGCACGATCCTCAAGCCAGCAGGCTCCGCAATCACTAAGTGTCCAAACAGTTTTCATTGTGCTCTCATCCAGTCCCTGCAAAGTCAGATCAGCAGGGGAAAAAACTGCCTCCATATATGAAACAGGAATAGTACAACACCCGCTGGGTCTGCGACTGTATTCATGAGGTACGTAAATGAGTTGACAACGGGAGGACGATGTAACTGGTCCTGCAGCACAAACTCTGTGGCAGCTAATACAGCTTTCCTAAGATATATTGCGATCATGAGCTAAATCCTGGCTAATACTGAAGCAAGCAGTGTGTGTCGCTCAGAAACCCTACAAAATGCAGGAAAATTAGCCTCAGCTTAGGAAAAGGAAACAAAAAAATGAAAGTAACAATGCCAGAGTATCAAAAAGGCCTGAAAGTCTTATTGACATCCATCCATAGAAGCATTCAGACTTTGGGAAACTATAAAAAATACCCCAATCTATGGAGGTTCCATGAAGATCAGCCTGCACCCCTCCTTCCCCACCAAAACTCATGTTCTTTCATAGGTCCAGTAACCCATAGCATTAAGTATGATACTTGTTATAGGGAAGAAACTCTGTTCAGCACACCTGACTCAGCCAACCCTCTACTAGCACCTTTTGGGAATTCCTCTCCCAGATGCTGGTTTTAGAAAATGAGTTAGAGCATGCCTACACATCAGCACAATGCAGTGCTGTGCAGGATGCCTAAGTTAGCTCTACTGTCAGAAGCAATATAGCTGCATTAATATGACACTCAGCAGGGCTAATGAACGTGGGCAGGGTACCATGATAATTCAGCTTCCAACACATAGGTTGGCTTTGTCTCTGCCTGACACCTCAATGTGCTGTGATGACTTACCCCAAATATCTGCACTCAGTCTTCCTGTGAATATAGAGTAGGCTTACCCAAACAGGAGATATTAAGAAATACCATGTAAAGACAGTCATGCAATGAAACTCAAGAGGTTAATGGGTCACACATCATCTGGAGGCTGGTAAAAAGTGGAGTACCACAATGGTCTGTCCTGGGACTTGAAAGACATCACTGAACTAAAGCAAATTCAGCAGAGGGGCTCCCAGGATGGTTGCAGCTGCAGCACTGCAGAGGTTTGTCTAGAGACTTTCTGAGGTCCCTTCCACCAGAATAACCTTATGATACTCTGAAGCAAACCATTGTGGAATCTGGTAATGAAAGGCTGAAAAAACCCCACTTCCTACGAGCAAAACCATGTGCTGTTTTCTGCCAGTTTTTCCAAGAGGAGAATGCTGCTTCCACAGGTACAGTGCAGAGTAATGTTTTTTTACATCTAAAAGGAAGATTTTGTATGATACTGTAAACAAGTTGCCTCCATGAGGGATTCACTTCACTTCAGTGGGATTACTGAAGTAAATAAATGCTTATCCAGTGGGTGTGAGAGTGTTTTTGGTTTTTAGTTTCAAAATGACTAGGAGAAAAAGACCCACACATGGTTCATATCAATCAATGATTAGATGCAAGCTATAAATCAGCAAAATGTTAGAAACTTCAATGCCAGATATAATTTCTGGTTCTGTTTTCCTCCTCTCTTTTATAAAATTTTATCAGTATATGAACTAGTATTTTGACAATGAAACTTTTCATTAGTCTTTTTCTAGGACATTCTTCAATTAAACTAAATATAGCCCTAAAATCCTCTGTTAGATAACAGAGTACTGCAGTAATAGTCCACTGGCTGCTAACAAGAGCTGTTAACTCTCTATAGAGAGTCAGAGGGGCTGCAACTGCTGTGACTGATGAACTGTTAAACACTGCCATGTCACTAATATACTTAGAGCCTCCTCCATTTATGAATGGGGCTAAGGCAATGTGAAAATATGCAGTGTAATACCTGCACAAACTTCTGGAGCTGAACATGACTCAGGTGTTTATAGAAAACATTTTTTAAATTTTGAAATTAAAAAATGATCCAAAAGATTCATATCTCATAATGGAGATGAACAAAGTCTGTCCTGCTGGAATTATTTTTATGTTGGTAAATTTCTGAATTAAATTAAATGTCTGATTTAGTTATGCTTATATCAGGAGATGCTAATTGCTTGCCTTTGGGGAAGGGTGAACATGACTGATAAGACATGGTCTTTTTCACTTAAGAAAAGGCCCAGACATGCTTGCGGAGGAGATGGAGTGGGTTAACTCACAGCATTCAGAGTGCTATTAAGGACTTGTCTACACAGCAAATGTTTTCTTTTGTATCATTATAATTACACTGCTGCCATTGTATGTAATGATATGTTATGTACACATAATAGACTCACAGGCATGAACACAGCGTGATGGTGACAAACTAATTCAAAAAACAAAAAGAAAAAAGAAAAAGCTTTCTTCCAGCAGAATAAGGATGTCCACACAGGGCATTACAAAGGTATATGTTTTCTGAGCACACACTTCTGAATAGGGAAGGAGCTGGGCAGCCCTGGTGGGGAAGAGGTAGGTGTAATCTCTGTCACTTGGCTGGTCAGAGAGATACTCAGTTCCCTACACCAGACTCTCTTCCAGCTACACAAAGCTACAGCTATAATATCAGTATTTTGGCAGCATTTTATAGTCATATTCTACTTTACAACTATGTAGTTTTATATAGACCAGCACTGAACTGACAATTTTTTTGTCATGTTGGATGCCTTTGGCCATGAAACACCTAGCCAGAGTTTTAGCCCAAACTCATTAAGTGCAATAAACTCAACACTGGGAAAGTCACATTTTCTAGAGTGCTTCTTCGGAAAAGATGTCAACTGACTACACAGCAAGTTCTTCTCCAACACTGAGGAATTTGACTTGGTGGCTACGATTGTCTTGTGTTGCATGGACTTTGGAGTGAGAATTGTCTGAATCTTATTATGCTACATAGCTATGTAGGATCTAGGAAAAAGCTGAGGATGCTTCAGAGCTAAGCATGTTCAAGGGCACAGAGAAGTCCATGCAGAAGATCACACAACCTGAGCGAGTAGGAGATTTGCCATTAAGATATAATAAATCTATGTGGATGGACCTAAGCATAGAGAAGAGATCAGGTGAGGGGTTAGATTTAGCTCAGTTGGTTAGAGCATGCTGCTAATAACGCCAAAGTCACAGGTTCGATCCCTGTATGGGCCATTCGCTTGAGGGTTGGACTAGATAATCTCCAGAGGTCCCTTCCAACCTTGCCAACTCTATGATTCTATGATCCTTGAAACAGGGCTAAATAATCCTATGATTGTGCTAGCTTTTCTTTTTCAACCCAGATTCTGTTCCTAATCTGTCCAACAGTTGAAGCAACAATTAAACTGGAAGAATGGTAGTGGGAACTGTCTGCAAAAGAAGCAAGGAAAAGGTGGTGAGAGTTATATTTGTTTATGAACTGGATGAGTCACCAGTATAATGGTTTGTGTAAACATGTGTTGTTATGCTGACAAATAAATGGGATGCTTTAGCCTGCTCATGGTTAATTTAGTTACTGTTAAGGAAGATGGCACATGCTGCAAGGTAGTCTTTCATTTGGAGAGTGGAAATTCAACTATTCAACTATTTAAAAATGGGGAGGAAGTGAAGTGGGAGAGCTGAGCATGCAATTAGTGATTTATTTACTGGGACTTCACTGTTTGCTGCTATAAACTTATTCCAAGTTGGGACTGCAAGTTTAGCAAGCCTGAATACAAATCTCAGTCACATAGATATATTATGCTTAATTTATAATTCTGTCTTGCCAGTAATAGCATTGCTGCTGTATCTCATATGACTGGGTATCTCTCTGCAGTGCAGTTCAAGCATCTGGGCACACACCACCTCAGTCCTATACATGTATTACTGTATTAGTGTGGGACTGTGCCTAGGTAAGAGTGCTCTCTTACCTGAGACTGAATTTTCAGTGTGGGACTGAAAAAGTCTGAATTTTCAAACTGCTTTACACCTGCAGAAAGCTCAGGCAATCTGCACTGTCACTGTTTCCAATAAGGCTAATGTGCAAGGATGAAGTAGGGGCATGTCAGAGAGATACAAGCAACAGACTTGAGGATGAGGAGGAAGGGGCAAGGGGAGGGAAGAATGGACTGGCAGACGACTACCCTGGCTTGCCAATTCAAAATCTGAAAGCCTAAAGCACTCTGGCAATTCCCTTCAAGCAACATTAACTCTGCCTACACTACTGCAGAAAGCTCCCCATGTCATCCACTTGAAGGGCCCTTCCAAGGAGGACTGGCTCTGTAACAGCAAAACCTTTGCCAGAACCACTGTGAACAAAAAAAGAGACTCTCCAGCTACCAGAGGTAGCATCACCTGTATTTGCTCTGGGATGCATGACTGTGACTTCAAGAGCTGCCAAAACGCACTGGGTGATGACTCATACCCTCTAGTTGCACCCTGCTGTGTTAATGGTGCAGCAAAAGGCAGTAAAAGTGCTTGCTACTGTGTTGTATCTGAGATTTGGCAACCACGGGAACAGATGGGAGGGAGGGACAAGCACGGCTGGGAGCTCTGGCAGATCATGATGCTGCTGTGTATCTCTGAACTGAAGCTCTAGGTGCCCTCGGAGATGATGCCTAGGATGTTCCCACTCCCTGGAGAGTGAGGGCCCTGCTCTGCACCTCCTGATAGCCCAGTGCTTAGCATGGGCCAGCTACTGCCCACCTGCACCTCATTGCCATAACTGCTCTGGAGGGTGGAAAGGCAGGTTCAGCTACTTCAGATGTTCCTTCTTAGACTCCCAAACTCAATTTCACACTGTAGCAAAGATGGTATAATAATTAAAGTTTTTATGAAGCAGATACAGAAAAAAAAGTTTAACAGTGGACCAACTGATACTACCGAAAAGACTTTACATTTCCTTACACAAAAAGAATGGCATAGCATACGAGAACTGAAGGTAGCTAGAACCCTACTAGGGATAATTTTCTCATGCTAATTCCTCTCCCCAGGCTTCAGACAGGAAGTAACTCCTGCAGATGTCTTACAGATGAGCTACAGAATGTATTACACACATACACGTGCCAGATTGAAATTGCCTCCTGAAAAGAATAAAACAACTTTTGTACAGTAAAGTTCAATAATCTCAGCCCAACTTCTCTCCATTTATTTGTATTTTGAGAAATCTGAATAATGCTTTGGCACATTCTATTCCTGACTAGAGTCCTCAGAACATTTTAGATAGAAATTACTGTGAAACAATCCTCAAATGAGATATCATTATTGTTAAAAATACTGATGCCAAGTTACAAATGCGCTGTGTGGCTGTGATGAGAGATGTCTACTATTTATGAAACATTTACCTAGCTAGCTGGTATTTCAGATTCTGAAATTACTTGAGAATCTCTGGGAAGTAAAGTTTAATTCAGCCTCTTGGCATTTGTAATTAGTTGGTTGCCTTAGCTACTCCTCAGATGAATCTGTTACATCCAAATTAAGGTTTAGCCAACACATCTGTGTTGGGTTGTTAGTTAAAAATGAGATTTGGAGGCCTGAACATACTAGGTTTAAGCACTTTCAAAAAATTCTGACAGTGAATTGAAACTTTACTCTGCTAATGTTAGCAGGAGCTTTAGCAGCATTTTTAGCACATTCAAGAGGAACAAGATTTCACCCTCCAGTTTTATTTGGGTTCAGGGATATCAACTATTTTTGAATGATCTAATAGGAGATGATATTTAAATTCAAAAGACATACTGAAGTATATCTGCTTGGACAGATTCAGCAACGTCAATTAACCCTGTCCAAAGCAGGATGATACTAAGAATGGATAGCCTATGTTGAAGACTATGTTAAAAGAACTGGAGAGCATTCCTCTTCATTCAGTCTAACACGGAAATTATCCATATATAGGAGCTTCAACCCAGTTGCCCACATGCATGTCTTTAGTGCCTATAAAATGCCCTTGGGCATCCTCCCTGGCAACCACCTGCCACATTAGAAGAGCACAGGTCTCCTGCAGATCCTGTCTCAGGTGCCGTGTTGATTTCTCAGACCTCCTCAGGCATCACAAATGCACTAGAAACATGGGAAGACACATCTGATATTTTTCTTTGGTGTCACAGGAGGCAACTAGTTTATTATTAGATAAATAAGTCAAATAGTTCATGTGCATTAACTAAGTCCAAGAGAAGGCATTGCTGATCTACATAAGCTGAACATCTGGAGCAAGCGTTACAAGGACATACAAAAGCAACTACTGAAAACACTCCAGGGAGGTTCTTTCTCACTGAAGTACAGCTATACAGTCAGCTAGATACTTTTGATTTGGAATTTTCTGAACTAACTAAAAAGTATGTAAATAACAGTATAGTCATTTGCATTGACGATAACAGTTTGAACACATCATGAGGATCAAATACACTGGAAGGTCCACAGCTACTCCCTTTTAAAGGACTTCCAAAGTGATTGTGCTCAGTTTGTAAATAATGATTATCCATCTGCCTCTCCCTTACCATACAAAAACATACATCACACACATATGCACCCCATTCACTCACCCATACTATCAATTTACTTAACTGAGATTCAAATTCTCATTCTAGGAGATACTTATGGATATATCTAGTTACAGAAATGTGAGTAACTCTACCCATTCCAGTGTAACTACTGTGTAGTCACAGTTTTAACAGGCATATGATTCAGCTCCTCTGCTCGAGGACAAGTGTGAGCTGGATATCTCTCTGCTGGCTCACATAGCAATGAAATCTGCAGCACTGCTTGCAGTACTGACTGTACTGCTTGCAGTGCCTTTGCTTGCATTTTAATTTTCCTGAATAGTGCATAAAGACCTGTCTATAACTGCGAGCAGAATGGGTGCGAGACTCGGTCAGTATTTCTGACGATGATGGGATAAAAGCTATGTTTCTCTCTCATAGCCACATTGATTTGATCAGGGCTTTCATGTTACTTCAGTTGTAATAATTTATATAATACATAATTTACATTTATATGTATATAACTGATACGGCTTAATTCGCTATACTCTCTATCAATTTTTAGCAATATTTTAGATTTTTAAAAAGTGTATTCTTTTAATTCTATTGCTTAGGAACACAAGATATAGTAAAAGCAACACAAATACATGTAAGTTTGGTCTAAATCAGAACAAGATTCTGAATGAGGATGAATAGCAGATCTCTTCAGTCAGATGGTGACTTTTCCCAAAGTTGCATCTCAGAGCATAATTGTGCTTTAAGTGCTATTCAATCCACTTATGTTTCACAGTTATAAATTGTCTTGCTTTGTCTCATTGCATAACATTTTGTGGCTTCCAGATTACATTTCTCCTTGACAGACTGAACTTAAATCAAAAGGACTGCATACTTATTTACTTCTTTAGGAAGCTTGGTGGTGAAGTGTACTTGCTTCTTCAGCTCTGTCACTGACTGGAAAACAGTTGTGGAAAACAAAATCAGGAAAAAGTTGACTAGTCCAAAGTTTCTCTTCAAAACAACCATCTGCAGTCAAGAGGTAATTAACTCACTGCATTGGTTCAGGGTTACTGGTGGGAGATGGGCAATCAGAGGGAGTTAGCAGCGAGGCAATTCATGGCAATACCTTGTTTACCAACAGCGCACGCTAAGCAGTACTGCACAGCATCACTAAAATGAAAAATGTGTTGCCTATAAATTTGAAATGTTTTCATTTAGAGTCGGCTCTAATGGCTTATTTCTTAGCAAAATTATTAATATGCAAATAGGAAAGCAATCTTGCACAGGCAGTGACCATGATTTATGCAACCTGACTGTATTTTCCAGTAAAAACAATGACTTTTGTAATCAAGAAGAAATAATGGTATGTGTGGAGATTTGGAAAGGAAAATAGCAGAAAGTGCGATATATTCTGTTTCTCATGCAAACAGTTCAAGTTTCTGTAATAATGATGAATAGTATAGAATTTTATCACGAAGATCACATATACTCAGTGGACATTACTGTATCTTGCAGATCTAGTGTTGTTTGTGAGACAGTCCGCCTCATCAATTTGAAGGGAGGCATACTTGTAAATACCTGGCTAAGAGAGGTGATCATTCATATTCTGCTGGATATCTCACTCCCATTGAATGGCAAGGCTCTCTGGTTTCTGGCAGAAGCCAGAGCAGTATACTCAAAGTTTTCGTGATGGCTTAGTTTTCTTTTAATGAATCTTTTTATTATGTGAAAGGAGAGAGGACAGGTCAAAATCAGGGATCCCTGTTTAAACCTTCCTAGTGATCAAGAGGTTCGTGTCACTTTTAATGCTTTTGAGTTTCCAGAACATCATTTAAGTGAATGCCTGAGTGAATCCACAGGACAAATGAGGCCTGTAAAACCCTCATCTTGCAAAAACTTTTTGGACATATTTAAATTTATTCACCGCAGCTAGTTTCACTTATTTCAGTGGGACTGCTTTCTTTCATATTACGCATTACATAGCAGAGAAAAATCTGTATCCTTGTAACACATATCGGATAACAGAGGCTAAATGAAGCATTTCCTCTGCTTCTCTACCCTTTCTGATATACATGTCTCCTTGATCAAAATAAAATAAAAGTCTTGAGAATTACATATATAGAGTGTGTGTATGAGCACTGCACTGAAACAAAACCTAGCACTTTGAGGGTCAAAATATCTCCCATATCTGGGACAACTGTTAAAGAGTTCATTTGAGAAAGCTGGGCCCTGAAAACATTATTCCTTTCAGAATATTAAGACCTTTGTCCTGGGAGCTTAAAGGTGGCTTGCTATATATTTGAGCATCCCCATCAATTAAGCACCACATAATGCTGGTACAACAGAGCTGGAGTCTTGGGGTCCAGGATCCTGACTCAGAGTACATTAAAGTCAATGGAAAGACTCCTATCAACTCTGATTGTTTGGGGTCAGGCCATAAATTAGTTGAAAACCTTGAAAACATTCCTGAAGTTGTGAAAGAATTTCAAAGTCACTGGACTGAAGTATTTTATCACTTCTCCTTGCAATAAAAAGGCAATTTCTCATCAAAATTAAATCCATCACTCTCCATATAATACATATCACAGGTCTTTTCACTTTCCTTTATTCTGAATAACAATTGAAATATGGAAGAGAAATAAAACTACACAGAAAAGAAAGAATTTATAAAATCTAATAAGCGTCATAACAGAATGCATCATGTCTACATCACTCAGAAAAGCCTTTTCACTAAAATATCACATAAAAAATGACCAAAGCAATAAACTAAATGATAAGATGAACTTAACCTCTCATATTCTCCCTTCTGCCTCCCTCCTGTTATCCTCTTTTGTCCCTTTCCCATATGTGAGGCATCTTAGACTTTTATCTTCTATTTCAGTCTTCCAAAGCATTACCTTTCCTTTCTATTGTAGTTTAGAGACTACCTGACCCATATGGCCTGGTTTACTAGAGAATGTGTAAGAAGTCAGAGAATCATCCAGGTTGGAAGGGACACTGGGAAGTCATCAAACCCCACTGTCAGGGCTGTACCCAGTGCAGTCTTGAAAACCTCCAAGAATGGAGATGATCCCAGAGCCTCTCTGGTCACCTGTTTAAATGCATTATTATCTTCACAGTGAAAATCATTTTTTCACATATCCATCAGAACATCCCCTATTTTGTTTTGTTACCACTGTCTCTCATGCTCCCTCTTAACACTTCATTTTCCTTGATCCGGTGGCTACGGCTTAACCTAGTTTGGTTTGGGTTTAATTTGGTATATAACCTAAACATTTGGTATTACATAGGTGCAAATTCAGATTTCTGGCAACACAAATTTGTCACTACAATAGCATTCCAGTGACAGGAACAATCTGTGATTATCTTCTAGTGTTGCACCAAAACTGTTGGGAGAGATTTACTGCGAACTACTTCTCCTAGAAGCAGATCCCATACAAGTGTTAATTATCATTCCTCAATAAAGGGCTCCTTTTGAACAAAAAGAAAAGATAGGGGTTGCATGAGAGTGGACTTTGGTGGGATGGAGCCTTGCAATGAGAATCATAGAATCATAGAATCAGTAAGGTTGGAAGGGACCTCTGGAGATCATCTAGTCCAACCTCCCTGCTCAGCAGGGTCACACAGAGCATGGTAGACAGGGTTGCATCCAGGCAGGCCTTGAAGATCTCCAGAGAAGGAGACTCCACAACCTCTCTGGGCAACCTGGTCTAGGCCTCCATCACTCTCACAGGGAAGAAATTCCCCCTCACATTCAGGCGGAACTTCCTGTGTTTCAGTTTCTGCCCATTGCCTCTTGTCCCGTCACACGGGACAACTGAAAAGAGTTTGTCCCCATCCCCTTGACACCCTCCCTTCAGATACTTATTCACATTGATAAGATCCTCTCTCAGTCTTCTCTTCCCCAGGCTGAAGAGGCCCAGCTCTTGCAGCCGTTCCTCATAGGGCAGATGCTCCAGCCCTCTGATCATCTTTGTAGCCCTACGCTGGATGGAGGTAGTTAAGGATAGGACATGTCCCGAATGGCAAACCAGTGTCTGCAAGAGTGGTAGGCGCTGTCATTGCAGCTTAACAAATACCATACATTATCTTCTGTGAGCATGGCTGGACCTCATGAAGGAAAGCTGCCAGCTGCCTTCACCCTGGCTGCTGTATCCTGGGCCAGATGGACCCCTCTAGAGTGGGAGAACAGCTGATAGACTGAAAGTAAGATACGAGGAAAGGACTTTGACTTGCCAGGACACAGTAGGCAAAGGAGGATATTTGTTTACAAAGTCTTTTTCCATCTCTTTCAGTCTGAGTTTTCTCCATTTCAAAACTTCTGCTGTTTGTGGTCGAAGAGCTCTAGCTAATCTAGTGTTTCATCATTTATTCCATGACACTTGCTGTTTTTTTAAAAAAGTTACATATAAAAAATGAGTAATTTTTTTTGCCAAGACTAACCAAGAAAGGTAAGATTTTACATTTGCTCCTGTTTTTCTTCCTTTCCCTTAATCTTCTCTCTTTTTGAAGTATAGAAAACAGGGGGAATAAAGTAATCTAAAACTCAAACAAGGAAAAATTATATTTGTTACAAAAAGTGACAAATGTGTAGGAGAATGAAAAATGGTAAAAAACTTTCCACCAAATGACATTGAACATTTCAGTTAAAATGCAGTTATAATTTGTTATGAGCTGTTAAGGAGTGTCTTTTTGATTTATGAACTGCAAACGGTTATTCATTGAAGTAATATGCAAATTTTTATGACCTGAAAACAGGAAAGTGAGCAAAAAAATGCAAGATTCAACTCATTAATTTGTTGAGTGCTATTTACTCTGTTACAATTTTGGTAGTTCACTTTCAAATCTGTCAATGACCCCCTCAAGGAACTTCCAGTGATGAGAGATGTGGGCTGCTGAATTAGAAGAAGAAAACATGATGCACGATATCTGGTGAAACTGCAGTTCATGATTCTGGTTATCACAGTCCACTGGTCCCATCCAATGTGAAGAAAATTGCTCTCTATATTGAACTGGACAGAGTGGAGCAAGATAGCAGCTATTGTTCCACTGTAAAGATGATGGAGATTTATTAGGTTAAGTAACTAGGCTTATTCTGCTGACACAAATGACCTGGGGGACTGAGGGAAAGAAAGCATTCATCATCAGGACAACAAGAGGAAGCCATTCATAGCTCCTATGTACGCCAAGCCCAACGTACTTTTCCAGATACTGACTGGAGCAAGCACTCTGCTGCAGCACTTGGCTTCTTGTCCTTTCCTTTAACAGGACTTCATGACAAAGTAAAGAAATGTCAAGTTCAGTCATAGTTTCAGTCTGTCTGTTGTAGTCTTTTCAGCTCACTGATACAGACCCAGAGCATAAATGAGATACAGATCTGTCAAGAAAAATCTCCTAAATGTGCCTAGCTGATGGCCCTGCAATATTTATTGAACTCACAAACTTTGTTCAGTCCAGCAAAGTATAAGCAAAAGACATGCCTGTTTGTCCCAAGGGACTTCTTAACTAAGATAGATGGATAGACACTGTAATATAGACACAGAGGAGCTTTTTGAAGGGTACTGGTCAAGGGTGATGCAAGGCTTTTAAACTATACATGAACAATTGCAATTCAAGGCCCGCCTGGATGCAACCCTGTCTAACATGCTGTAGGTGACCCTGATGAGCGGGGAGGTTGGACTAGATGATCTCCAGAGGTCCCTTCCAACCTTACTGATTCTATGATTGGGACATCACCTCGCACCCCAGTAACAAAGTCACTGTGCCTGCAAAAACAAACTACTAAGAAAGAACAAAAAAAAAAAAAAAAAAAAAAAAAAGAGGATTTAGCAATAGTGAATACAACTAACGTAAATATTGTTATTATTCAACCATACTGGTGATATACAATATTAACTAGATAACAAGGTCTGGTGCAGAGGATGAGCATAAATGTCTCCATTTTATAGACAGGGAAATGGGTACCTGGTGCAATGAAGGTATTTTGCAGACAACACTAGATCTAGGAATTAGAACTTGAACTTCTTAAGTCAAACTTGACTTTCCATCCATTAGGTAGTTTGTTCTCCACGTAAGTGTATTCCTCCATAAAATAGCCATCACACAGAAAAATATGTATTAGGTCAGAAGATGAATTTAGGGAAAAAAACTATTAAGAAGGATATTGCTTATTCTGCCATTTAACATACCAGAATTGCAGAAGGCTTAAGAGGCATAGCTTCTCTTGATGCACATAAATGCTAATGGCATTCATTAAATACACACCCTGAGAGGGAGAGTCACAGCCCATTGAAAGCAGCAGAAAGGGAACCCCTTGATTTTTGTGAGTTTTGCACTCAGTTCAGAGAGCAATCCATGGGTAGGGCAAAATCTCTTTTTGCTTCAGCAAAACTGTCTAACTCAGTAAAACAGTATCAAATGAAACATCTTAAGAAAACAGACTGAGAAGTAAGGCCTAAGAGGTTTAATTTACACACCTGAGTCTTGTTCTGCTTGTGAAGCTCACCATACAGATCTCCCCACAAAACAAGGTTTTTAAAAAAGAGAGGAAATAAGAAAAAGAATCATGGCTTATGATAATCAGACTCAAAGTTCATGTTTCTGACCCGATAAACTTTGCTTTATGGATTTTATAAAGCCCAAATCTCATTGCTGTTTTGGTTAAAAGCTACTGTCTAAGCAATGCCCTGTTGTGTTAAGCTTCTTCCTGTAAGGTACAGGATTCACTGCAAAGACATTCTCCAAAGGGCTCCTCACCTCAGCACAGAGCAAACTATGTCTATGGCAGTTTACTATTCATAGCTCCCGACCATGCCAGGGAAAGTCAAGGGCAGAGGAAAAAGCAAGGTGCTAGATCAGCTTACACTGACAGAAGCTGTCAGGAGTAAATTCCTAGATAACCATTTATCACTCAGTTTTGATGAATTAGTCTTTGTTTTCTAAGCAACTAAGAATTCTTTTTTTTCCTTCTGAGGGTTAACAGATATACATATATATACATATATATATATAAAAAGCACTGTAAGTCTGTTTACCGCTGTCTGTCTCCAGAATGAGCCAAGCAGCCATCCTAGCTACAGTAATACACTGACTTTGTAAAAGGCTGTACGTACTTATGAACAAAAGGAGGACAGGAGATGCTTACTGTACTGCAGACAGGTGACAAACTGTTCTAAGTGCTAGTTTGGTATGGTATGGGTAGGCTAGATGGTATTTAACACACTATCCCCTATCATGCTAAATACTAATTAAATACTTGTACTCCTACCTTTCCCTCATCCTGCAGGATTTTACCAGCCCTTTTCTGCCTTTCAGTAACAGTTTAACACCCTCATGCCAAGCTGCGGAAAATTATCTTGCAGCTGTGTCTGCTCCCAAGCTAACTGTAAACAGCTGCGTTTATGACATTAAAGCCATGGTTTGGTACAGAACTTTGTTAGGCAGCTGATGGGCTGTGGGGTTGCTCAGTTCCTTGCTTGTCATGTGTGTGTAAAAATAATAGGTGCTTGGTTACAATAAAATGTGTGTTTGTACCACTTTGCTGGAAAAAAAAAAACACACAAAGATATTCCTAGCTTGTCACTTTCTATGGCAGTATTATTCCTTGTCCACTGCAAGAGAGAGAACATAAGCATGCACTTATTTTGGGAGGGATCAACTTTGCTAAAAGGAGAGCTCTCTCACCTTTTGGCTTGGTGGCTGCAACTTATTTTGTGTGACACTCTGCACTTTACTGGCACTGATGTCATTGTTTGGCTGTGCGTATTTTTCAATTAGAGAAGGCTTTTTTAATATTGTTTTTATAGTGCTACTTATATTACTTTTAAGTCTGTACTATCATCACTTTTCCAAAGCAGCTGATGATTTTTGGTAACCACCTGCTGGTACCTTGGAAGAATTAATTTTTGCAAGACTCATCCTCTAAAAAAATTAGACTACCCTAGGATGTCTTAGTTCCTCTTCACCTATTCTTTCAAAATGAGCAAACAAACCATTGTAGCCTCTATATGCAAGTCCCCCAAACCAAAACATGTTTGTATCTATACATAACATCTACTCATCCTTGGATAAGAAGTTACATAATGACAAATGCTGAGGCTTGGGTTCCAGGTGATGAGACTGCAGGCCTCTTTTGTCCCCGTGGTGCACTTCAAACTATTTCATTGTCAGATACAGTCCTTAGTAATTCACTTCTTTCCTCAGTACAGAATACAGTTTGGTTTTCCAAAGCTTGCATTTTTTTTGCATAATATAATTCCATGATTTTTTGATCCCCTTGAGTTTCAACTGGCTGATTTCTTTCTTCAGAACTATTATTGTAGTACTTCTCATGTTATCAAAAAAATTCTTAGTGCTGAAACAGGCTCCCAAAGAAGCTGATTATAGTCAGCGTCATCCTACCTACAATATAGGGATGATTAAAATAAAGACTCCTTACTTATATCACCCACTTACAACTTCATGTAACTGTTCAAATGTACTAATTTCATTTACATAATAGTTTTGTTCCTATTTTATGAGCACGTACTGAAAACCTATTATTATATTTCATGATCTCATTTTAAGACTATTACATTTATCTTTGCTGTTCTACATTACCACCACCAATATATCACACCTTCAGCCTATGATTACTTCTTTTACTTTTCTTTTCATATTAAGATTGCAATATAGAAATTAATTTAATATCACAAAACGAGTAGCTGCTGCTAATACATCTAAATGATTTCAGCATATATATTTTTGGATGTTAAGCAAGTAACTTAGGCACAGGTAAATGCTGGAATGCTCTGATTTGATCTCCTTTATCCAAAACCACTGTTATCACAAAGATATTCCCATGATTTTATGTAGATTGGCTGTGTGGGGGTATGTGTATGAGACCTTTACAGTGACAGTAAAATATAGTGAAGTTGGCTATAGAATTAAAGGCATATTTGGCATTGATTAGACATTGAGTTGCCTGCAAATCTCAGCTCCCTTCAGATTCTGTCTGGCTTATTTTCAGTCAATTCCTGCTACAATAGCAGTGTTTTTAGGTATTCAGCGGTTGCAAACTCAGACATTGGCATACGAGATCAGGCAAACTGGTTGTATCAGATTTTCACAAGCACTTGCTGATGGCAAAATTCACTGGCTTTCAGGGAAGCTTCAAAGCTTTGGAAGGCATTCTGAGTCTTTGAGTTTGGTTCCAAAACATACTTCAGTTTTTACGCTTTAGTACAGACACAAGAAAATACATCTAGAGCTGACAGAGTTGATGAGGCTATGAACAGTCAGAAGAAATGGCATTTATAGGAGACTTGTATCACTGTCTGTAGTCTGCTTAGCTAATTTTTCAACCAGAATTTCCAAGAATACCTGTGGCACCCCATGGATGCAGTCTGTCAGCCCTGTGCAGGCACATATTATATTCATGGGCAGAGAAAGGTTGTTCTCTGGGACCTGGTCATGGATAGTGATGGAGCTGCTGGGTGGGTTAAGTACATAACACTGCAGTGAAGAGAGATTGCAAACAGATGACATACAGGGAAATGTATTCCTTGTCCTCCTTTCTTTGCTATTAGCTATCCATCTTCCTTGACAGTGGTGCATCTCATTGCTTACTCAAGAGCTTAGGGTTTTCTTTTCACTTTTTATCGAAATCTTCCTCCCCTTACAACTGCCCTGAGCAGTGAGTTTTTAAAGGTCTCAGCCTGACAGCAGTATTATTTTTAAAACTGCTTCTTCTGGGTGATTTACGCATTTTCAAGACAAAGTGCTCAAGGGAGGTCAGTTGAACCAAGCACTTATTTTTTTCTCTCATGCAGTATTGCCATAAGAATGATTTTGCTCCTGAAATTCATGATTTTTAGGATAGCTGCTTAGCTAGTATAAGTTGAAACCACTTTACTGGTGGCCAGCTTGATTCGTGCCTGGGGAAAATGTGGCCTTTTCTTCACGAATCGACAAACATTGCAGTAAGTCTGCAAAGGAAATTTTTTCACTTGTAAAGCAGCTATGCTTTTTTTGTTTTGTAGTGACAGATGTATGTTGTAACTGTAGGTACTAAAAAGAATAAAGCATGTATCACCCTGTTTGTTTTATACTGAAGTGTAGAGATACCAGGAATCCATTCAGTGCAAATAGCAAATTCAATTAAGGAAATTATAGCAAGAGCCGAACCAAGGCATTGAACAATTGAAATGTAGATGGGATATTATCTTAGAATTGAAATAGATACTTGAAATGCTAAAGCTGCTAATAACAGGCTAAAAAGATTTATATTTGCATACATTAGGTAGTTAAGTTGAATGGCAGAAGAATGTCCTCTATGGGACAATTCTGATGCCACATGAGGGTGAGTGCTGAGATGAAAAAATGCATTAAGGCAATGGAAGGAAAACACTTGACAATGTCTTTAGTATTGGATATAGCTGCATGTTAACCAACTGTATGATTGCACCACTACAATGCTGTGTAACAGCATGACAAAATGTTTTCAGTCCTAAAACAGTAGTAGATTCTGGCTGGCTGCAGACCCCTGTTAGTTCAGGCCCTTTATGGGAATGCACTGCATGGGAGAACTGTACACGAAAGGTTTATAGCTGAGGTAGATGGAGGGTCTGCAGTAGTATCATCTTCTGCTTAGTGGGAGGTGACTCCCACAGAAAATTAACCCGAATTGCATATCAAATTCCTGTTCAGCTAGGAGTGGATTTCAGTGGGAGACAAATGTCCAAATAAGCATTACCTTAAGGATCTTGGGCACCAGTTTCTAAATATGCAATTCATTAATTTCCAGTAGAAATTACCGCAGGGACCATGATTTCGTTTATCCCAAGCCTGGGGGGATCTTTCTGCCCCACGCAGCTGTGCTGCCTTAGGCTCTGCTCCTGCTAGCTATCAGCTGCTTCAAACTGGGAGGGCACTGTGCCTCGCTACAGCATTTGGACATTAAATCAATACTCCTTATTTAATGTTGTCCTTCCATTGCCCTGCTTTGAATGAACAAATGAGCAGCCAAGTGTCGGTGCTCCTGGGTCTTCCCCAGTGCAAGAGGTCTTGCAGAGCTGGAGCTGAAGTTTGAGTCCCACTGCCCAAATGGCTGGCCACCCTCCTGCTGGACCATCCTCTGGCAAGGCAATCCCATCTGCTCCTCTGCCAGCAGCTTTAGTTGCTGTTATGATAAACTGCAACTAAAATTCCCCGGGTTGGATTGCAAGCACATCGCTTCCCTTGCTGGGGCCCTTTGGGGGCCTGGATGCTGGTGCCTGCGGTTTCCCTCAGTCACCTGGGTTCTCTATGAGGCAAGCAGCATGCAGCAAGATAACAAGCTGTGGCTAGTTTCACCTCACAAGGTCCAATATATCAATTCTACATTTTTAAGATGCTGTTTCAAGTGTGTGGGAGGCATACAGAAAAGCACTGGCAAAGCTTCTGTCACCTGAAGCTTCACTTTTAACCACAGGGGACCTCATCTGGATTTATTTAACAGTAAGCATGTTCTTATGTTCATCCCCACTTAACAAACTACATAAATATGCATTTTGTCAGTTTAAAGGTAGCCAGATAACTTAAATTTGTGATCAGCTGGCACTTATTTGAGTGGCTTCACTATAAATGAGGCTTTTGCAGTACCAAAGGGATGGGGCATGGGGTGAGGCACCACAGGAAGCACTCTGTAACAAGCTAGAAAGTGCTCCTTTTGTATGCGTGTTGTTTCCTAGCTAATTATGGCCACCAGAATGGTTACCCCTATAAATGTTTTGCAGAGAAACAGCACACCTTCTTTGCACTTCTCCTCCAAAGCAGATCTTCCTGATGCAGCAGCATTTATCTTCCAGCCCCCTTCCTGCCTCCGTTACTAGTTTTTCATCTTCTACAGGTTGTCTCAGTGAGTTTCATAAGGCCCTCTCAGTTTATTAGATTAGTTATTTTTGCACATTATCAAGGAATCCCATGATTTCATAGCAAAGGGCCAGACTTCAAAAGACACAATCCCGGAAGAGGGTTGTTAGCACTGTGTGCTGCTCACGATGTGGGTCAAGGCCGCTCGACCGTTATAATCTCTCTCCACAAAGTACAGTGATGTGCCCAGATCTTACTTAAATGAACATTCCTTTGCTGGGCCAATGTACTTTAATACCTTCTATGCTCTCAGAGCTGCTTTAGGGACCATGTTATAAACAAAAAGCAGATACAACATATCAAAATAGAAAGTGCTCTTTTAAAAATAAATAGAGGATTCCATCAAAAGTACCGAAGCACTGATTTCAGTATTTATGCTGCAATGTTAACTCCATGTTTAAATGTCCTTCCAGAATTAAGGTCACTTTTGTAAGCTTCTGGCAGGATGTTTTACAGATATTTTAACAAGCTTTTTGTATCCTCAGTTACAAATATTTAGTAGTTCCGGGCAGCTGTATTGTTTAGTCCTTCTTTTAGGATGGAAAAGGGGGAATTCCTAGCTCACAGTCCAGATGAAGCCTGCACATTCGTACAGCTTGCCACTGTTGAACGGTTCATGGAAGGTGCAGGACAAAAACTATTACCCCTAATTATTTTCTGAACTGCTCCTGGATAATGGCACTATGTCACCCAAGATATTTCAAAGTCCCAAATGACCCTCTTTATGGAAGTGTTATCTCCAGTAAGATGACTGGCTGAGAAATAACAGCCTGGAACAGTGTGTAGAAATGATATTGCACTAGAGTTTTGTAAAATGTTCCTTTTAGCACTGAGATTTAATTTGCATGCAGAACATGATTTCAGTAAGGGTCTTAAGAACTATTTAAATCATAACTCTTCCTTCTGCTACATACACATTTTCAGCGTTGTTAAAGACAGGTTGTAGTCTATTATTCCTGGGCATGCTGTTTGTGTAAGGAGTGGGCAGACAGTCAGTATTGTATGCATCTTGTTAAAAGCTTTTAATAATACATGATGAACCAGACTGAAAGAAGGTCAAGTAAATAGTAATATGCAAGATATTTTGTATAGTCTTGTTTAAACATTAAAATCAGTTGTTTTCCTAGTACTTAAAACTAATACTTTATTACGTGTTGTTGCTTTATAATATTTTAGGAACAAATTTGTTTTGTGTTTTTATAGAAAACACATTGCAGATGTGCTCAGACTAGCCATGCAGACTGGAAATAGCAGAAATCCTAGCAATCCGTCAGCTCCCATTACACAGTTATCTACTATTTGTCATCTTCTAGAAAGATATAGACACATTACTGTGATAGACAGAGTAAGATTTTAAAATATTTAACATTAAGTGACATCGGCAACTGGGGATACAAACACTTTGAAACCAGTCAGGCAATTTCAGAGGACCAAGGTGAAAAAGAGTTTCATTTTTGTTCATTTCCAGCTTTATTTTACTGTTGAAACCAATGGGGAACTCCAGTCATTTACTCTCACTATTCCATTAAAACAGTTAGTGAAGAGCAATAAAATACTGAGTAAAGATGCCTCTGAATTCAGTTACTGTTTGTTACTTTTGTTTTGCATTTTCATTTGGTGCTACCACCGAAACATGCTGACAATCTTCAATGCAAATCCTAACATTTCTATGGTAACAAACATTTCTCCTACTCAAATTTTGTAAAAAACATTAAATTAAAATTTTTAATCTTCAGATTTTTATTGTCTTAGATATTATATCACTTCACTATCTGGTTATCGCAGATTTCTGTTAGTTTTCTTACATATCAAAGTTGGGCCCAGGGTACCCAGCTGTGGACTGAAGTCTCATGCTGTTCAAGGAAGATATATGACAAAAAAGGCAGTTGTTCCCTCAAAGATGTTATAAATTTATGGCTACATTGTTTATTTTATTTATGGCAATGCATATTCATACATGGCCTGTTTTAGGTCAGTTATTAAATTTAAACAGACTGTTAAACAAATGGATTGGAAGAGACGGGAAACGGCACAGAAGTTATGTATCAACATTCCTGAAAATTCTGTTGTATAATCTACCTAGCCATTAGTCTATCATCATTAATTTTAGATGAGGTATTTTGCTTTATCACATCTATATTTTTCCTACAAAAACTGTGAAATTTGATTTTTATTATCTCAGCCTGAGAACTATGTAGATTGAGAAGCAGGTAAAGCTGTATTCAAACTGATCCACTATTAGGATGTTTTATACATGTTATAATAAATCTGAATTTTGACGACACAAATATTAACAATACACAAAAGAAAACAGTGAATGGTATTTGAATGTTCAATATTCATCAGTTTTTCAAGATGACATTTCTTGAAACTAGCAAAACCAGGCAATATTATTTAATTGAGTCCTGACCTCAAGCCCTCCAAAACGAATAAAATTACACTGGGTTTTGGATCAGGTACTTTAATTTTATTCAAGCGTGCTTTGGCATCATTTAAAAATGTATTTGATTTATTTTATATACATTCATACCAGCATTACAAATTGCTCAAAAGAAACTGAGCGCTCTTAGTCCTGAAAAATAAAGCGTTTTTGATTAAACATGTCTATGAGCAGCTAAAGAACCAAGTCCCAAACTTTATTTCATAACTGACTTGGATATTCAAATGACTAAGCCTCGCTAAAAGCCAATGGGACTCAGGTTCCTCACTGCATGTCAAAACATGTATCTATTACTTCTGGGAAGGGTGAATCAGGAAAATCATTACATAGGTTTACAAATAAGTTACAGTCCCCAAAAATAGTTTACCGTAAGCTGAGCACTACCACATTTACCACATTCAGAGAACTATGGAAATTTCACCAAAAGCAAATGACCTGAAACGCCCACAGGTTTTATCTCATCACCCAGTAATAGACAACATGGCATACGCATCCAGCGATATCTAATGGCTGCATAAGTACAATGTTCAGCTTTCAACTCTGCTTATATAATCTATTGACACTAACAAAACCTCACAAATGGGCCAAATTCTGCTCTCTGTTAAGGTAAATTATCATTTTTTTTTTAACTGAATGGTCAACAAGCACCACAACTGGAAATATGTGAACTTGCTTAGCTCAAACAGATTTCCTGAATTTTTGCCAAGTCTTTAGATAGAACTTAAACTTTTGCTAAGTATTTAACCTTGGTTTTTCATTTCTATCTTTTTTCAATATTACTCTATTTCTTCATGCTTGGAAAGGCTATGGGTGTGTATGAGAAACACAGAAAGAAGCTGGATGATGCACACAACTCTGATAGAGGAGCTCTGGTAAATCTTCCTGCAATAGCTGAAGGTAGCATGAGTCCTAGCTGCCTGTCCAGTTCTTCCAGTCAGCAGAAATGAACCAGCTGCTCCTATGCAGAGCCTCGTATCTTAATGTATACTCACTGATTTAAGACCAAATATTGAAATTTGCTCTGAAAAATCATGGGGAAAGGTGCAGGTTCCCTTGCAGGCTATGGTGTTGGGCTGGTAACCTCTGGCAGTGAGACTGGGCGTAAAGCTAGGTAACATCTTAAACCTTAACAGTGAGATCTACCAGAGCTCTTCAGCTGAAACACCTATTTTCCTCTCTTTTTTCTG
Source organism: Rhea pennata (assembly GCF_028389875.1). Classification (NCBI taxonomy): domain Eukaryota; kingdom Metazoa; phylum Chordata; class Aves; order Rheiformes; family Rheidae; genus Rhea; species Rhea pennata. Next base: position 76,698,364 of record NC_084663.1, read on the forward strand.
CCCTGAATCTAAGGGCAGAAAACATGGCAGTGCTACTTTTATACCGACAAGTCCCATTCTTCTCTAGTTCAGCTGGATGAAATACTCTTATGATCCAGAGTTACTGTCCCTTAACTATGGAATACACATTTTGATAAAAACCTCACAAATTTTATATGCCTATAACTATCTGGTTCACAAACCAGAATGAGAATTCAAAACCCATCTGACCAAAGGAATATAATTACACCCCCAGCTCCATCACAGAGTTGTTGTTCCCCAAGGAGTCGCAAGATAAGGCTCATAGATGCTTAATTTCATGAAAGAAGTAAGTCATACTGACACAAGAGCCAAAAGGAAGAATTACAACAGTTTTTCATCTGCATGCAGAACATACTCGAAAACAGCTTCTTCCTAATTACCAAAAAGGATCCACAGAACAATACTAAACTGCAAAGTCGTCCTTCATTTTCTCGTGAATCACACCACCCTACTTACAAATGCAGACAGTGACGAGCTCATATACCAAGTCATGGGGTTCTTAGGTGAGACACACTTTAAGTATTTTAAAGGAGAAATAAACCCCTTTCTGTGAATATGTTACCATCAGGCTGGATACCTGTAAATCTCTGGGAAGCCACAAAAACACTCCTCAGGGACAAAATAATTGCTGACGATCCAGTCAAAAAAGTGATAGTAAAGGTTAACTGTCTAGAAAAGAATATTTCTCTAATAGAGATGCAGTATGAGGAAACTAAAAACAGACTTCTGTAATTTTTAGAATACAACAGAATGAAACCAGGCATCTTTCTAAACAGGTCCCTATAAAATGAAAACAAATCTATTACAAATGTTGGGAATAGAAAAACACAAACATCCTTAAGTCTTTTTAAAGAAAAGACCTTGAAGTATAGATTGGTGTGGATGTGGGCTTCAGTAAAATCTTTCTCGAATAAATTCACAAGAATTTAAAAGCAGCTCTGCACAAATTCTAACGATAGGTTAAGGTCCTCTGACCTGTAAGTAACAGGAAAAAAATCACAATTCTTCTGTTCAGATCTAAAATTGCTAACCTAATGTGACCCATGCAGGTCCACAATGATTTGTAAAATTTATATACGGCTTATACATTTCTGAGTTACCATTAGATAACAGCGAACAGCTGAGAAGAGTGGCGATAGCTGGAAGAACTATTTTTCATACCTTCCAACTTTTTAAATCCAGTTCTGAAATTCTCCAAGTGAAATGAGGTGATAAAGGAGAGTCTGAAAAGGATTGTCAGAAAAAAAAAGATGCACAGGGAACACTGGAGAAGGAGGAAGAAATGATAAAACTGTTTCAGAAGTGACAGCAGAACAACTACCTTGACAGTAGGGTGACTCTAGAAGGTCATCTGGCCCAAGTGGGACGTGCCAGGTTAGAAGACATACTGGCAACACAGGAAAACTGTGGAATGCTCTGGAATATATTAACCCATGCCAAAGAAGGTTTTAGAGGAGATGAAAACAGGCACACACAAAGAAAACTGCTTATAGATCAAGGCATTTTGTAAACTATGGAGAAAGTAGTGGTACTCCAGGAGTAAAGCCTCCATGCTCGATTCCATTGGCTTTTCTTTAAAGTTTGCTCTTCTGCAACCTTTTTGTTCATCTTGAGCCCAATGCTCCTGTACAGAAGCCATATCGTACTGCTGATCACCATTTCCCATTCCCTGTATTTTTTCTAGGAATACTACAACCATGTCAAAATGGAGCAGTGGAAAAATCAGAACTACCTTTAGTATTAAAGATTGGGGACACAATGAATTTATAGAAAGTTGTTTTGGTTTTGTTTTCTATTGATTTCCTAATAAGTTATGACAGTCAATTTGCTTTTTGGTTGTCAGCGAACAGTCACTTTACTATGACTGCTGCGACAGTTTTATGATCTCTTTCCTGCAAGGGAATGGTTAGCTTAGAGTTGACTGCTGTCTATGTAAAACTAGGATTGCATTTCTTTGCAGGTAGCAAAATAGGTCCTAGTGGATTAGGACCTACAAAAGAGGCCTGATAATTCTCCAAGGAGAGATACTGATCAGAATTATGACTACATGCATTTAGATTAAACCATAAAATACTGAAGAAAAGTAATGTCTCACTGATATTGGCATTTTTTAACCTAGGCATAATTCAAAACCAAGAAATACAAGTTACTTGTATTTTGTTAACTGAAATAAGTGACTCTTTCCTTAAAGGCTTACCCTTTGTAGCCAACCCCTCATCCTAGTGCTAGGTAAAGGAAAAGCTAAGAAAATGGATCCATGGGCTTATGCTGACTGCAGGGGAACGTGACTGTCATCCATCCACTGACTTAAACTGGCAGCAGCAGGCCTGGGTCCCTCCCCAGCACAGGCAATAAAAGACTTTCTCCAGAACTGTGCTGGATAGACGCAGATTGGAATTAAAGAACTTGACTGACTAGTCTGCAATAACATAACCTTATTAACCAACATCTACCACATAGCCTTAGGGTTTCAGCAGTGGTTTTAAGTGGTTGTGGAGTTTGTGTGGGAAGACTGTCTGCCCACCAAAAGTGTTTAAAGCCATTTAAAGCCTTTTTTTGTTGAATTGCTTCTTCATTCCTCCAGCTTCGTCACAACATGGCCCTCCTAGCCTTTTATCAGACACTTGTTCTCACCAGCTCTTCTAGAAAGCAGATAGAAAGCAAGGCTCAGGTTTCTCTTCAGGTATTTAAAGTGTGCATTTATCAGAAGACATTTCTAAGGCCCTACCTAAATCGCTTCATTGACTAAATTGAAGGAGATCGCTCTTTTAATAAAACATCTGCATTCACCTGCCAGAGTCAAGGACAGACATGTCTGATGACCATCCCAGCTCATTCAGAAATTCCATAGCACAAACACAGGCAATCTGAGTATAAGACTTCATCCGAGCACCAGTGGCATCATAGGCAAACACTGAATCTCTTCTTTGTCTTTCCCTACCACATACTTTTGAATTTTGACTACAACTCCTTCCTGCCTAGTCTACAAAAAGCTGCAGTATGGCAGCAGATTTAGTTAGATGCACTTGGAGGGCAGCGTACAGGAGGCAACCGTAAGGTGTGGTGACCAGGAGACTGAAAGAGATACTAGAGTACAGTGTTGTGAACTTCAGCAAGAGGGATGAGATAAAAGCCTGGGTTAACTAGGGCCTAAAAGAGCTTCGTACCAATATTCGCTACTGAATTTCTCAAACAGTGAGCAAATCCTACTTCTGGAGCCCAAGACTGAGGCTTCTTGTGGGGATTCTTGTAAAAAATTTCAGCTTAAATTTTGATATAGCAGCACCGTACATTTAAACACGCTACTTGTTACCATTTTAAATATTTATTATAGTTGTTGACCTTAATTGCCTGTGTACACTCCCAACAACTTTAACTAAAGTGGAACAACATTAAATCAGTATTTTTACTTGTTAGGCATAATCCCTACTAAATATCATGAAAACTTGCAACACTGAAGTAATATCAGCCACTTAATAAATGTGAAATTTTAAAGTATTAATATATTCTGTGAGCAGGGAATCCCATCTAAAGAGGTACTTTAATGTGGCCCAAAAGATAAATAAAAAAAAAAGAGTGGCTTCCAATCAAGCATATCAAAAATTTTCTGGGGATTAGTAATTTGCTTCACTTATAGTGTCCCTCCCCTTCTGCTTGCTTCTTCTGCCTTCCTCACCCCAACATGCTCCCACATACATAATAATCTTCTGCTTAGAAGAAGAAAAATCCTACTTCATCCCTAGACAAAAAAAGAAAATAAATTTTCCTGTGATGCTTTACTGTACCATGCTGTGATGCTGTCAGCTCAGCCAATGGAGCTTTCCAATTTATCTAGCACAAGTGAAAAATATGAGTAGCAAGTAGAGACAGGTCCAATGTGTGAAAGAGATCTGTATCCTGGTCTATTTTTGGGCTTCCCATGTTTGGGCCCACAGCCTTCACTTGGGTCCATCTCTATTTCTAGCTCTTTCCAACTGCAACTGCGTGGTTTCCTCCACCCTCCTCTCTTTGATGCGGGGGTAGAAGGGGGTGCAGCCACCTTCCAGATGGTTTGCCATAAAGAAGCTGATTGCTGTCTTCCTTCAGGTCAAGTTATAACATGACTTGAAAGGTTGCGATACAACACCAACACTGTCTACATCTCCTCCACTCTGAACCTCACGGCAGCAGAAGGAGGTTATCAGATCTATGAAGACATATGCTGAAGTGCCTATGTTTCTTTGAATTAGCGGTATGTTGGAGATCGTCTCGCAGTTCAGGATGAGCTCCTACTTACCCAGAAAACCCTGCAAATGAATCTCATTAAGGGGAAATACAAGACACATTCAGAAAAGCCCTCTCCCCCAATTAAATTTTTCTGGAAAGAGCATGGACGTCACACATTTTGTAATGATGCATAAACAGCTCCAGAATGCATCAAGACTGTGAAAGTATCTTCTCTTTGTGCTAGCCAAAATAATTTATGCTAAGCTCAGGGAGAGACCTTGCTTCAGATCAGCCAATATTTTTAAGACCACACCACTCAGCCACTCAACTACAAATGCCATCCTTCACTGACAGTGTTCCCTGTGCTTTGTCTAGCAACAACCTTCCATATTTCATTAGAATGACCAAACATCTCAAAATTGTGCTTCTAATTAAAAAATGTGGGTTTTTTTGTTTAAGAAAAAATGAATTGTTTCTAAATTGCTTCTTTGCTTTTGGAGCATGTGTCCATGGGTCAAAGCTACCTTCGCTACTCACGTGGTCCCTTATAGCAGACCTGCCTCAGGGAAGCAGCACCACAATTGAACTAACGCACACGCACTGTATCAGCCTTGCTCCTTTGGGAGGTCAGACCTTCAAACAGATTCCCGTTTGTGCAAGAGCAACTCACAAAGAAGGGCCTCGCATTATGGGCATGGTGCCCTTTGCATGAGTCACTCGGCCTGTCTCCTGAGAAACAAGGAAGCCGGCGCAGCTGTTTTAGTGCTCATGGAGCAGTCTCCATTTTAACATTGCACAGAATGCAGAGCAAATTCTGTTACTTCACTCTTTGGTGCATTTAAATCCTATTGCGTACACCTGCCACCTTAACAAACATTCAGTATGACACGTATTCTCAGGATAGCAAAGGCAGATACATCCCAGAGGTAAGTGGATTCAGACTCTGGGTTTGGAATCAAGAGATTAAAAAATAGATTGTAGTGATTTTGCAATTGCCAGCCATATAACCCGCCTTTTAATTTTAACAGTATTTGGTGATATAGGAAATTAAGGCGAATAGTGTGCCATATCACCCATGAGGGTCATTTTCTTTGTTACATAAAAATATGTCAAGTAGTATTCCCTGAGACAGAGACTGCCCTTTTCTGTTATTTAGCTGATATTTTTAAGAATTTCAACAAGTAGTACTAATGTGGGAGCTGCCGACTTCAGGAATAGCAGAGAGAGATTAATGGTGCATTAAAAAAAAAATCTCACCATATTTATATTTCCTTTTGACAACCTCTCTCTGTAATCTCCATATTTTAAAGCTGGTACAGCGTACTTTTTATTTTATTTACTTTTACAGCGTCTACAGCAATGAGAAATGGTGACAAAGCTCTGGTGACCAGAGCCTTTGTTAATCAGTGGAAGGATATACCCTTCACAGTCTTCAGACATCAGATATTAAAATATTGCCACATATACTAGCACAGGAGAGGAAAGAAACATTCATGTTTATGTCCATAAGCAGCATGAACATACCAATCAGTATCAGTAACTGATACTTACCATATCAGTAACCTACTGATAAAAGCCTACATATTATTTCCATTTAAGCTGTCACTTATTAGGCTGTGGCCATTGTTTATTGAGATGAGAACTGTGGACTTGCACAACATCCTTCTCCAGATTTTATTTCCTGATCTTAGTTTGCATTTACACACACACTTCCGACCAATCAAATAGCAAAGCCATAAAAGCTCTAACAAAAATGTTAACTGTCAACTCTATCTCTGTCACTTCCAAATCTTGTTACTCACAGCCCGATGGCTGGTTTCGGGCTTTTGGCCCATATTTGTTTACTCAATCCTGCCACTGCAGCAAGAGAAAAACTGCAAATAACTCCTTGTGGTGAAATCAATGATCCAGAACGACCGCTGGAATCAGGGGAAGTTTTTCTGTTGGTCCAGAACTGGATCCAAACTTCACTGTAAGTTTATTTGCATGGTGTGCTTGGGATGAAATTGGACACAGCCTAATTTTATTCAAATGTTCCACTTTTGTTTTTAGGCTAGTTCACACAGTCATTCCAGTTCTCAGATCAGGAGGGAACCTTACAGGTATACTGGAGTTATAATTTGCATGCTGTTATTGCTTTACATTTGCATTCAATTAATTTCTATTTTTTTATTTCATACATACTTAGTGGATATGTAAAGAACTACAGTATTTTGTCAAACAAATAACTATCATACATTAATGGTACTCTTTTTTACTTGAATCAAATGTGATTGATGAGAGGTGATTGCTTTGTGTTATATTATCCTAGTACGTAGGAAAATATATTAGCTCCCTAATACAAGTAAATCTGCTAAGAAATCTTCTATATAACTGTTTCTTATCAGAAAGTGCCCAATCATCGAAGCTCAGGCTTTTTGTAGGAAAAAAGAGATCTTAATAAACACATTTAGAAAATATATATTTTTACTAAAACTGCTGAAATGTCTTGTTCTAGCATTTTTCCAAATGATTTTTTTTCCCCCCAAAATTGTGACTGGTATACAGATTACAGAGATTGAAAGAAAAATCCCATCTCTTTTAAAGGACTAGTATATGAAGACAAATCTTCAGTTAACCATAACAAAATCAAGGCATAAACAGGAGAATTCTGAGATTAGAGACAAAAGGTTGCTAGAGTTGAGAGGCAGGGGGGATCTGGTACAAATTTCTCATATTACCTGTCCACAAATAGCCAGCACATGCATAATTACACTATGAGGTGGTTTGGTTTTACAGATTAAACACAGGTTCTTTTTTGAAAATATGCTATCTGAAACAAAAGATATTAAGCCTTTATTTAAAAGACCAATGTCAAAACAAAACATATCGATGAATCTAATCCTTTTTTAACCACAATTTTGTCTCTTCTTTCTAAGACAAAAATAATCTCTTGCTCAATTCTATTAGATCTTGCAATTAATAAATTTATTTTCATTTGCTCATGAAATAACGAGTGAAGTCCGTATTTTTGAAGAGAGACTGCCTACCCTTCCCATTCCTATTAGCTTAATAAGGAAGAAAAAAGAGGCAGAGGAAGGCATCTCCTTTCCATGCATCATACCAACCTTCTCATCAGGAAGTTATGCAGAAGGCTAGAAGTCTGTCCTAAGCAAGAGCTTTGGAACAGGCACTACCAACAGAAAAAACAAAACCAAACCAAATCCTGAGACACCATCATAAAAATTCTGTAGTGAAGCACATATTTCCTATTTTGTGTTGTATTTGCATGCTGAAGGATATCATGCCTTTGAGAGCTAGACTGGCAGGTGGCAACCCCTGAGCATGGAGCATGCTGAATAACAGAGCAAGGCAATGAATGCCAACCTCTTCTCTCCTGACACAGAGCAGAAGAAAACCCAACTCTGAATGCTAAATGACTACGCCATATAACTAGGACTTCAGATTTTAAGCTAATTCCAGTTGGCACAATTAACTCTATGGAGCAGGCTTAGTTTTATAAATAGAGATGTCTAGTGCTATTTTAGATGCCCCAGAGTGTCTGAGAAGCCTGTAAAGGGCTGGTGGATATGACACAGGAGCTATGGGAGATGTGCGTCTTTTTGGAGCTGCAGTTGGAGGCCAAACAGCTGGCCTAGCACATCTAAAATAGCACTGGGAATTTATGATTGTGCACCAAAATCCCAATCTTGCTCTCAGTTTAGAAAAATGGACTAATTTATCCATAGCAATAAATTAATCTATTCTAGGTAATCTAGCAATTTCTTACTGCCTGATGCTGGCTACACCACTAGCAGCTACATTTTCATTCAGATTTCCTATAGCACTGAATAAATTTAAGTATATTTCATAATCTTTCAAGTACCTGAGATTTCCTTCCAGAAAGAAAGCATGTGAAGACTGCTTACAAAAGCATCTACTGTCATCTACTAATTTTGATCACTAGAGACATCATATATTCAGTTTGCAACATACCTGAAATAATAAATATCCTAGGGTTCCAGTTTTTAAAGCTATTGTTAAGATCTCAATATTCGAGATACATAACGAGAAACAAAGAAAGAACTGGCTATCCCCATTTCTTTCCATATCTTCTAGGTGCACTTACTGTAGGCAGCCTTCATTTTCTAAACACTAATAGCTTAAAACGCTCTTCCCTCTCGCTCCGATTTGCACAATTGCTCAAATATCCTACACCCCCTGGGTTTTAGGGGGATAGAATACAAATATCCACCCCAATTTATTTCATGCCCTTAAATTTTATTTACTTTCCAGAGCCTTTGCACAGGGCAATAGTGACTAGAGCTTTTCAGTGGCCAACAGAACAAACCACCATAGCATGTTAGGCTTAGCATGATGGCATTTTTCTCTCTGCAGTTGGCTGACTTTTCGATAGCACATCGGGCCAAAGCATTCAGGGAGAACCCTAGTGGTTTGGCAGAAAGCAATGGAAGAACCAGAAGAGGCAAACGAGCTTCATCCTTCCTCTTTGGATTCTCCGTCCAATTGCTGCAACCTTCACTTTAATTATGTATTAATCAAAGACCCAGGTGATGACATCCATTAGCAATTTCCTGCCTGCCAATACTCACTTTTCATCTCTCTCTCTCTCCTCCTAACACAAGTGTTTTTAATGGCTTATCTCCCAGAAAGATTATGAATGAGGGAAGAGGAAGAAAGGGAATGGGCATGCAGCTTCTGGCTTTGGGAGAATGTGATATCCAGGAGTGAAGGCTGCATGGACTCTCCAAGAAGGAGAAATCAAGAGGAAAATGGGGCCACTCATAGCCTCCAAAACATGACAGAAAAGAGAAGGCACATATAAGGCACCTTCCTTAGATACTGAAAGACAAGCTGAAAGAAAGTGACGGCAGTGAGAAAGAGAGAAAACTCCAGCTACGTTGCTGGCTAGTATTGCAAGGGGCTTTCAGTGAGGACAATACTCTTTTGTACCTCTAGCTCTTTGGATTTATGTCAATGAGCTTTCACAATACTGATGTTGGTCTCCTTATCTCATCAATACCTACTCAAGCTATGCTTTGTACATTTCCTAGTAGGACCAATCTTCTTTTGATGAGACTGTAGGAGTTGATATTCCCAAAATACAAGTACACTATCTGATCACGACCACTACTTAATTTCACAAATTAAGAGTGAAAGCTATTGGGAATACAATAGCAACATAGTAAGTCGATACAAGAAAGTATCACTATTTCTATAAGAAAAAGTAACAAGGGACAAACGCAGACAACTAGAAACATTAAATACTTTTATAAGTGTGCTTTTTAAGACTTTATAACTCTACAGAGCTGGACTAAGGACAGGGGCCAAGACAAAGAATATCTTACCCTATTACATGTGCAATAAAACCACTTGCAGAGAAAAAAAAACATCTTTTTTGGCAAGGAGTTGTATCTTTGGAAAACCTGGACATTCCAGAAGTATTGGAAAATTCTCGAACATCTTAGAGCAGCACAGAAGTGGAGGCAACACTGCTTCTGGCAAAGCTTTGAGAAAGGATGTGGCCAGCAGCATGTAGTAAAAAGAATCAAGAAACTATTCCTCCTTTCCTGAATCATAGCTATCTCTTTCCAAGAATAACGAAATATAACTGATAAGCATCTTCAGAGATCACCAGAAGAGAAAAAAAAGTGGTTAAAGTTTTCATGGGAAGATTTTTCCATTTTTATTCAGCTTTACTTGTTTCATTACTGCTACATTCTGATCAGCAGACAGCTGCGAAAAGAAATGCACTGTAGAGTCCTGGAAGCTTCCCCCAGGAGGAGGAGGCCTTAGAGTTAGGCCTCTTAGGAGGCCACTGTGTTAATATATAGAAGATACCTAAGCATGTATAATTTACTGCTCAGAGTTCATGCTCTCACTCAGTCTTCCAATCAGAAAAAATGATGATTGTTTTTATTCTTACCATTTTCAGAGAATAATTCAATAGCCAAAATAGACTCTCCAAGGCTATTAAACTATGTAACTGTTTTAAGGTGTCAGTGTTTGCAAGCCCATTTCACTTTGTTAAAATATTGGGATTACTGTGGAACATTCTATGGCTTAACTGAGACATAACCTGATATTACATCTTGGTATGAAGGTGGTGGAAGTGGTTGCATGGAAACATAGATGTGGGTTTAATTTTAGGCTAAGCAAGCCTGAAGGGGGAAATTGAACAAAGAAGGGAGGAAAGGGAAAAAAATAGTTTTAGGTTGACTTTATCTCATCGTTTTTCTTGATTACTACTGCTGAGCCCCATACAAGCTGACCTTTATAAGGTATGTGGGTGGTGTTTATCATGGAAAAACCACTTCCTCATCCACATTATACAGAATTGTAAAGCTATTTCCCAGGTGATGATAAAACAGTAGAATAAAGGGAAGTGAAAGCTTATGGTGTGCAGAGTGACAGGAAAAGCTGCAGTGGGTCATGCTGTAGTTTTGGGCACTAGTCAGCACTGATCTCCACTGAAAGAAACAGCAAGGGCCTATTTGTTTCCAGTGGGGTCATTTTACAGGCTTGTCAGGACTCAGAAACACGATCAGTGGCTATCACCAAAGCTGGCCCATCCCGGTGGGAGTGAAGGGCCACGTTAACATGTCCAGCACCATGGTGAAGGATGAGGGGTCTATGCTTCTGCTCAAATCCTCTTCCAGCAGGCCAACTCCTTTTTGGTCTAAATGGTCTAAATATAAATGGCCTTGCAGTGTCAATTGCTCAGAAGAAGCAAGAGATGCTCAATAAGTGAGGAAATTAATAGGTAGTGGGTCTGTCAACCCCAGTTACTGCTAAACTACCCAAGCATTTTTCCCAGCAGTTGATTAACTAGATCATCTGCCAGCCCAAGTTAGAGTCAGGAGCTTTCAAAAATCTCCTCCAACTAATTTTAGACCTAAGTTTGGGTTGTTATAAGGGAAGTTTAAAATGAAAAAAACCTTCTTCAGGTCTCTCAGATTCAGGTAGTCCACAACTATGAATGCTACAAATTTGGAGGGGGGGGGGTGTCAAAACAGACCTCACTTCAGGATTCATGTCCGTAAGTCACGGAGCCTATAAATATTATGCTGGAATTACTACTGACTATCAACCCAGGAAATGGGGTGAGAACGGAGCGTTTAATACACTGCCTATTTTCTCAAGCATATACATAAGATGAAATTGATTTATTTAGGTTTTGTAGCAATTCAGTATAAATGGAACAGAACGGGACATTTCCCTTCAGCAGTGTAATAACAAAATACAATCCACTGCAGGTTCCAGTGCATTTCAGAAACCTTCCGAATATTAGCTGTAGTAGAAAACTGAACAAAGTCAACTATTTCAAAGTTAAACTACAAAAGCACAGCTAAACCCTACCAGAATTTAACATCAGCCTCGATAATCTAGTAGTCTAATTATTTGTCTATTAGTATAATTATTTATCCAGAGAGCTTCTGTAAACATTTCTAAGACATTGACAAATCTGTAAATTTCTTGATTTTTCATGGAGTAAAAGAGATGAATTAAAATTACTTAAACTGGTACTTACATGTGGAAAAGGTATAGCTACAGAACCCTGAGCCCCTCTAAATGTGGATTTTCTAAAATCTCTGAATCAGACAGACACGACAAAGAAATACCTTATTCTTTCAGTGAAACCTTGGATCACGCTTAATAAATACCTGCAACTGTTGAGTTCCCTGATAGATCAGGCAGTTTAAGAATTTTAAGTGTACTGTTAGAAATCCCTAGAATGTTGAAATATCCTTTAATATTTTGGCTGACAGTTGCTTGTTTATAAAGAAAGAGAAACCTACCATCTGCTTTCCAATTTAAAGCACAGATTATAATACTTTTTCTCAACTATAAAAAAAAAAATCAATAATGCTTGGCTTTCTGCAGTCTTTATTATGTCTAGTAGAATTGTAATGATTTGTTGTCCCTGTTTATGTATAAACTCAACACTTGACTTGGCCATGGACATTAGATGGAAACATTCAGAGAAGGCTGAAACTGTAAAACATGCTAGCTTTTTGATTTTATCTGAAGAGGGAAGTTAGTGGAGGGTGTTTTCACTTCCTGTTTAAGCTACATTTATATTTTTCTGCTCATAAGCATAGCTCAAAGCCTGGTTTCTCTCTGGAGTAGCCCATATATTGCTTTCCAGGTAATTTCATTTCTAATTCTGGCTATTAAAGTGAAACTGCAAAAATTGCGCTGGAATAAAATAAGTTCCATTAAAAGTTCACATCATACAAGAGATTAAATTCTGCAGGTGAAAAGGGAAGAAAATAGACTAAAGAGACAGGTTAATTTATACACAACATTAAAAAAATCTGTACAGCAACTCTATTGAAACAAGGATAGCAAAGTTGCAGACATCATGGATTCTATCATGCTCTTCCTTTTCCCATCTCTCCTAAACAAAGTTCACGTGTTAGTCTAAGGCCATTTATTTCCTGAAAAAGGCTGGGCATATTCTTATTCAGGCTGTAGAACTCCAGTTGCAGGGCAGAAAGGAACAAGTCCCAGCAATGCATCTCAAGAAACCAGTGGGTACAGGATGCTACCAAAAGCCATCAGTTTGGTGGGAGATGAGGTCCAAGCCGCTCTTTCAAATAGGTGCTTGTGATGTTGTGCTCACTGCCCCAGAGCTGGATTTCCTCTTTATCCAGAGATAAGCTAAAACATTAGCAGCTGAAGCCTAAGCATGCCAGTAAGATGTCCCACCAAGGACCATTGGATACCGGGTCTGGAGGGTAGAGGAGGAGAATTCAGCTCTCCTTGGAAGCAAGCAGAATATTTGACCATTTTGATTAAACTACCATTAAGTGCCCCATTGTTTGTACACCACTTGAGTAGGCTTCCACTAGCCCGAGTCAAGTGCTCTATCTTGTTTGTTTTGCAGGCAGTGGGAAGAAGATAATAATGACTTATGGTTAGTACTAAAAGGAAGAAAAAAAGACAATGAACTGTGAACTAGCTAGATGAGGAAAGGCAGGATGGAGGAACCGCTCTTTCCAAATAATTAATTGCTATAGTTGCTCTCTCCACACACAAGTCTTCTCAGGTCAATTTTATTAAAAGCCAAGAACAATTTTAGGCCATCAGAACACACAAATCTTTATCAGGAAAGGCAATTCTCAAGTGCAAGCTTGCAAGTGAATGAGGATCAACTGATTATAAATTATTTTAACTAGTATTTGTCAGTGCACTTAGAAGAACTCACAACAATCCTGAATTTGAAATGGTGGATTGTATTCTCTGATCCGCTCCAGCTGCCTTGCCTTTCTCTGGCAATACTCAGGGGCTATAAAACTGACTTAGCCCGGCTGGTATAAGTTTACAGCTCTCCTGCATCATGAAGGCTGCACAAAACCACCAGAGCATGCTGGTAAATTCAGCCCCGTATATTAACTTTAAGGCTTAATAAAGGCAAGGTGGAAATGAAAAAGCTGAGAGACTGACACAAAGATTTAAAGAGGAGGTGAGGGCAATAACCATGCTTTGCTTCAAGGTCAACTTGTTAAGCAATAGAGGTATCAGAGAGGAGCTTTGTATGCCTTATCATAACAGTGATTTAAAGCACTGGGAAAGTAATGGAATCTCTGCATTACTCTAGCCAAAGCAAGGTGCAGGAGATGCTTTTTCCTCCTACTTTTGTCCAGTCTTGCCAGAAAATTTAGTTGGAGGACATAATTGCCTTATGTTGTTATTGACACTTATTTCAAAATCAATCTAGTGATCACAAACAGAAGAATTTCACACAAAAACTTGGTCTGTATCCAACTTTCAAGAATCCTTTTACAAATGTTATGTCTAATATCTCTGTGATAGCTGACTGATAAGTATGTGCTAAGTCTGGGAGCCCAAAAGTCAGGGTCAAAACTCATTAAAAGTTCTATTTCTAAACCTCTGCTCTAAGTTATGCCTCACTCACCAAGGGTATAAGAGATGACTATCTTATTTTTATAGCTTGCTAATAAATTTTGAAAGTAAAAGAAGCTATGTTTGAGAATCCTGACTTTAAAAAGCTACATAAAAATAATCAAAATAATCAAAATTGTATCAGCAGCTACAAGAAAACATTAGTATTCTTCTGACATAAAATTCTTGAGGAAGGCTTTATCCTTTTTGTCCTGGATGACTTGCAGAAGATGGATTAGATTGAGTTACTGGCCAAGGGAAAGGTGAGGGAGAAAGACTGGCTGGGATCCAACACCAGGTTGAGAGGTCCAAACTTCAGCACCTTCTGAACAGAGGTTTATAGTCACACTGCTGGCCTTGGGTCATCAGAAAAGAAATCTAGTTTTAAATTGATACTACTCAGTGAAAACATAAGCTGTTTTTTTTTTTCCTATTACAGGGAACCATTTGATACAGTAGTTTATCACTAAAGTAATAGTGTATTTACCCAACAGTGAGTCTCTGTGGTAGCAGGGTCAACAGGCAAAGCATAGTTCTGCTTTGCTTTAGCCTAGAAGCATAAATCTGCAGGCCTAAGAGGGACATTTAACAGAGGATCATTTAATACAGCCTTCTCTTCCTTCCCCCCCAAGGCAAGATCAACTCTACTCTGCCATTTCCAACATATTTGCTAAGCTGCTTTTAAAGATTTCTGGTAATGGAAGCTCCACAACCTCTACAGCTAATATATTTCAGCATGTCACTATTTAACAGTGAATCTTCCTTACTGTGAAGTAAGCCTGTTGTGGCTGTTGAATTCAAGTGTTATTATGCTCCATTTATACAGTATGATAAGAAGATCTGGCCAGTGTGATTCTTTCCTACCAGCAAGAAATGTTAAATGTTAAATTCTATCAAATGTCCCTTCGGCAATAACATATATCCCTCATCTAGCTAATGAAATGAAGAAGGATGTTGCATGAATGCCACTGCCAGTGAAGCATTAGCAATTAACCATTTTTCTTCAGAGCTACTGATGCTAATTTGATCTGGCTTAAGCTGTAAGATTGTATAAATTGTTAATAAGCACTGATGAACTCTCTAAAATCATCTTATTTGCTGAGCTCTTTAAAATCCCCTCTGCTGTTAAGTTTTAAGCATGGGATTTAAATACACTTTGTTGCTTATCCTAAGGTACTATATTTAATAAAAGGATAAAAGAAAGACAGTGCAGTCAACAGTTGCTGGAGAATTCTCATCTTGCAACCTGATCTTGAAAGATGCTTAGCTCTCCCCAGTCTTCAGCTTCAGAGAAGCCTTTGCTGCTCACCTTAAAATATCTCAGCTTCCTGCAGGTTTGTAAAGAGAGTTATGCTACAAACATGAGCTTCTGTCAGACAATAGATCAAATTCTAGCCCAGGTCTGTGGGATTAAGCAGCTGGAAAGATTTACCTTTACAGGCAAAGAATGAATATACCCTGTTCCTTTTAATTGGGAAAGAATGCATTAAACAGCAACATGGATTTGTGAACAGTAAACCTTGTGACAATTTTGTTTTTAATATAGAAAAGGCCTGAAGATAGTTTTTAATATACAATTTTAAATGCCAGCTGTCTGTTTTCTATCCAGTACTGCTTTGCCCATAGTAATAACATAGAGTCATGCATAAATGAAGAAGTGTCTGAGAAACAGATTCAAATTCTGATTTCAGAAATCTTTCATTGGGGAGTTTCCTCTGGTCCAAGGTGAAACAAGATGAAACTAAGAGGAGAGGACTAGCTGAAAAGTGTCTCACAGGCTGTTGGTCAAATCAGATCCCTTTTACGTAAAATATCCCACACTCAAATTCCTCCAACCTCAGACCGGGCAGAAATTTCAAATCGGGTGAAAATTGTTGAGTTATT
Source organism: Rhea pennata (assembly GCF_028389875.1). Classification (NCBI taxonomy): domain Eukaryota; kingdom Metazoa; phylum Chordata; class Aves; order Rheiformes; family Rheidae; genus Rhea; species Rhea pennata. The sequence continues at coordinate 76,714,384 of NC_084663.1, forward strand.
TGTTGATCAGAGGACCCAGCTTGCCTCTCTTTGCTCTTACTCTCCAAATCTGAATGGCATTCTGCTGCAAAGCAGAGAACGTTCAGCCTTTTTTTAAAGCCAGTTTTCTGAATATTCTGTTGTTAACCCAAGAAAATATATTATTTTCTCTCTTGGGGAGAGGAAACTGCAAAATCTTATCTGGATGTGGAATTTTTGGGATCATCCATCCATATGAGATCAACATGGGAGACTAGCTTGGGGCTGTCAGCCTTTAGAGGAGCACTGGCCGCACCTGAAGCCATTCTTGCTAAACTAGCAAAAACCAGTGTGATATATTACACTACTGAGATTAGAAGCCCAAGCTCAAGAAGAGCTTGAATCAATTGAGCTATCAGACAATCCAGTGTCATTTCTAATCAATTCTCATCAACTACCTCTAGACTACATCACTGGACATTTCAAAGAATAAGCTTCACTTCCAAGTCTTCAGCTTATAACATCTAGATTCCTTTTCTGCTCTCAGATTGCTTTGTTGCTCCTTGAATTACTACTGTTGCTGTTACTGCAGCAGTGTGCCTGAAAGTCACTTTGCCACGCCAGAACACTTTTCATATGAGTTTTCATGCAGGACTCCAAATATTTAAAGGCAATTTTACTTTTCCTTGAATCCATCAGACACAAAGCTTGTTTCAGATCTTAAGTCTTACCAAATGTTTACATTGACTCTTAACAAATAGGAAACCTCTATTTCCCTGATCTTCCATGCTTCAGTTTCAGGACTTCATCTGTCTGCCAGGTCCTGCAGAACTGTGGCAGATTAAAGGACAAGTGGTCCAGATGTACTGTGCACTTGTAATTTTAACTCCCAGATTCTCCAGATTTGTGAAAGGCTCAGATTGTATCCTAAGCCTTATAACGAAGCCATGAGGAAACTCGCACTTGGTACTGCCCATTTCTTGAAAAACAGTAGGCAGGTAGATATATTAGGATGTTCCCTTCCAGGATAAACTTTACAGACGTGCATATTAAGCCTATTCTCTGCCCTCAGTCCGTTTTCAAGTAGCTCTTGGGCCCTTACTGGTCATGATTCTATTTAAAGTAGGATCTATTAAGCATCAAGATTGCAGCCGACTGTCATAACTTGTCAATATAAGGATGTCACCCTGGCCAGTTTTAAAAATTCCCGTCACAAGCTTAAAACTTAAGACATCTGGCTGATTTCAGTACAATCTCAAGATACACTTTTTCAAAAGAGATTACCCTCTTCACAGGATGAGCACATTCACCACATCACAGTAGAAAGCAGTGGTAGTGCAGTCTTCCAGCTGCCAAGGCAGTTGTTCATTCCCAGCTGTTTCGCCCTTTCACCAACTCTTCTACTTACTGGGCTTCCCTAGTACGCAAATGCCCACCAAGCCACCAAGCTTAACTTCATTAGCTCTGACTCCTATAGTAACATCACCCTCACTTTTCCCTTCTGTCATCTTTAACTCCACCTGTTGAGGTTCACATACTCTTTTCTTCTTTCCATGTCCCCTTCAGATGCATGAGGTTTTGCAGGTTTCTACTGCTTATTTCACATTTGCATTAGTCCGCTTCACCTTTTGAATGTCATATTCAAGACAGCTGTCTCTGGTTCTTTATTCTTAATCACTAGCAGATTAAATCAAAGCAATAATCCCTTCTCATCTCCAGCAAGGACCTACACTGATGTATTCCAGACGCAGATATGCAATTATTCTGGAACATACATCAAGGTGGAGTTTCATCCTTGCCTTCACATAGTTCTTCATGGATCTGACAGCATGCATATTGCTGTATGAATAGCTCATTAAGTTGTAGAGATAATTTTTTTGTGAAAAAATATTCTTCATTTCTTTTAATTGCTTCAGAACTCATTTTGATCTGTTTTTAAAACTGTTATTTCAATCTGGGCATGACTGGACTGGTTTATATATGCTAGATTCATGGTCTTCCAGCCTCTGTTATTGCCAAGTAGCACTTCTCTCAAGAACACCTAAAACTTAATAGTTTAGCCATTGGATTCCTAACACCAATTTCAGCATTACTAAATGTTTCATCCAAAGGTCACTGAAATGAACCTCTTTCAGGCATCTCTTACACACCTCCAAGTGGGTACATGTGCTTGTGTTAAACTATGTAAATGTCCTCTTTTTCCATAAAATGGTACTACTTTGATATCAATATTTGAGAAGTAATTGCTGTTCAGCTATTTAACCCCTTATCTTAGGTATTTTTCACAGAAATAAGACATGACCATTTAGTAATTTGACTATTTTCAAATACTCATTTGTTCATTCAGCAGGGTCAATATTTTTAGGACCTTAAACCTGGAATCAGTATCCTATGGCTTTACACATGCACTCTGGCAAAGCCTCGCGGATTTTGTACTTACCCCCTTGAAAGATTTCTAAATCACATATCCTCAGCATAGTAAGAAAAAAATTAACTGCTATTCCTATAAGCCTGCATTTTATTTGGACAGGTAGAAACGAAATAGTGTTATTACTGACCCCCCCACAAAAATGATAAAGGCAGGTTAAAACTATTGCCCAGGATAAAATGCAAACAGATTTCTGCTCACTGTAGCTGCATTAATACTGTGATACTAGCAAACAACACCACACAGTGAAGATTTGTCCGGTCAAGAAACCAAAATCAGTAGATAAAGCTTGGAGTCCATATAGGAAACAAGTGTTTGTTTTAAATCTAGTATTCTCTGCCCTGAGAAATAGACTCCAAGACTGATTCACCAGTACAGGCAGTACCTTTGAAACTGCATAAAGTTGCTAATCAAACCAATTTTACTGCTTGCTTCCCAGCCAGTGTATGTAACTGGCATGGTATAACGCTGTCAGCATGTAGTGGTAGGTCTGGCCCTAAGTCTCAGGAAAGTTACTCATGATGAAATGAAAGTTTTTGCAGACTGTAGATTTGCCTTGGGTGGGAAGCAAAACATGCCAAAACCAAATTGTGGGTGACTAAGATTCATGAAAAACTATTCAGGATGCAATAATGATGCAATAATTAGAGCAATCAATGCATTTTGATTATCTGATTACCACCTTTCAACTGCCAGTGGCAGAAATAACCTTCTTCTATAAAATCACAAACCCATCGAGATGAAATTGAGAGCAGATGGAAAGTTGTTTCTGTTGTTGACATTTCAGTTCCTGAATATCCTTTGAAAGCATGTAGTAATTCTACATTATAGTGTAATTAGAATAAAGCAACAAAAATCAATCTCTTTACTCCACAAACACAAAGATTATCTTCTTAAAGGTCAGCCCAGCATATGACAGAAATATTGACAACAAGTAGTACATAGCTTTCTAAATGTCCTTCTTCTGTCTTCTCATTACATATAATTGGGAGTAGATATTCTCTCAGAAAAGAATGCATAGTATTAAGAGATTTACTAGGATTTCAATATGGGTAGATCAGATGGTTTCAGATGGTTTAAGCTCATATACCTCAAATGAGAAGATATTGGTAAAGGCCTGCTGAAACATAATGTAACAAAATTTGGACCACAAAGTTTGAAAGGAGGTAAGGCAACTATCATGTTTTTTAGCTTTGTACAAATTCTTTCAAATAGACTCTTACGGCTAAAGTGGGTGGCATTTGGATTTTGAGCATAAAATTATATATTGACCTAGCCTGCTCTCATGAAATGACAGACATCTGTTTTGGAGAACACCAACATTATCAGGACCACTATTGTTTTAAAATGTTCCATTTCATCCTCACTCATGAAAAAACAAGTAATCCCTCTAATACAATTCCTGCTATAGCAAGCATACAATTTTTCTTTGGCTATAAAAGCTATATACATGCAGAATCTGTAAGCAAACTCAAGCACTCTGGGTTTTCAGAAGAACAGTCTGCCAGCCAGTCCCATACTTCTCAGCAAACCTGAGCTGAGTTACGTGGCATTAGGCACATTACATGGATTTTGAACAGACTTCTCTTTCACTGGTTCCAATGTAAAAACAGTAAAAGCTTTTCCTTAAGACCACCAATTCTAATTCTGGACCAGTCTTAGAAAGTATGTAAGTTCAAACCTGTTTAAACAGCTTTTTATAAAATTAAGAGGAGCAACCTGAACCCCCTGTTTTCATATTCATTTATGTATAACAGTACTATTAAAATGGTGATTATGTACATGATTTTGCATTCTAATAGAACTGGAAATGTCTCCACAAAATATGCAGACAAGTCATACAAAGGCTTCCTTATGTTCTCAGCACTAAGATCTCAGGGCTAATGTTTGCTATAGAGCCAGGTTGTGGGAAAATGCTATGTTTAGCATCAGTACAGTTTCACTAAACTCTGGTGACATACAGATCCTGAGTGACCAGTGATTCTGAATAGTGGCTGTGAGGAGATACTTGCTAATACTTGAGAACATGCACTGAAGAGTTGAGGAGATGAGGTGTAATGTTGAAAATACTACAGCGCAAAACAGCTGTTATTTCAACATTTAACTATTTTCTTTCAATATATACAGTGAGAATGGTACAAATCTTTCTTTCAAAATATCCTTTAAATTCACCCTGCTCCTTAGGACAAAGCCATTTTTAAAATTCCTTCCAATATAAAAAGCTTGTAAAATCTGCAGCTTTTTTATTGTCTGTCCAAGAGAATTGTTACTAGTTTTGAAAGGGGTTAAAAGTGCTTTGAGCTCTTTCATCACATTTCTGTTTAGGAAGCGTTACACAGTAGAGATAACACCATGACTCAATGGTAAATACTTAATCAAAGAATTGCTCCTTTTATTGACTCCCCGATAATATTGATTAAATGTATTAGTTTATAAACAGCAACACAAAGAATCCATTTTCTTTTAGCTGTCTTGCATCTGTTACCTTGCTTTAAAGTAATATAACGCTGTGCAGTATTTACTTTACAAGAAACAGGTACATGACCCAAAATATGATAAGCTATAAACCAGTCAGCATTATCGTACAGCACAGCACAATACAAAATTGATATGAAATATATTTGTCTGGCTCCAATATCCTGGCAATCAGAGCCAGAATACATTTACCTGGATACTGTATTTTTATTTTTTATTTTGTATTTATTTTATTTATTTATTTATTTACAGGTTTTTCTATCCAAGACAGAAAACCGTGACTTTGGGTCACTTTGAGCTCACTAGGAAGCGAGAGCATGTTCTCACACACAGACCAAGTTTGCTCTGTTTATCATCTTGATCCGAAAGAGCCATTAGGTATTTGCATGGGGAGGAACAAAGCACTCCACCTCCCTCTGACTAGGGGGAAACTTGTTCAAAGCAATAACTAAAAGAACCAAGATTGCACTGTAGGGCACACTACAAAACCTGAGACTTTAGGAATTACACCTGGTACAGTTAGGTGGTATTTTCCGTGTTTTGTGAGAGAGCTGCTGCATTAAAGCTTACCCCAGCTCAGTGCCAGGGAGGTGCTGCTCTGCTGTAAAGAGCAGCCCAGAACTCAACGTGACATTTGTTTTACATGCAACAGCTTTCTCAACGCTACGAGAAGCTAAAACAGATATTCAGAAGGTCCATATATAGAAAGTCCAGATAATTCAGAATATCCATAAAGGATCTTTCTAGTCATCAAATTCTAGCCTGTTAAATAAGGCTTTTTCAGCAAGGACAGCAAATACCAAGCTGAAACTACTGTGGAGATCTTGCACTTTTCCTAGGGGACAAGGATAAAAGATCGCTTGAATAGCAGGAATACAAATATTTACTGTTAACAACAGTTTCTAGGGAAAGTCTGTTTATCTTAATTAAGATATAGCAGTTTGAAAAAATAAAGTGATTGGTTTCACCCTTGCTAATGGCATTTCCCTTTTCCTGTCCAGATGGCTAAAAAGAACAGCCCCAGGGTTGCATGGGGGCTGCCCCAGCACCGTGCACACAGCTCCCCTGCCCAGCCAGCACAGCAGGGAGCAGGCCTTGGCCACACTGTCGTCTGGCCCTGCTGAACACAGCGGGAACCTCTGACCCTTTCCAAAAGTTTGTTGCCCAAAGCAGGAGCAAGGTATTCACTTCTTCCGACCCCTAGGGGCATGCACAGGGCACTTATAACCAAACCAAAAGCACAGGCCCAGCATCTGTGCTTAAGAGGTGCAGACAAAGTTCACCCAAGCCTTCAGCATGAAGTCTTGTTTTCAGCTCAAATGTCTCCTAGCTCTTCCAAGTGAAATGCAGCCAGATTGTGCAAAGTACAACTCCCTCCATAGCCCAGGTAGGGGCAGAGGTGCAGGAAAGTCCCATCCTGTTCAACTTCTTCATCAATGACCTGGATGAGGGGACAGAGTGCCTCCTCAGCAAGTTTGGTCTCCTTAGCAAGTTTGCTGATGATACTAAGCTGGGAGGAGTGGCTGATAACACCTGATGGCTGTGCTGCCATTCAGAGAGACCTGGACAGGTTGGAGAGCTGGGCAGAGAGGAACCTCATGAGGTTCAACACGGGTAAGTGCAGGATCCTGCACCTAGGGAAAAATAACCCTAGGCACCAGTACAGGCTGGGGGCTGACCTTCTGGAGAGTAGCTCTGCAGAGAAGGACCAGGGAGTGCTGGTGGACAACAAGTTGACCATGAGCCAGCAATGTGCCCTTATGGCCAGGAAGGCCAATGGTCTCCTGGGGTGCATTAGGAAGAGTGTTGCCATCAGGTGGAGGGAGGTGATCCTGCCCCTCTACTCAGCCCCAGTGAGGCCTCATCTGCAGTACTGCATCCAGTTCTGGGCTCCCCACTACAAGAGAGACATGAAGGTACTGGAGAGAGTCCAGCGTAGGGCTACGAAGATGATCAGAGGGCTGAAGCATCTGCCCTATGAGGAACGGCTGCAAGAGCTGGGCCTCTTCAGCCTGGGGAAGAGAAGACTGAGAGGGGATCTTATCAATGTGTACAAGTACCTGAAGGGAGGGTGTCAAGGGGATGGGGACAAACTCTTTTCAGTTGTCCCATGTGACAGGACAAGAGGCAACAAGCACAAACTGAAACACAGAAAGTTCCGTCTGAATGTGAGGGGGAACTTCTCTACTGTGAGAGTGACTGAGCTCTGGACCAAGTTGCCCAGAGAGGTTGTGGAGTCTCCTTCCTGGAGATATTCAAAACCCATCTGGATGCAACCCTGTCTAACATGCTGTAGGTGACCCTGCTTGAGCAGGGAGGTTGGACTAGATGATCTCCAGAGGTCCCTTCCAACCTTACTGATTCTATGATTCTATGAAAGTCAGTTATGCAGCTTTCAAAAACCTGAGCCTAGTCTGAAGTTTGGTGTATTTTCCTTGCAATATTGACGTGGAATCACTAGGGAAATACATGTGCTATTGGTTAGCACTTTCGCACGTCAGAAAGGAAGGAGATGCAATCACTCTGGAAACCTAATCCAAACCTACTCAAAGTAGTTTATTTTGCAATGTGCCCCTGAGGTTAATACAAACGTCTACCCTGCTTATTAGCAAGCAAATAGAACACTGCAACCACAGGGAACAAAGCCCACAGTTTTGCTAATGGGAAGAAGAGCTTTCTTGAAAGGAACTGTTATATAGCTCTTATTGATTTCTGGAAAGGACCACTAAAAGCAGTGAACAGTGTCTGACCAGTAGAGTAACAGCAAGCATTTAGGAGTTTCACAAGCAGGCCTTTTAAGCTGAGATTCTCCAAACATGAAAACGCAAGTAGGCATGAAGTTGTGTGAAAGTTCTGAAGCATTACGTGGCAGGTATTCAGGAATGGCACCTAGCTAAACTGTAGGATCCATTAATCTGTTAGTTTTATTTTTGCTTTATTATTTTGCAACCCTGCTGCTCAAATAATGCAATATTTGAATTAAAACAAGGCTTTACACTACTAAAGCAAGGATATACACTACTACTCTAGTGTATATCTCCATAAAAGCCACTTTAACTAGAGTTTTGTCCTCAGACACATTTTGTATTCCTTGAGAAATAAAGAAGTCTCTGTAGCCAATGCAAAAAATTCTGGTCCCTGTTACTAGTGATTGTATCAGGTACAGAAGGAACAACATACAGAATGTGCTATTTATCAATTTGGAGGAAAGTGTTTAAAAATTCACATGGGTTGTCTATATTTTGTACAGATAGATATATGTATATATCACACACATTATATATATATATATATATATATATATATATATATCAGACATTATCCCATTTTGAAAGGTTTGGCACTGTTTCTGGATATTTCTGCTACCTTCTTCCTCATTGCCAGAAGAAAACATAAATTTAAGCATGAGCTGAACAGCTTTGCTGAGCCAGATATGCGTTTAAGGACATAACTCGGAAGTTACTCTAGGGCAAACAAAAGCAAAGCCTCAAGCAACAAGGCTAATATCCAAAGCTCAGTGCAACAGATCGAGCCTTTCCACTAGCATGATGTCCAACTAGTCTTGTTGGATCAAATCCTAGAATATTAAATAGGTTAACTATTTTAGAAGTGCTAGAGCATTTATCTGTTCATTTTGCAAACACATTCTGTAATAGGCAGTAATGAAAGATCAATAATAAATACAAATGAATACTCACCCACATTGACATACCCCAGTAACACTAATTTCCGTAAGTTATCAATTGAGAACAGTGAGTAGTTGTCGTTCTAGATTTAGATTGGAAAATTTCAAATTTTCTTCATTAGATGTCAGAATAATTTGTCTACAATAAAAGCCAGAGGCAGGAATGGAAATGGACTTTCACTAGCTAAATTATACTTTTTTTTTTTCTTATTTCTAAATCAATCTTTTTGCACATCTATTTGTAATTTACTATTAATTTACATACTCAAACAGCAATTAATGAAAGCAATGTAATTTCTTATTCTTCAGTGCCCTGAGTGCCTACTCCAGTGTTTTGTGTAAATCAATGTTGAGATGATTTATGAATACAGAGAATACTTTTTTACTGACTACCATTAAAATGATTTCCTACCAATAAATTAACATTAAAATGATAACAGCCATATTTAAATTTTATCCACATCTGGCAGTGTGCTGAATTAAATGAAAAATGCTTTTTAGGCAGCAGGTTAGTACAGTTAAAACATCTACGTTCACAGACAGATAGCAAAGACCAAGTATTTCTTTATAGTGACTGGTCCTGTTTAGAAATGCAAAAGTTCTTTTACATAAAACTAATCAACATACTTTTTCAATGAAATTACCTTAGCAGAAATTAAAATTTCCTCTGTTACAATACCCTAGAGATAGCATGAATAAACATATAGGTATTTTTTTATACTATCTTGTTTTTCCCCGTTGCCTAAAAAAAGATGCTGTTTTTCCAGGCAGCTTAAGGTAGAAAATGTAAGGTAGAAGATGAAAACCTAACATCAATACAAGTCCTTCCTGCAGAAAAGACAAGTGCTCTATAAATGTTCGTACTGATGGAGTAGGTAGAGTTAAAAATCCAAGTTTCATACCGATACATAAGAAAACAAATTTCATTACCTACCCTTGGCTTACACAAGCATAACTTGAGGCCACAATCTCACTCTCAGTTTGAAAGTGTAGATGAAAGAACTCATTCTTGAGTTCTTCTGCACAGTTTCTCATTTTCCCCAAACATTGTGAAAGATCTTACAGAGGAAAAAAATGCTCTCAGGAATGCTGGACAAATTGCTGTGCATTATTTATGAACCAGAGCCATTTTGAGGAGAGTTCAGTAAGAAAGGAGCTCATTCCTCTGACGCTGGTACCTACAAAAATGGGCCCATCTCTGGAATTTGTCAAAGACAGACACTGCTAATAAAAAATGCGTGCAGATGTTCAAAACATGCTTGAATATATCCCTTGGGTTCCTCCTAGAAGAGGCTTGGATATACACCCATAAGCTCTATGCCCCTTGGATTTACCTCCTCATTGCTGAAGAGTGAAAAGAAAGATTTCTCACAGATGCCAGCCAGGCGGGCAACCCAGACAGTAACTTGTGACCCTCCATCTGCCTTTGGCCTAAAGTTAATAGTGCTACAGGTATAGTTATAGACCTACAGAGCAATTTCCCTTAATATGCAATTAAATTTTGGATATGTGCATTCTAATACGAATGCCTATGTTAGCTTTAATACAGAAGAGACCTTTGCCTCCCATGCCTACCTCAAATCTTTTTTTTTTTTTTTTTTTTTAAACTGGAAAAAGCATCCATAAAACATTTTTCTGAAATTGGCTTAAGAGCTTAAAGTTGAAATACCTTTGAATATACAAATCCTAGAACAATTAATGTTTTCCTCCTGTGTTTCCTGCAACAATTTGCAAAGATTAATAAGTTCACATTCCCTGGCAGATATTGTCTTAGCAGCTTCAGGTAGCTAGCTGAATTGGTTACATTAAATTCACACTTTTTAGCCTTTAAAACGTTAACAGCTAGAAACCTACATAAACTGTGAAGTATAAGGGCAAAATTTCTGGGGAACAAAGTAGCTTCAACATGGTGTATGAGCATGTAGCATCTGCTTCTAAGACTTGCTGATAAAGAGAGGCTGCAACAGAGACTTGGCAAAAAAATTAGCTAGCTTCTTTAAAGTTATAAAAGATCCTTAAAATTGGGGCATCTTCCTCCATAGCCTTGGTTACAGCACTGTACAAAAAACTGTACAAAATTAGTACAGCTTTAAACAGTAGAATGAGTGAAGCAGGCAGATCTTCCAAAGAAACACACACAAAAGCAGCACAGTGCACAGTTGAACATCCATATATTAAAGATGTGAACATTAGAATAGAAATGCATACCTAGAGAAAAAAAAAGCTACCTAGAGAAGAAAAGGCTACATATTACTTGTTTCATTCAAACTTCCAGTATCAATTTTCTAGTGTTGCAAACAAAGGTCTTGACAGTAATGAGCACATTATTTCTCAGGAAAGGTTACAAAAGTGTGCCTCCCTGCACTTTTCACTGCTCTGAACATAGTGGAGCATCCAGTTCAAGTCAGACAGGAACTAGCTCCAGCCTGGCTGTTTTCAAGCATCTCTTGAAAATGGTTTCCAGGAGGATTATTGGGAGCACGAAGGGGAGCTGGTGCCATGGTGATTCAAGGAGGCACACAAGACAAATGGGCAGTGTGCAAGATGTGGAGGACACTGTCCTGCCACTCATCCTGGCAGGGAGTCCTTCACTTCCTTTTTTCTCCAAAATGATGTCACAAAATTCACTGTCTGAATCAGATGGGGGGTGGGAACAGGCCCCTGGGGGACAACATCTTCTAGCCAGAGGGCACCCAGAGAGGAGATAAAATAGCAAGCTCTGGCTGCCAGCTAACCCATAAGTCACACTGCCTGAAGCATCAGACTATTTGCTTATAAAAGACCTTCCACTGCTTTTTACTGCTGTCTTTCAGGGGTCACTTGGCTTATGAATAACCAAACCATTCATTCTGCGTCATCTGCCATCAGCTGTACTGTTTTATTGCAGACTCCAGTCAAACTTTTCTGGTAGGTGGCCATAAATTGTCTGTGTTGATTTGTAACAGTTACTATGCAAAGGTAAAACCTGCCAGCAAAAGATACTTCAAGTCACCTCTAATGCACTGATGATACTATCAGAGTCTTTAATAAAAAAAACTAAGAGATAGAAACTAGCCAATCACCTTCTTTTCTTTTATTTTCTTTACCTCTATTCACTACAGCATGTGTATAGAGGCAGTCATATCTGCCCACGTTTCTGATATCAAGTACGGAACAACATTTACCTACTGTGGAATAAGACTGCAGCCCATTGCCCATCCAGAGTCCTGTTATGACCTGCAAATATACCACATATATATTTATATATACACATAAGTACACAAATATGACCTCTACATATAGAAGGAATATGTCTGGGCAGAGAAGACATCTGGTGAAGGACACTCACAGGAGCCAAACACAGCATCTTCTCCCTGAACCACCCGCTCAAGCTCAGTGCAAAGCATCAGCAGGTGACAGGATTCAAACCAGTTGTGTGGGTGTCACTTGACAGCAGTCTGTACCTTTACACGTATAGCTACCATGGCTCACAGCACACCAATAAAACCTGCCAGAACTGGATCCAAGGGCTAGAAAACAATGCTAATATTTCAACCCCGTGCAGTCTCACTCAGGTGCAAAGACGGTATGGGCCAAACAGGCCACAGCACAGAGAAATATTCCATAATTGCATGGGGCAACTGCAGCATGTAGAAAAAAAACATTTTTCATTTGTCTAGAGCAAAAACTGCTAGAACTAATCTTCAAAAAATCAGTTTTAGACTGTAAAGTAACGGTCCCTGATGACAATTTCATAATCTATCTACTGGACTGAGCAAGCAGGATTTGATTCATTCTTACTCTATCACAAATTTGAGAGAGGGAATATTAAACTAATCTAATTGGGCTCAGTCATGGCTATATCCTGCTTACTCTTCACTGTACAGACAAAAATATCCATGTAATAGCATGAATAGAGGTTTGCACATGCAAACCACCACAACGGCATTCAGTTGTGAACAGAGCAATTTGTCACAAGTGGTTTTTCTGACAGCAAATTCAAACAGGAATAGCATTCACTGCCAAAGAGAAATCTTTAACCTTTTAAATGTCACAAGGGTGTGCAAGCAGTGAAATGAAACATGTCTCTGCAGGAGGTTAAGTGAAACTGGAAAAAAAATGTTTGCTTGTCATGGAAACCCACTTCAAAACAAAACGAAGTAAAATCAAATCAAACCATCCAACTCTGATAACAGAAAGATGAAGAATAAACCATGAAAAACATTAATAAAAATAACTTTCCCCTTCTTTTGCCTTGGTGAGCCCAGTGTATTTACTCTAAATCCTCAGCTGCTCAATCACATAGCGCATTTCAAAGCACCAGAACAATATCCTTTGCAGGCACAACCACTGAGAGCATAGATTTTTAATAGGCAAGGGACAACAGCAAACCAGGTCGTAGTAGTGCGGTGGATGTTTAGAGATGATGCTTTACTCATTTGTGATGGTTCAAAGGGGAGTCAACCATCTAGGCATTATCCAGAGTTAGTCCCAACTATGAAACCACCGGCAAAGACTCTTCCTACTGTGCCAGTCACAAACATCCTCCACTTACGTGGCTGTTTTTTTTTTTTTTCTTTTTGTGATTTGTCACCTGCCAGATGAACACAATTTGCATCCATCTGGAGTTCATTTTGCAACTAACTTGAAATCTTTCATTTCTTTTCTCCCTGAGCCAAAAATGAAAAAGTGCATTTTCATGCAACCTAGTGTTCCATTTAGACTGATACCTGTGAATATTTAAGAAAAGCAAAGGAAATGGAAAGGGCAGTTTTTTAAGAGGTAGTTTAACAACTGAAAATGCTGTAGGAGGCACTTGGCATTCATTCCACCATTGTTTATGATGGCTTTCTCATTTCAGGAGCAGGATTTGAATTTAGATCTTTCTGCAGTGGAGGAGCACTCCAACTAAGAGGCTCCAGGCTGTTCTGGACTCAGCTCTAATTAGCATGTAGGAGCATATTTCACTGTGCATGGCTAGTACCTGCAAGTGTCAATCCAGAGTGTAGAGTACCTTTCTAGCCAAAACAATTAAGACAGTCACCTGCCAGTGAGTAACCCAAATTTCATTCCCTATTGCAGTGAATGTAATTATTCATGCAAATTTTAGGTTGTGCAGTCTCCATTCTTGAAGATTTTCAGGATCTGACTGAGAACACCCTAAGCAACCTGGTCTGACCTCATCACTGACCCTGCTTTGAGCAGGAGGTTGGACAAGAAACCTCCTGAGGTCCCTTCAACCCTGAATTATTCTGTGAAATTACAAGATCAACACTAGATTTAACTTCAAGAATAATATTTATTGGTTATTTGGGAATTCTGCCCTGAGAAGTCAAGAACAGATTCCTTAATGGGAAGGAGGGAGTCTTACGTCACTTTGCAAAATGCATAACCCCCAGATTATTAGAGGTATGAATGAACATTTCTTTCTTCCACCAGCAGTTTTCTGACCATCACTCTGGACATTTCTCCCTAACATTTGCAGAGTACAACTGAAGCTTGTAATACACTTCAGGATGAATAAAACTACAGTTTCCAGCAATTTCATTACTTGCTAAAAATGCTCTGGCCAGTTCTATCTCACTGAATCTTCAGCTATCCCATTGTCTCAGCTGAGGACACTGAAGAACTATGTTCCCCATTTAGGAACTCCTAGAATATCCCAGTACCAATTTCCATTTACTCCTTGCCTGCAGTGTACCAGAGAGGAGGGACCACTGATTTCTTTGAATCCCCAGAACTGTTCTCCATACCTTAAGTCACATCACACTTCACATTTCTTTAATAGGGGAAGTCTCTAGTTTAAGAAGATTTTTAAGAAATACACTATGGGTTTTATTTCTGTCTGCAGGGAAATGTAGTTTTCTGCAGTAGGACTTTCATGCTCACACTCTTTCAGAAAATGAGAGTTGAGAAGACATTTAATAAACTACTGCTTTTTTCAAATAAATATTGCTAAGAACCTTCAGGTAAATATCCCCTTTCAGTTACATATCCATATAGGATAGTAAAAGCAGCAGAAATTCCTTGAACAGTAGTAGTCTTTAAAGCTGGCACTTTATACTCTCTTCTCATAAATTTTAAGATATTGCAAAACATATCAAAATTCATCTTGCGATAGGTGAAATTAATTTACAGATGAAGCATGACTCCTTACCAAGCTTTCCGGTTTGTACTTTCTATATCAGATGCAAGTAGCAGAGGTCTTGGGAATGAACTAATTATTAGCAGCCCTTTAAACTCCTGTTTAAGTTATCTGCACTGAATTATTCAACAGCTTCATGAATTGACTACTGAACTTTTCACATTTTTACCACAACACTATTCCACATTGGACTTTCCAGTTAGGTGAAACAAGTTAAATATGATTAGTAAAAGTGATATCAAGGAACAAAAATTTTTGGTAAGAACATGAACAGTGAGCTTTCTGAAAGCTCAGCATTATACCAAGTAAAAAAAGGGTAGAGAATCAAAACTTACATAATTGAAATGTAGATAATGTTATTCTATGTTATTCTAATGTAAATGCCATTAATCAGTGAAAGAAAAGGTTGTTACACTGGAAGTAAGAGAAAATCTTAAATACATAAATTATCCCAAGAGGTTTCTTCCCTGCTAAAAAACCCTTCAACTTGCTCAAAAACAGGTATGAAGCAGCTGCTAGACACTGTCAAATGGGAAGAATCCTGTGATTTCCCCCTTTTCCCCCATAAATGTAAGTGTAAAAAATCATAACGGTATCAAAATATGTTTGTCAGCTTTAATGAATTACAAAATTCAAACATAGAAACAACTCTAGGAAGGGAAATATGTCAGTAAAATCTTTGCAGAAAATGTAGGTAGGAGAATACCAGTGACTATCCAGGTATACTATCAGCTCAATAAGGTTTTTTTATACCTGTCGGATCCTTTTGGGATATGCACTCCTACCAAACTGCCAGCTGGGGAACACAGCAGTTTGAAGGTGCCTGTGTTACCTTGCTGTGTTGGCAACAGGCTTCTCCACAAACTCAGTTATACTCCTCCACTAATGTCTGGATAGTATCTCAAGAAGTTACAAGTTATTTGTCAGTGTTTGATTTCAGGCAACAATGGCAACGAAGAAGCCAAGCTATGGTTATGCTCTGTGTAATTTGGCTCCTTTACCATCAGGAATTGGACCAGAGCCAACTTTTTGAAAAAAGTCACCAAAAAACCATCAGGAATTCATGATTTTTCAGCCACTGTCAGCTTCGCATGTGTTTCAAGAGTTTTGCACCTGCTTTTCAGAGCACTACCTCTGATTAACGAACAGCTAGCTTGTGAGTTTACGTGAATTGTTTCAAGTAATACACCAACTGACTGCCTGGTAGTGATGATCAGAAAGCAAACTGCTTGGATATTTAAAACCACAATAAATCCAAAATCGTTTGACTTAGAAATTAAATACAAATCAGAATGATCATATTACTATGGATGTAACGCATTCCTCCACATACAATCAATAATTCTCACTAGCAAGAACATTTTCTTGGGTAAAGCATTTTCAGAACAATCTAGATATTCTTTGATGTTTTCTCCAATTTTGAGAGCTTGATCTCTTTGGTGAAGATCTAGGTGCTCTGCCTATTTAGGTTTTCCTGAGCAAATGGTATCAATTTGGCCATCATAGGAAGCCAGGAGCTGAGGCAGCTTCTGTCAAGCTATCCTGCTCATGGTGCAAAATTTTTGTCAAAGAGGAAGGTATGGCAGTGGGACAGATCTTCCTACTTCTCTGCAGATCCGCTTCTCCAAGCATGCCATGATCAGCCACCATCTGCTTGTCTACTCGTGTTGTCCCAGAGGAACACAACTGCTCCTTATGGTTCATAGATGCAGAAGTGATCTTTACTATAGCTAGGACCCACACAAACCACACTATGATCCTCACCCCTTGACAGGGGAAATACCAGGTGCGAACCTGGTGAACAGCTCTTTTACAGACCTCACAAGGGCCTGGTTTTCATCCCACCCCTGACCAAACAAGCCAACCTCTGGAAAAAAAACAAAAACCTCGATTCAACTACTGAAATATTGCAAGTCTTTGGAAGGTAATTCAGTAACTGCCACCCCCAAACAGTAACAAGCCCTAGTGACCACAGTTGTTCACTGCCCAGAGCGTGTCCTCTTAGAGGTTTTAGAGCGTTAATTGTGTAACAAGAGCTGCTCACCACCCTAGTTGCCCTTTGACTGATCTACTAAATAATTTTGCAACATCTGCTCCAATCATGAAATTTTCCATTAACTCTTGCACAGAACCGAACCACAATGAAGCACCATTATTAGTGCCTCTCTGCTTCTGCTTTTCCCACCTCTAATTCATTTAGCAGTACCTGGTGCTCTTTGCCCTGATAGTCTATTTTAACTTTGCCTTTTTGTCTTCCATTTTGTATTTTTATCCTTTAACTTGAACAGTTACAGAAATCTTAACGTTAAATAGGAGAGCAGCCCTTCTGAG
The DNA here is from genome assembly GCF_028389875.1 of Rhea pennata. Lineage (NCBI taxonomy): Eukaryota > Metazoa > Chordata > Aves > Rheiformes > Rheidae > Rhea > Rhea pennata. The sequence goes on from NC_084663.1 coordinate 76,731,385, forward strand.
CTCAAGGAACTATTCCTTCCAAAATGTACATTTTAGCTTATCTAAAAATTACAAGGATTATTCCTGAATCCAGTATGTGCCACAGTCCTCATTTACTGTAAGAATTTTGTGCAAGTTCAGAATGAAAACTCAGGCCCAAAAGGTAATTTTAACTGAATCCTGGCAAGTATTCTGCTTAAGCTCACTTTTCTTATTTATATGCTCAAAGAAATACTGCAGCGTAATACATAAAAGCAAAAGGAAAATTTTCTAGTCACAAAAGAAAAATCAACCCCCTCTACATACTGGCATAGCAGTTTTATATCTGTACTACAGACATAGCAATCATTAAAACACTAATTACTTAGATTATTTTTTCAAAAACAATAGTTAAAAAAGTAATTTAGAGTCCTTATACATAGTACACTGCTTCATTATGTAAGAGATTTGCTTAAGTTTAACTGGCAAATTTATAGGTTATGAATTCTTTAAATCATTTTTCAGGTAAGCTGTTGATGATACAGAATGTACATGAACACAAATCCTGCTGACTGCAATCGAAGTTTCCTTTACAGTATCATTGTGTGAACAAAGTGCATGGAATGCATTACTTTCTGTGGTACTTCCATCTGCCAAAGCCAGTGATCCACACTCCTAGCTTTTCCTTCCACTGAATCCAAAATCCTCCATTGCTTAAATCTCAGTAGCTAGCGAGGAAAGCAATGCAGGCACTTCAGGAAGAGAGAGCGCATCATAGAAAGGAAGGGAACAAGGCTGCAGGTCAAGATAGGGACATGTCAAGTATCATGTCCAAAAACGGTCACAAGATGTTTCAGAGCGAACTATGGAAAGCTGTTCTGGAGTGTCCAGCTCATGTGGGAAAGATGGCAAATCCTGCAATCTGATTATCAGCTTAACCAAGATGAATTCTGTCCTAAATCTTAGGAAATCACAGATATTTCTTTGTTCTTGTTATCCATGTGTGTCTAGCACATATTTTATTATGAAAAAGAACAGTTTCCTAGAGGTGGGGCAACAGGACACTGTCACTGCAATACAGACTTTGTATTGTATTTCAAAAGGAGTTTATTTATTGCTTTTGGTTTTATTTTTCTAAAAAATAACTTGTTTCGAGTGTAGTTAAAGTTGATAGCATTTGTCAAATTCAGTGGAACCACATATACTCTACTTATAAAAATTAGGGCGCTACATAGTATTTAATCAACTGTGAAATAATTTGAATTTGATTGGAGCAGGGGGAGAAAATTAAGAAATAGATTCACATCCTTAAATTCCAGAATTATATGGCTTTCAAATGAAGTAGTCCTCCTGGTTTGATTATCATATACTCTAAAATAGCTTTCATTATAAAGGTGATCCCTTTACAATAGTCAAGTTGCAATGAGGAAGAGATGAAAGATGATTAATTTAAAGATTGCAAATTTTTACATTATACAGACTAAAACTGTTATTCTACAAGTTGTATTCCAGCATTTGAACAGTTCTGATCCATATTCTGCAATCTAAGAAATATTCAGATTGCAGTGTCACTTCTGAAGAACAGTCCTACCTAAAGTCAGTCTAGTTATATTAAACTTATTTATACGTAGCACCAGGATCAAAGCAATTTGTACCATATATAGCATCTCCTTTATGTACATAATAAAATTGTATATGTATCTTATTCAATTCACAGACTGAATGACTACATGCCTTACAACACACATGCACATCTCAATGTCCTTAAAAGAATCTCATTTTTGTTTAATGAAAAATAATTCTAATAGACGCAACGAACAAATAATGGAGCAAAATGTTGGGTCCATCTGTCATGTTTGTATCAGACATCTTCAGAAACAGCCTGCCTATTATAACATTTGCCTGTTATGCAACATAATGTAGAGATTCACATCCTGCATTAATAGTAGGCTTTCTCCCCTAAATTAATAACATGACATTTGAAACATTTGATTATTTAGAGCTAGTGTACACATACGTACACAAAGCATGAAGATAAAATTTGAGTATATGATAAAGGCTACAGATGACTAACACACTGAAGATCAAACCAAGGTGCCTAATGATTTTTTGCAGTAGGATTTCAGATTGAAAGTTTTATTATCTTTAAGGTAAAGGGAATTTTAAAAGGCAAAGTAATCCAGGACAAAGACCAAGCTAGTGAGCTAAATTAATTCAGTGAGTGTTAAGGTTATATATTTTGGAAGACACGGAGAAGGGAAAAAGGGCTTTTACTCCGCTCTGCCTTTCCCTCTGTAGAGGAGGTGACATACAAGTGAAGTTCTGTCTTTGTATAGAGTTTACATGAAAACAACTGTGATTTTTCTTTAGAAGTACCCTGTTTAGAGAAGAGGGAATGGGATAGCTACCAAATTAGTTTCCTCAGAGCTGAATTCACTAACTTATGACCAAGATTGTCTTCAGTCACTCCAATAACTGCAGAAAAGTGAATTCCTACGACTTGCAGAATTCCCTGAACTCTAATTTTTCTGTAGAAAGAGTATTAGAAATTGCAAGCTTTTAAGGACAACTGAGCAATAGTACTATTTCCCACAGTAATTTCTAGACCGTTGCACAGACTCACCACACTGAAGGAAGGAACAGAACAAGTCAAGCCAAGTAACAGAACAGTTTTAACAGCAGCAGAACAGAGTTGTTTTAGAAGATACAGCTTAGCTGGAAGATGACATTTTTTAACAGCATGAGAACAAAGTCAAAGGCTTTGATTATAGCCCTGCAGGTCAAGTCTGAACTGTCACTTGAAATTAGTGGAAGGAGCTTCATCTGTTTCACAGAGCCTGACCACTCAGTGAACTAGTCCCTTTGTGTGCAGGGATTAAGGCAGTTTATATGATTTAATTTCATTGCAAGAGCTCTTAAAAGAAAGGGAATATTGGAACAGTTCTAAAAGAGCAATACTGCAGTAAAAATAGAAGAGCCCAAAACCAAAATACAAATCAGTTCAGAATAAGTGCTCAAATACCTTTTGATAAAAATCTTCAGGAGACGGAAAAATGAAACTGGAGATGCTTAGACGACTGTTAGCATTAGATCTAGAAAGATGGATAATTGACACTCTTTCAATAATAAATAGGGCATTTTTGCATTAGTACCACTCAAGAGAAATTTTAGAAGCAGCTGCCTAATAACCTATTTCAGAGCTTGGATACTTGATCTTGCTTTAAGGAATGGCACATCCTGATAGCCAAAGTGAATTTATTACAGTTTCTCTGTAGACAAAATTAAAATAAATCCTTTGTCCCTCTCTCACTTCAGAGAGCAATAATAGTACAGTTATTACACAATACTTTCTTCTAACAAGCAGGGACATTAAGGCCAGTCCAGATTTTTAGTCCTAGTAATTAAAACAAAGAACAGGAGAGATTAGAGAGAAGTTGAAAAGGCCAAATTTACCTCTGCTTAAGGTACTCGAACAGTTTGTGTAGCTGAAGAGGCTATTCCAGCTTAAAGCCATTTTTCAGGAAATGGGAAGGAAAAAGGAGCTTCCTACAGGAAATCCCCCATCCCTTATCTCATTTTAAGGTTCCAAGTTTGGTGCACATACCCCAGCCCCCTGGGGAGCACAGAGCCAGTGCAGAGCCTCAGCCCTGGCCAGATCCTGCCTCTCTCCAGCTGGAGAAAGAAGCAGGGGAGCATCCTTCCACTGCTCCCAAGCCAGCAGCTTCCCCAGGGGAGCACAGGAGGGAGGACAGTGCAAAGCAAATTGGACTAGGTGCTCTACATCCAAATCTGACATTTGTGTTTATTACTGTCCCTTGGTCCATTGATAAAAGGCATAGATATTTTAGAAATGACACTATCAGAATCACATAGTTGCTATTAATCTTACAGGTGATTGCAATATAGGACAAAATTAAGGAATTTGACCATGGTACCTGGGAAGGGAGCAACTGGTGAACCTGCAACTCCAGGGACTTCCAAGTAGAGACATGCAAGATTAGAAAGAACATCTTCTGTATTTCGAAGCTGATAAGCTTTAGACAGCATCCCTGCAGTCATTATGCTTTCATGCAGTCTCTAAAATACTAAAACTGTAGTGCAATACGTCTTAAGAGTTGTTCACTATAAAATTCCGTACAGTTATTGTTGCATTTGTTTTGAATGGAAACCCTGTACAAGACCAGCTGAAGATCTTTGTGCTAGAGACAGTTCAAAATTCAATTATTTACTACCTCATTTTTATCTTGTTTCAAGCTTCATAAGGAAGACAGTCTTTTTTCTTAGAATAATCTTACACTATGTTCATCTTTAAATGTGTTCCAGGTCAAAAAGAAGTGTAGGTAAAGTTGACAAAAATCATAGTAGTTAGAATTGCTCTGGAGTTAATGGATGTATCACTGGCAACACCATCTTCCACCTCAAAGAAAGCAACAACCTCCCAAAGCTGAGAAATTTTTGTAAAGAGTAAAGGTCATTATGAGATCTGATACTACTATGGGCCAAATTGTATGGACATGTCAGCTTTGACAGAAATATGAGCTGTGCTACATTCCTTCCAGTAAGAGATAATGTAATTTGGACTTGTGAAAAACTACTTGCCTGGACCATATTTTATGAGCACCCATTTACAGTGTCATAATACAATGAAAAGGATCTGAGACATGTTGTAAAGCATATTTAATTTGAAGTCATTCTTGGGCACTCCACTAGTGTAAATCAGGACCAGTAAGTAGAAATGAGGTCTGCTAAGTGTCCTGTAAGTATGGCAAGGACTGGATATCTGTTTTTAAGTGATGGGATCATTACTACTCCATCACACTTTTCTACTGGGGACATTAATCATTAGTATTGCACTAATAAATATCAGCTTTAAGAGATATAATAACCACTTCTGTTGCAAAAGTATATTCTTACCAAGCTTTCCTGAGGTTTTGATTTTATGCAGTATGACTACATTTGCAGATGGTGATATGACACCAACTTTCAGATTACAAAGTCAGTAACTTGGAATTTGAATGAGCTCAAATTGTCCTAAAGTTATTTACAGCTAGTAGGTTTCCTTCCCTGCTGTGCCCACACACCTAGAAAACAACTCTTGTTATAATAGTTATATGATCATTAGGAGAAGAATAGCTGCTCAGTTGCTTACAGAGCTAACCAGAAGTGCTTTGACAGTTACTTCCAAGGAAGCTGCAGCTTAAAGCTATGACACAGGATTGACTAAAGTGAAAAGAACAGTTTAGACTGGATGTAACAACCACTTAATCACAAGGCTACTGACCATGAAATTGTATGTGCATAACATACCTGAAGTCCATGGGAGCACTGCAAAAATGTACCTTGATGAAATTAATGCCCATTCTCATTACTCCATCATGCATCATATGCTAAGAGAGGAGCTATATCATAGTTGCATGCCATCAATTCAGGTTTCATTTAGAATTGTTTTGCTTCACCAGTTTGCATTTCACACAGAAAAAAGTTGAGGTTGAAGCATAACATTGCAAACCAGCTAAAGTAATTGGTTAGTTATCTGAGAAGCATACAGAGAATTAGCATGAAAACAATTTTATTCCTAAACAGCGGTTTACTTGAACCCCACTGTGGAGAAAGTGTAAACAATTTCAGTGCTATTATGATTTCCTAACCAATTTAACCAGCCTTTTTGTCATCTTGTGTATGAGGAACATTTAAGTTCGCAGACCATTGCCACTGCAGTTCAGTATCTCTTTTGCTGTGAAATATCTTTAGTTTACTTATAGCTCTACAATTACCACCTAGGCTTTAGAGGGCCTATGAATATTAGTCTATCTTCAAAACACTTTACAAATTGATCCTTTTTAGCATCCCTCCAAGAGTGAAAAGAATTACCTTTATTTAATGGAGAAGCAAGCTGCAGCACAGCCAGTGACTCATCTGCGAGTTAAGTGCCCAGATACCATGGGGACAATACAGGAACACAGAACAGAGTGTCCAAAGCAGATCACACAAGACATTACAGAACTGCAGCTCGAGTTTCCAGTACATTAAATATAGAAAGCAGATGCAATTAATCTCCTTCATATATTTATTTTGTTTACCATTTTCCCTGTCCATGCTACACTGCTATTCATTCACTTCCCTGTACACGCGTCTCTTCCATCTGGTTCCTTCCTTTACATATGATGCTTACTTCCTCCGCTATCCAATTATTTGTCTTATACCGGTGACTGCTGGAAACTGCAAGCAGCTCCAGCTTCCTGCAACTCTCGAACTTCCTCTCTTAGTGGATCCAGGCAGCTGGGTGCCTCATTTTTTGTGGCTTTTGGAAATAACAAAATGGAAGATGACTACACATGGAGTATAGGTTCTGCAGTTCTTTGCTCCTGAAGGACATCCATTTACCACAAAAATTATGAGGATCCAAATCTCAACCAGAATTCTGCCAATCAGCTTGTGTTCATTTATCAAAGCTTCCATATACATTAGCAACCTTCAATATTCTTCTTTAGTGTCGTCAAGAAATGTAACATTTTCAAAATATTCCTGCTAAACTTACTCTTCATTTCTCATGTGTTTTCCTTCCAATCATTAGAAATTTAGAGCATAATATGCATAATATGCAAAGTCAAAATTCTGTATTTTAATAACCTGAAAAAAATGGCCTCTGTTCAATGGCACAGAGTGACAGAGTCCCACTGAAGCCAATGAGACCTTCATATGTGTATGAAAAAATTGTTAATATTTCTCTATCCAAGTATATATTTCAGAGCCTGAATTTAGGCACTTAGATAGGATGAAGGCAGATGTCAGGCTGGAGAGTGCATTTCAAATCCCTTCTGCTGTATCACACTTGATCAAGGCCAATTTCACTGGGTAACCCCAAGTTGCCACTTACTCCAGTGAACCTAAACATAGCCACCTCAATCAGCTTTCAGGAGAGTTTGCAAGAGATTAAGGCACATTCCTCTGTCTTTTTCTGGTTATATTAAAGCTCTTTTCTTCTGATGCATGATTAGATCTTAAAAGTTCTGCATAATGTAGACTTCCTAACTGAAACAGGAATTAAACAATTCTGAACTGCTTGCTGCTACCTAGTTCCATATCTGTACCTGAAATCTCTAAAAGCATCCTGACATCCAGAGAAGAATGCAAGTGTAAATATATACTCAAAATATGGCAGGTTGTCAGCTTCAGATGTCTTAGTTCCTTGGCCAGGAAGTATCATAATACTCGTAAGATCACAACAAAACTGATGTTTACATACTGGCTCCTTACATATTTTTAAAAGGGTTCTTCCTTCTGGATGCCAAGTTCTTTAGAGCTCAGCAAGACACCTTTACCTCTTTGAGAGAATAATGTGATCCTAAGGTTTAACTGGCTGAAATATTACCGTAATTGATTTTCACATGATTTTAACAAATGCTATCTATAAATATCAACACGTCTTCCCTTTTTGGTACAACTTTGCAATTATTTCAGCATATGTTTTTAGTCTCATTTGACTTCAGAAAAATAGTAGAATGATGATTAATTCATTTCACAACACCTATAGGTGCCATATTTGTACTCTTTTCCTAATTATCCAGTCCAACAGCAGATCTTTGTCACATCTTTGCTCATAGGGCGGCTCCTAGGATTTCAGGATGTGCTTCACAAAAAATCAAACGTTAGACTAAAAAAGGAGGTCCCCTATGCTGGACAGATACATCAATAATAGTTAGAAAAGTAATAAAGATTTACTACAGCACATCCTGAATATGACCACTATGGACTACTTGTGCAAACAGAAATATATTATGGCAGCAACACTACTACGCTACTCTTAGCTTACTCTGAAGCTTTATTTAAACTTCAAATGGTAATAACATCCAGCATGATAGCAGAACACAAAATCAGTATATGAAACAATCATAAATTAATTCCAAAAACATCTATCGTATCATTATGAAAACATCACGTCACTACTAATTTTAAAATATTTCCCTGTAGCTTCGCATTTCATTATATTGCAGTGATAAAATCCCCTTCTGCAGCAACTGTAATGATTATTAGACTGTTATCCGGGCAGCAACTAATACAATGGTGCCATGGTTCTTAAATCAGGCTTCTGGAATGATAAACAATGAATAGCAATAACCCTTACATTCTCTCTGCACAGTATCCAGTTGTTACAGAAATTTCATAGAGATAAGCAGCAATGAAATTGCTTATGTACACAGTCAGATATACAACTGAAAGACCAAAGCAAAAAAAATTCTATAGCTGTAATTTCCTTGTTATAGAGAGTACAGCCAAAATGCTTGCCTTAAAGAAAACTCTGCCACCAGTAATCATCAGCTGATTTCACTAAACACTGGAATACTGCCTTTTTCCTACAGTTCAGAAGATTTGATCTGAACCAGGTCAGAATTTGGTGGTGCAACTGCAATATTTCAACCGAAACTTGCTTTTTAAAAATTGTTAAAGCACCTTACCTACTGAGAATAAGTACAAGACATGCAGACGCTGAAATTAAAACCCTTCTGGAAGGGGAGTCCTGTATCTGAACTGCAACTCAGAAGTTGCAGCTGAATTTAGCTTTACTGATTGGGTTCCCCGGACAAATCACAGTTTTCAGTTCCACTACTGTACTCCCTGTCTTTTGCCTATCATCTAGCTTTTGGGGGTGGGAGGAAGAAAACTTACCTACCACTAGCAGACTTGGATCATGCCATACCCTAATACACATATGGGAGGGAACAGGTAGAAGGGAACAGGTAGGAGGGAATACAGCATGCAGACTTCACATCCAGATTTCATACTTGTACAGCCTCATGGGGCTGTATGTCACACTGCTGACATACCCCATGATTAGAACTGGCCAGAGCCTGAATCTGCAGGGCTTATTTCTGCCCACTGGCTGAGCCTTGGTTTAATGCTCTGTAAAATACAGAGAACATAATGAGCCTACACTGAAATAGCTGGGTGATGTTGTCTACCAGAATAGTGATTTTTCATTAATTCATCTTAAGAGTCAGGTAGCTTAAAGTTTGAGTTTGAAGAATCCCTTTCTGGCCATAATCAGTTAAGGGAGAAGCAGAGAAAAGTATCACACTTGCATCATAGGAACAGAAATAATTCTGGGTGCACAAAGTACTTAAAGGGATCTGCTTCTTCACAGAGAAACTTGGATCAAAATTAATCCTTTTGCCTTAATTACCCTTATGCAGATTATGCAAAGAATCTATTTAGATAGTAATATTTGGATATGATCATATATTGTAGGATAAACAAGCTTCCGAAACATTAAAGTGAGACTTTTCAGTCGAACAAGATCATTTTTATTAGAATAATCATGCCAGTCTACACACTTCATGCAGAATTTAGTTTTGTCATCTAGAATAAAGAGTCCATTCAGAAACTGGGAAAGCTTAGATGTCAGTGATCTGATTTAAAAAGAAAAATGACATGGTAAAGGTAGCTGTTTCCCACTGGCCACTTTTCCTGTTTTTAGCAGATACTAACTGAGAACAAGTTACTTTCCTGCCTGTACAATTGTACTCAGCTCTAGAGACTGGAAGTAAATTACAATTGCCTGTGCATGCATTTTGCTGTCAGCCTAAAGCATACTGGTCTTCCAGCAGTTAAAGCTCTTTAGGAATCCACATTTGGTATGTTGAGTACTCTTACAAACTTTAACCTTTCAGTGCTAAGTGCTTTATTAGCAGCTTTTCTTTCCTCCCACAGCTTGCAGATTTCTCACTTCCCATGTCATAATTCTAGTTGCTTTCTAAAGAGTGCTTGTTACAAACAAATTAGCTGTATTTCCTTGAATACACACAGTATCATTTATGGAGTAGAAATATATTACAGCAGAAATATCAGGGAAACTGCAGTTGCTGCCTTTTTGGAAAAACATTGTCATTTGGGAACATGCAGATGGTTTCCTTACAGAGAAATCTAGATTAATTTGCTAGTCTGATATATATATAAAAAAAATCTGTAACTTAACACCAGCACCTCCTCTGAACATCTTTTAAGTCTGTTTTTTAAGTCTTTTTTTTTTTTTTTTTTTGGCATCTATTAAAGATCTCAAAAAGAGCTACTAGAACAACAACTCAAAGCCTATTCTGTTTTAATGCAAATTCCAAAATTTTGTCAAAAGGCTTCCCTTTGGCAATGAGCATTAACAAGATCATTATACTTTAAAGAATTAGTGAGGAAACAACTGGCAAAATGTGTTGCCAAGTATTTAACAATCAGCAATTCAATACCTTGAATTACTCAATACCTTGAGTAAGACCAAAATAAATGATACCCTTTTTTTTATAGCTGCAAGAAGGACTATAAATAGCATTACCTGGTAGCAAGTCAGTTGTCACCACTGATGTGTCTGAAACCCATTATTTGTTTTTCAAAGTGGCTGCCTACTGATCAACTTATTCCAAGCTCCACATACATTCAGATGAACTGCAGATCTGAATGAGAGTCACTTCATGTGAGAGCAGATTCCCCTGGATGCCAGTTCTGTAACACAGTCCAAAATAAAGTCTTTTTCCATCCTCCCCCTGCCAGAAGGGAAATGTCAGATGTCCTCTAAAGCCACATGTCTCCAAGTCATCTAAAGCACCACAACTCAAAAATGGATTAAATCTTAAATGCAGGTTACATTGATATAAAGCATTTGGTAATCTGCCATCAGAATATCAGTTCGTAGACATATTTTTTCTCTTTTCCTAACCGCGAGCTCCCTGACTGTTTCTCTTCTTAGGTTGTCTGAAGAGGCTTATATTTAGTGCACAACCCCTTTCAACACCGGAATTACAGGAGAGATTTATGAAGATTTTAAAATTCAGAATTGCAGCCTGTCAGTTTGCCTTCACACAGCTCAGAGCCCAGTTGTGAATTCTTGGAGGTGGATGCATGGGGGAGTTGCAGCCTTCTTTTTCCCTTCTTGCTGATGGGAAAAGATAGGCAGGAGGAAAGAAATCAGTTCTACAACATTAGGACAGATAGAAAAGACAACTGTAACATGTATATTGGCACACATCGGAAGTGATGCCTGTAAGGGAGAGTGCCTCACATCAGTGACATCACTCAGCCATCCAAGGTTTCTCTAAGCCCACATACAAGTTAAACACATCTGTCATCAACACTGGTGTTTAATTTTCTAAAACAAGAAATGGGTAAGAGACCATCAACTCATGGATATTTTTAAGATCCGTCCAACTGGGGATTCTAAAGACAGAAGAGCCTCTCCTGAGTGTACAAAACAAAGGAGCATTTTAAGCATAAACTCTAAATATGCTTAATAAAGATCGGTGCCTAATTTACACACAAAAAATAAGTGGCACTTAAAAAGGATGCCTACTTTAAAAGCCTCCTGGAACATGATGAATATATCCCTGCGTTTAGTATCACAGCTGTGGTATTTAAGAAAACTCCATGTTTCATTGCATCAGAAGGTCTGAGGTTTTGCTTTTAACTACAGACTCTCTTATGTATTACTTTAATCTAGCAAATAAAGCCTTCCTAAGATTCAATGGAAGCAGATGAAACTAGATATACTCAGAATATATATATGGTGCAGTATATCTTTAAAATTTTAGCTGCAGTAAGGAGAGTTAATCGCTGAACTATCTTACTAAGAGACACAGTGCATTCTCTGTCTCACATCTTGATATCAAGGTCAGAATATTTTTCTGCAGGAGATATCATATTTTTGAGGGCATAGGGGCCCAGGTGCAGCTCTCCTTGATCACAGGCAGAATTTGGACTTGTGACCAAGGGATGCTCCTTGGGGAACAATGCTGGTGGGGGAGAGATGAGATCGACCTGATGAATAAAGCAGGAACATCTTTGCTACCAGTCTTGCCAGCCTAGTGAGGAAAATTAGGAAGTAGGTTCAGTGAAGGAAGAAGATCAAAGAGGGAATGGCAAGTGGAGGAAAATGGGATATACCCATCCAATAACATGACAAGAGAGGTGCTCACACTCTCCTCTGAGAAAACAGTGTGACCAGGGACCCATCTAAATTTCCTGCACATGAACGCATACAGCATGCGAGACAGGATGAATCAAACTTGTTTGCACCTGCACAGCTATGACGTAACTGGGAATACATGAGACTGAATGGGAGAGATGACTCAAATGGAGCCCTAAAATGGACTGACTTCATCTCTTTAGGAAGAACAGGCTGGAAAGGTGAGGAGAAGGGATTATGCTCAGCATAAATGCTACGTGCACAGATCTTTGCTACAGGATTGGTGACAAACTGGTTAAGAGCTGATGGACCAGAGTCAGAGAGGGTGTCAAAAGGGATTTACAACCAAAGCAGATAGCTCCTACAGACCACTCGATCAAAGCTTTTTTTGAACAAAAGGGGAAAAGCCTCATGATCACAGGCCTCGGTTTGAGGCAAATTTCAAGCACTCTAACATTTGTGGGAATGACAACACGGTGGGGTGCAAACAATCCAGGAGACACATGAGCATCTTTAGGACAGTTTTGATACATACGCTGGACGGCTGGCTGGAAGTGGTACTCTGCTGGACCTTCTATTCACAACTAAGGAAGTACATGTTGTGGATGTGTTAGGCAATGGCAGCCTTGGCTACAGTGACCGTGAGAGGGCAGAGTTTAAGATCCTAAGGGACTGAGGAAGACAAGTAATTTCATGTGCCATTTCTAAGCACATGAAGAATAAGCCAACAATTGGAAACAGCCAGCATGAATTTACCTAGGGGAAGTTATGTCTGACCATCCTGTGATGAGGTGACTAGCTCTGTAAATAAGATGCAAGTGAATGAAACTTGTCTTCAATAGTTTAACATTGTCTGCTGTAACTGCCTTGTAGCCAAAAGGAGAAGGTTTGGAAGGGATGGGTGGACTATGGGATGCATGTCTGGACTGTCAGGCTCAAAGTGTAGTGATCAACAGTTCAAAGTTTAACTTAAAGCTAGTTATGAGTGGTTTTCCTCAAGGGTCAATGCTGGGGTCCATGCAGTTTAGCTTTTTTATGTCCTGGATGACAGGATGGAAAGCACCCTCGCAAGTTCACAGATGAGGTGAAACTGGGGGCATGAATGGCAGCCTATCCTCCACTCTACAATCAAAGGGATCTCAAAGCTGGAGGAACGGCAGAAACCTCATGAAATTCAATGAATATGTATGCAGTCTTGCACATAAGATTGAATAACCCATGCAAGAACAAGGGCTCAGGACCAACTAGCTAGGGAGCAGCTTTGTTAAAAATGATCTGGAAGTCCTAATGGACAAGTTGTATGTAAATCAGCAATGTACCTTTCTGGTGATGAATGCTAACCAAATACTGTAATACAGGAAAAGTAAAGTCAACAGGTTGAGAAAGATTATTCTCATCTGGCACTAGTCAGGCTGCACTGAAATTACTGTGACCAGTTTTGGGCCCTCAGTACAAGAGACCGACCTGGAAGGAGACAGAGGTCTACTGAAAGGTTTGGGAGGCTTGAGTAAACAACAAAGCTGAGGGAGTTTGTTCAGCCTGAAGAGAACTGAGGATTACGAAGACTGAATCAAACTTTCTCAGCATGAAGACAATAAGCAACACTCACAAGCTGCACAAGGGAAATTCTGGCTAAATAGAAGGAAAAACTTCACAGTAGAAGTCAGACAGTGAAACAGGTGCCCAGAGGCTATGAAGTTTCCATCTTTGGAGATATTCTAAATGCTACTGAACAGGACCCTGAGCAACCTGATTTAACTTAAGTTAGCTTGCTTTGAACAGGACTAGATGACCTTCAGAAGTCAATGCAGTCAATGCAACCCAAATTCTCCAACAATTCTATCATAAATTATAGGAGGAGTATCATTCTATTTTATTGCTTACATTATGCAGTTTGCAAGACAAAGTGGTCATTCTGCCTCCCTCCATAAGGGAAGCATCTGCATTCCTGAGTGGGAGAATGCAGATACAGAAAGGAATGTATCTCCAATGTATCTCCAATGCATCTCCAAAACTTTCTTCCACATTAGATATCCTGTGTCAATACCTGCTAGATGCAAATATTGTTTCACATTATATTTCTAAGCTTGAAGCCATCAGATTCCACATTAATTAAATTTAAGGCCATTGTATTCTTCCATCTCTTATCTATCTTCTTTTCCTGTAACTCTAGAGTCTGGGCAGGAATTCCTGTAGGCATATTGCTTCTACAGTCTTCTATTTTTCCACATTTCCACATGTGGATATCCCTTTGTCTGCTCTTTGCAAGTCATTAAACTAGTGCTACAGTATTTTCAATTCAAAATACCGGTTTAAAATATTGCTAATGGATTATGTAAAAGCCTTTTGGCGATCCTGTAAGGATGATACTTCAGCCTGTGAAGTAAATATGTATCTGTATGCAGGGCAGAAGAGGGAACAAAGGAGAGGAAAAATTTCTGAAGCTCACTGATATTAAATGTGGAAGAGGAAAGCTCTGATTCAAATCCTAAACAGAGGATCAGTATAAAGTGCACAGACATGAAACTCCTCTGCTGGAAGCAGAGGGGCCTAGATAATCTTCCATTAACATCAGTTGTTCCTTCCGCCCACAAGTTCTCACGAAACTAGAAGCCTCATTTTATCCCAGCACTGCTAGAATTGTTAAAGGCCAAGACTGAAAACAATGATTCAGTTAAGAAAAAGGTGTCTACTTAGTCTCCCTTCAGCCCAACCATTCTACAGCTTACTTGTGGCCAAAACATGAAATAAATGACATGAGCAAAGGAGGAAAGAAAAAGGCTGTTGAAAATACTTAGTGGGAGACAGGATTATATATATATATATATATGTGTATATATATATATATATGTATTAGATACACATATACACACATCACCTCTAAGTGTAGATCTCTGAAAAGCATCTAGGTAGCTCAAATCTAGCTAGTGATATTTCAGTTGGCAAGTTAAACATTTATACCATATGGAACACTACTGTTGCCTTCCTCAAGTAATACATTTTTATGTCTAGGCTAGCAAAAGTTGCCCTTTTTGGTATGATTTCAAGAAGTCACAGCAAGGGCCTAACTCATCACCAAATTCTTCCTCTAGCATTTATAACTGAGGAGTTAAGTGCAACACTGGGGAAATAGTAGTGAATTACAAATTCAAGCCAAGGTTTGGAGTGCCAAAGAAATAGATAAACTGGACTTATATTCATCATCCTAAATGAACACAGTTAAGTAATCTACATATAACATGGAGGCTCTTTTTCCCTTGCTGTATAAAAGGTCTGAGACAGCCACTGCTTTCAACTAAGCTGCTCTAGCTTGGATACTAAGGCTGTTATTCCATAAGATAGTCCTGGCACTTTTGACTCAGGCTCTGAAAATGACTATCCAAAGCAAAACAAACTCACTTTGCAAAGGCAAATTCATAAGTTTTTGCATGGATATCTTTGTCCCCCAAATCTTTCATAGGTTTTTGCATGGATATATTTGTCCCCAAAATCTTATGTTGCACTAATTATTGCTTGGCTATTTGCAGCCAGCATCAGGCTGGCATAAAAAGCTACTAGAAATACGGCTTCAGTTAACACTCAGATTAATGCAATACCCCATATCTAGACCAAATCTACACCACACTTCCAGAATATCTAGGGGCCCCAGCTTCACTACAAATGAATATGCATTCCTAGTCAAAATTTTAATGTTAAAGTACAAACCTGTCTTAAGTAATAAGGATTACTTTCCCTATAAGTACTTGCAAAACAATTTACAGCAACTATAATCTCTGGCTATATCAGATACAGACAAGCAAGCAGAAGGGGTTCTCAAAAAAAAAAAAAAAAAAAAAAAAAAAAAAAAGAGCGAGAGAGAGAGAGAAGCCTGGCATGTCACACATCTGTATATGCATGCACCTACTTTACTTAGCTCTGAGCTCAAGTTTTAAACCACAAAGAGAAAAGTAAACAGCTAAGTCAGGTATGCACAAAGCTCACTCCTGCACTTGTACCTGCAAAGACACTGCAACTGCAAACCAGGTGGCAAACTGACAGTATACAGCCCCTATTCTTTTTTGCCTCCCTTATCTTTCACAGTATCATTTAGAAGAGACATTGTTCCTAACACTGCCACTTCCATCCCTCCTAAAGCAAACAGCAAAACAAAATTGTCTTAGTCTCATCCCAACTTCTGCCACATACATGTGCACACATGAACTGTGTCCTCCAGACCAAACCTTCTCTTTACATTGATGACAAGAACCTGGCTAAATTTATCCACTAACTAGCCAGGAGAACAGCTAAACCAAGAAACTCCGTTCTATCACTCAAAATTCTTAGAGCTAGGTCTCATTTTCTAAACAATATTCTCTACAATAGACACAACTTTATCAGGCTTGATAGAGTCAGGAGTCATTAAAGTCCTATAGCCTGTGTTAAACAGAAATTCAGGTTAGAGAACAGTCCTCCAAGGAAAAAAAAAAATCCAAAGAAATTCATTCCATTGCTGTCAAAAAGCTAAATTTGGTCATTTCGTATAGCAAACTCAGAGCTTGTATTTCAAAGCTTTTCAGTACTAGGTAGGACAAGACTCAAATACCACTGTTTTTTTCTTAGCCTAAAAAAATTCTAACACCCTCCAAGTACTGGCAGAAGTATCTAAAGTAATTTAGACATTAAACAGGTTGCTTGAAATATTGAAATAGATACCTAGTAAAAGCGAATCTGCCCCTTTTGAAATGGTAACACGTACATGCCAGCCTGTCAAATGCAGCTTGTTATCCATCAGCTACAGCAGGGTTAATGCATTCTTTATCAATAGCCAAGAATTCCAACACTTTCTGTAAAAGTATGCAAGCTTCCAGGGCTACAAAGAGATTTTTACAGATAGTTTGGATAGTTTTCACTGAGAATCCACAGATAAGTGGGATGTTCAAAATTCTTTCCATCTCAGACCAGAGAGTATTCCAGATGACTGAGGAAGGACAGAAGCAGGCGAGAAAGCAAATTTTGTATGGAACACACTTGCAGACAGCCATCTTTTGAAAAGATTTCTCATTAAAAGAGAATAACAAGTTTCAGAAATGGCTTCACAGCTCTTCAGAAACAATGGAGAGCAGATCCAGAAGGCTCTGTTCTTACTTGAAATACAGTTTTCTTCTTTCTTTTTATTGAAAAGAAATAGCAAAGCTACTACTTCAGGTTTCCCCTTTTATTTTGTCTTCAAGGAATACATTTCTGTTCATTTCCAGAACCGAGGAACCAGCTGGGAAAGCACTTCCTTTTCTACTCAAACCAAATTTCAGTCTGCATCTCTGAAGAGATCACTAAATCTACCTTTCCCTATCCAAAGGCTCTAGTCATATTAAACTACTTTGAGAATATCTGTGAAGAGTAAAGTAGGGGTTTAATCTCCACTGGAGACAAACTGTGTAACCTTGGAGGAAATATACATTAAATGATAGCTGATAATAGTCTTATGATAAAGGTACTGCACTGGGATGTGGGCGATGAAGGTCTATTTTCTAACTCTTTAATAGGCTCCCTGTTAGGTTTTGGGAAAATCCTTTCCTTTCTGCCAGTTTTATAATAAAGGCAGCACAGAATCCTCCCCTCTCCTGCCTTGTCTCATCCAGTAGAGAACTCTGAGAGCTCTACACAAAGCCCCGCGGTACTACTACAATAAAAGCAAATAGCAGGATGTGGGAGACCTGCTCTTTCTCATCTTAGGTAGATGTAGCAGTAGCCAATGCAGCTTCACTTCATTTACAAGTTTGGGGAGCATTATACAATCTATACGATTGCAAGGATGAAAAGGTCTCTACATGGGCTTAAGATCAGTACTTTCACTCCTTTGGAAGTGTTTTGCACTAAGTAGAACCACGCATAAACTGAAAATTCAGACCAAAACAATTTTTCAAGTATAACTTCATTCAGAATTTTCTTCTTTGACGGAGTAAGATAGAAAGTGAAAAAACACTGAAAGCACATCTCCATGCAGTATGTCATTTGTGATGCTTTCATTAGGAGAAATTAAAACCTTAAAATCAAAGTCTCACTTTTTATATATAAAACAACCAGCATTTCTTAAAATTCACTTTCTTTCAAAGCATATACACTGTCCCAGCTGTCACTTCTATCTATTTAATCAGAAGTAGGTTTCTTAGGAACATAAAGCAGGAGGTGACTAACTTAAAATAGGACCTGTATTTACAAGCATACCCTTCAGCGAGCAGATTGCCAGCAGCGTATATATTCCCAAGGGCTGGTCAATCTAGTATCTGAATAAGACTGCTAATGCAGTGCACAGTATTAAACCCAACTCTAGATACCCTGCCCTTCTTTAGCAAACAAAAGTGTTACAGGTTGACCAGCATTGTAACTAACCTACCCAGGCAGGTTGAGCCAGCGTTCTCCATTTTTTCCCCTCTTATCCCTTTCCATCCAATTCTACCTACAAACAAACATTTTTAAACACAGTTTGAAGCACCAGAAGTGACAGCTCCTTCCTACCTCTGTCAGCCCTGTAGTTAGGGACACTCACTCCAGATAATCTCACTGCTTGCTTAGGAGAAGGAAATGGAAAAGAAGTGCTCGACCTCTGGAGGAGGATGGAAGGGTTTTTCTTTTTTTCCCCAGTGAAATAGTTCTACAGCAAAGAAAATGTAAGAGGATTAACAGTGGCAGGACCTAGGACCTACAGGCCTAAGTACTGAGCTTCATCATGGTTCATTTTCTGTCTCAATCAAAGAATCTGTTAAAAATATACTTGCTTTCACACTGAACTAACCCACAACTGAAAAGATTTTGTTTAAAAGCAATTTAAGGACTCTTAAGATTTCCTTTGTTACATCCAATTCTTCTTAGAAAAGTCAGATATTCAAAACATACTTCTAACTGTTCACAAAATCTTTGCAAAAGAAACTTCAACTCTGCTTTACTACCAAAATTACCCTTCATCTCATGAATCATCCTCATGGTATTCTTTATACTGGATGAACCACAGGAAGTTGTTTGCTTTAAAACCAGATACTTGCAGTAAGTTTTCTTTTTCAGATTTCATTATATTCTACATACATTAGTGAATATGTAAATAGAAATGTCTGCTTGACATCTGAACAGCATAAATTTAAAACTTTCCTAAATATCAAAACTTCATCACAGAACGCAGACAGCTAACATGCTAAACTGAATGGTATGAAATCCTTAACTCTTAGGGCAAGTGAGAGTGAATAACACTATTTGTTGTCTGCAAGTTAAGGTAACCTATCTGCATATCTCAAGATGAAGAAGACAAATTAGGAAGAGTCTAGACACAGATCTAGTTTCCATCTAAGTAGGGAAGCCATAAAAACTCTGCTTTGCGACAAGGAAGAGCTGAGGAAAAGGGAGGTGCTGAGATGCTTTTCTTGCCAATCCACCCTTCTTCCTCACACACGTGTGCCAGCTGATCACATACTTCTTACATTCTGTTGCTTTAGGATTTTACATAAATCTGAAATGCTGAAAAAATATTCATTCTCACGTCAGTGTTAAATGGCATGCTGTACTGAGTCAAACATGCTATTGGGAGAACAGCTACTTTCAACGTAGTGTCTGTTGCCAAATCAGCAAGAAGATATTTGATTTCTGAAGCCCAGGGATAGTTATTCAATATTTATGATCACCATAATATACAACCCAAGGCTGATTTCAGTCTGAATCCCCAGTGTGGCTACTGTATCTGCTAGCTGGAGGCAGATGCTAGAGAAGATACCCAATTAGCAGCAGGGTCTAACATCCTGAGACTCCTCACTTATATGGATCTGTATATTGCCATAGGCAAGACCTAAACTGGCAGCACTATGGCTTGAAGATGTCAGCTTTGCCGAGAAAGAGCTTGCCTGTACTTAGGCCAAAAGAACAGTGCCATGTTTGACTGAACCAAAAGTCTCCTTGCAGAAAACATTGAAATTAAGAGTTCAGCAGTTCCAATGTTCCTATCATGCAAAGCCTTCAGCACACCTGTAGAACTTGTTCCCAATTTATGTTCATGGATTGCTCAGGTAACACCCTCATGAAATCGTACACCTAAAATACATGCCATTGCCCTGCATCTCTTACCTTCTGTGTTACAATGCCCAAATTTATTTCATGTTCCTCCATTATAGCATGAATTTCCCCATACCATCAGCTTGTTCAGAAGAGTGAACATATTACTTCCACAAGACCTATGTTGAACCCACAGCTATGTCAGGCACGCTATTTGCCAGGGTAACTCTGACTGCTCAGTACTACTAGATACAGCATCAGCTTGGACTAGATCTATACGAGACATCAGGGGGCTTGTTGTCAGTCCCAAACCATTGGTGATTTCAGGCTGTTTACTGCATGTTTTTGACTGGCTTCTTTCTACCTTCTTCCCACTCAAGCTGGTAAGAGTGGCTTGCTACCTCCCTGTGCTCCCCCTGCCTTCCCTCTGAATGACTGGTAGTTTAGATGCTCCCTCAAGACTGGGCACATCAAGCCTCAAGTTTGCCCACTGCATTTCCCAACACTTCTGCCCCTTGCCCAAACACACCCACAGAGGTTACATGTGTTATTCTGAAGTAGGGGATGTCTCATTCCTTCCTGGTGGAGCTGCTCCATTTCATGTAAAACTCCTTGAGGCTGCTGTGGGAGTGTAATGGAAAACCTCGTGCCTAAGCTCGCATTGGACAAGGGCTGAAAAGGAAAAGTTTTGTAACCAAAAACATTGTTTCTCCCCATTTCAATAAATATTCAGAGAATATTTACAAATCAAGACAACTCTATCAGTAGAGACCAAGGGAAGATCTACCACGACCTGGATTACTGCCCAGCAGATGCCATTGCTCCACACGCCTGCCCTGCTGCTTCCCATCAGGCAAAGAAGGCAATTGAACTTAATACTCCCTGCGACATCCTCCCGGCTATGGGAGCTGTATTCCACTTACTGATGTTAAAGGCACTCAGAAGTGAAACACCATGCACCCAGACAAAGGAAACATTAGGTTCAACCCAAAAGAAATTTTCCATAGCTTTCCACTTTCATAAGAAAACAAGCATACTTGCAAACCATCACAAAAATCAGTATGATCTAAAGTTTATTTTTCCAGGTGTTTTCAGTCAGTCACCCTCAGGACCTGCACCCATCAAATATCCTGACATATTAAAACAAGATGTTAGGATGAGATACAGCCCTCAGAAGCAGAAAGGTTAAATTGTCAAACTGATTTCCTCCAAGTGTTTTACATTTATCTCTTCAACTTGTATTTGCTCAGTTTGAGCTCTAGGAGCTGAAAAGCTTCTGAACCACCATTTTCTAGCAGTTTGTTCTAATATCTTAGACTAGCCTTGTCTTATCCTATATATAATAAAGCCAACATAAAATCTCCCAGGGATATTTAGCAGTGCATCAATCCAAAAAGTTTAACTCTATGCTTAATCTGCACTTATGTGGCTGCATATCTAGGTTTCTGGCTTGAGGACACCTTGATAGGGAAACGTATTGATTACAAAGGTAAAGACTTGGGCTCATGTAATAAATCAAAGATCACACTTCCAGGCAGAGAAGTTCTTCGTAACTGATCTCTAAAATTAAGAGCTATGAACAGTAACAATTTCTTGTGTCATCTCACCAGCTCCTCTACCTTTCTGCATGAGAACAAACTTTAATTTTACCTGGTTGTATGCTCCACATTCAACCAATGATGTCCTCTGCTAGCCCCCCATGGCAACAGATTTTATGCATTTATTCTTGAATCAAGTATAAAATACTAGTATCTTACAGATTTAGTTGAGACAGACTTTTCTGTTTCCTTTCATCATAAGAATTGGTGGTGAAGGGTGTTTGTTTTTTTTTTTTTCAATACCAATATCCACAAGGTGTACAGCAGTACAGATATCTTCTGTTTTCCACTGCTGGTAATAATTACACTTAGTCAATCTTACTCTCACTTAATGTTCAGAGATTGAGTAAGTGTCTAGAGATGGCCTTGAATTGTAATGATTCTAGGAATTTTCCCCAGCATGACATGAAGTAACCGTCTCTTCCCAGTTTTCAAATGTTTCTATTAGCTTGGGGTATTAATTGTTAAAAATAATCACGCATGTAAGACAAACCTTTAACTATTCTTTGTTCTCATATGATTTCTTGTGGTGAGAAAGGTGGCAATCAGGAGGTAACTGCAGTATGATAGCACATTATTCATATACAGCAGAGATCCTTTGGACAACAGCTGCCAAAAACAGAAAGGCATGAGACTTCCAGCTTTCCCTCCCCTGTAATGGCCTTTGCTATTTGTACCATTTGTAGAGATTTCATAGAGTGTGGGTAGGGCAAGGCAAGCATGCAAATATGACACAAGCCAAAGTTACTCCTTTTCCTTTTCCTAGAATTGCTGAGCGCTGAGGCTTTTAACCATGCATTCACAGACACACTCATCCACTTTGTTTCTTTTCCATTTGTACTGTTAGATAAACTTAAGCAAAACTTCTTGTTTTCCAGATTTCTCTTGTCTGGGTTAGGCGTAGAAACTATTCCTTTTAGGATAATTCACAGCCTGAACTTTCAAAGCAAGCAGCCCTTTAGTAAAGGCAGAGGTAAAACCAAGAACAGGTAAGGAAGAGGAATATAGATGAGTAATCCATTGTTATCAGGAAGATTAAATCACAAAATTTGTTTAGCTAAACCCTTTGTATTGCAAGATGTCTACAAATCCTCCTTTTGTAACCATAAAGAATGAAATCGGCTGACCTGAAGCACAGCAGTGTAAATAGAAAGTGAAATGCAAATGCCTACAGTTGCTTCAAGATCTGAAACCTAGTTAAGAGCACAAGGTACTTCAATATTTTATTTTTAGTAAAAAAAGGCCATACATGCAAAGGAATCGCTTACAGCCAATTCATCTGAGTCAGAGTGAGCTGCTAGATACAGTTACAGTTTTTCTATAGGAGGGGAAAGGACAATTGAAGTTAAGCCTTAGGGTTTTGTTTGTTTTTGTTTATTTGACCCAAAGGCCAGTCACTTCATATAATAAGCCTCTAGCATAGCATAACCTAATAACTAATGTTAAGATGCCACATAGCTTGTGTTGTGTCTCAGCTGCTTATCATTTCCATGGATTAGATTAACAAAACATGCAGTATTAAAAACAACTGGAAATAAAACAGTTCATGTGCTTCTAGAATCAAAGCTAATTCCTAGGCCTGGTTTTGAAAGAGTCAAAAAACAAACAAACAAAAAACAAACTGTATCAATGGCTAAATTCTTTTGAGACTACTGTTGGACATGTAGACTTATTTTAGAAACAGGCCAGCGCAGAAAGGTCTGTATGACAGATGATAGTCATTATCATCTAACATGCTTCTTGAAGGTGCTTTTCTGAGCATGGTATGTGAGTATGAATAGCACAGGAGCTAAAAGCAAGAAAGATAAAAAACTACTAGTACAGGCAAATTAAAGCTGTGGACACAGATCCTGGCCCCCAAAAGCTTATATATATGTATATATCTATATGTACTCCCTACCTACACTGGTGAGCAGGGAGAAAAGCTCTGCACATTGCAGTAAGCAGAGCCATACTTCTGTTGTGCGCTGCTATCAAACTCTAAATGTCAGCAGTAGCAGGAAACTGAATAGCTTGCTGGACATACAAGGAAAGAGCAGAAGTAAACATGAGACAAACCAGACGAAAAAGTAGCCTAATGAGAACAGTCCAATGAGAATAGTTCAAAAAAGCCAGTGATCAGTGAGATGCTCTGCTGAGAGAAACTAGCTCAAAGAATAGTGAATTATCGATGTCTTTGTAGTCATAACAGCTGCAAACATAAAGGACATCCAGAACTCAACTGAGCTTGAAACAAAGAACCCATTACTACATATTAAATTGGGCAGCAGAGATTTACTATTCCTGCTAGCTAGGTAAGTATAAGCAAAAAAATTTTCAATGAGAATTAAAGGCTGAAGTGGAGATAAGCACATTATCTTATCGGGGTGCATGGCTGTTTTAGAGACATGTAGTAATAAAACACCTGTGGGGACATTGTGGCATACAGTGGTTATCAGGGAACCTAAGGCCTTTAACAGATGGCTGTAGTTGTCTACCATGTTACTGCCCCAATAGAGACTGCAAGAACACGGGTGTACCCGTGCCCCAGTTTTGGCCTGTGTGTATTAGCAGCATGGTTTGGAATATTTAAACAGATGCTCTAAACTAGATAGAGGAAACATGGCACTGTCTTCTCGCATGCCTGCTGCGGGCTGGCAGCCTTCAAGGAAAGAGCAGCTGCCAGAGGTAAAACCTGAAGTCAGTGCTGCTCACATTGCTAAGCCTGCCTGTCACATCCTTTGTGTCAGCAGTGCCACTGAGCCAGATACAGACATCCCACCTCCCTGTTAAGTTTTCCCCTGCTGATCATGAACATCCCTGTTTCCCTCAGAGCATGTTAACCTGCCTGACGGACTGTCTCTACACACAAATTCAGACATCTCATTATGATCCATCAACAAACACAGTAAGTGTGACAGCCTACATCTTCCAAGAAGATAGGCTTTAGCTTAGAAAGTGATATGGTCGTGATCTTTGCAGCCACGGGCTGGTTTGCGCTCAGATGGGGATTACTTACCACTGTCCTTCACATTTGGCTCTCAGAAGTTCCCTCTCCCCACTTCAGGGCCATCTCATCTTCTCACGAAACAGTTGCTGAACTGTCAGAAGGTACGACACAAAGGAAAAATGAAATCACTTCCAATTTGCCTGAGTGCAGGATGTAAACTAAGGCAGTTCAGTGGCTGTGCCTTCAGAGGCAGGAGGAATGTTATTTGAAAGGTGGAGAGAACAGCTGGGAATAGGAACTGCTAGAGCCAACCCAAGGTAAGCTGTCCCCAGCAGTTAACTGCAGCCTTGAAAGAATAAACTTGCTGTTCTTAATAGGCCAAGAGACAGCAGAAACAGAACGAGGCAGAAATTCCCTTTTACTGTAGACATCCTAAAAGTAACAGAGGAATTAAATGTTATAAATCACTTCAATCACTTCAAATTGTTTTATGCCCTTCCTCTTTTAAGACCAACAAAATTGAGGAAAAATCCAGTTGTTGGAGCTGGTAAGTATTCTACATGACATGGACATCCAAACCCCAGATGGTTCTTTAGATTCATGTGAAAGTGAAGGCTCTGTCATCCTCTTCAAGGCAGCTTTTTGTAGGAATACTTCCTTGAGTTATTCCCACTCTATGCAACTCATTTGTCCCCCTTGGCACAACACAGCACCTGCCTCAGTTTGAGCAGCCACATTATGAACAGGGTCAAGAAAATGACTAGGAAAAAAGTCAGAACATTTTATCCAATACTGACTTTATCTAGCATACTCACTGAGTACAGTCCAATTTTAGAAAAATGGTCTAGTCAAGCCAATCAGTATGAGCAGGCAACTCAATTCCAGTGTTTATAAGTAGTGAATAGTCCTCAAATAGATGCCATATTCCACCTGAAATATGTCTTAAAGTAAAATTCTAGCCTAATTCAAACCAGTGGCAAACATCCTTTGACTTCAGCGCTAAGAATCCACCCTTACTTTACAAGAATCTTTTGACACCTCAAAAGTTAACCTGCATGGATTGATTTCAGTTGATGGAAAAAGAGCATTTAAAAATCCAGTATGGAATAAAAAAGGGTGTTTTGAAAACCGATTTCAACTCTAAGAAAATTTAACCAGAATAGAAAATCACTCATCCTATGTGCATTGATTAGTTTTGAAATTTTATTTCCTAGAGATATTTTTAAAAAATGGTATGTTCACACCAAGAATTTGATTTAGACAAAATGGTCTGTCAGAAATCTCCAATCAGAAAGCAGTAACTTCAGAAAAAAAAAAAAAACTAAGATCACCACAGGGGATAACTTATAAAATCATCCTTGTCACTTCCCATTCTAAGGCTTTTTTGGACAATATACCTTAAGGTAGCTTCTCAACAAGTTTTCAACTACAGTAGCCTGAATCAACAATTTTCAGCTTATAGATTTTCTCTGAAAAATTAATCTTGAATTTGAGTCTTGTCCAGTTTGAATGTTTATCCTAAAACTGCTGTGTAAACTGTATTTTGAAGCTTATGGCATGCTGTGTGCTACCGGCTGGAGCAAATGGACATAGACTTTAAGATAATTTTCCATCTGAGTCAAATTATGTTTGTTTTCAAGTTGATTAATTCATACTCCTCAGTCTTAATAAACTGAGGTCAAAAATCTGCCTCTGATAGGCAATACAGACTTAAAGTAGTAAAATATTCAGGGAAGTTTTCTGAGATATGGAAAGCTTGAAGCAAAGATCCACAGACTGATTTAATCAACTGGGATAATGCAGATACCTTCTTTATTGCTTCTAAGCCACCAGGGTGCCCAAAGCTGCACGCATAGCTCTAGGGGGGTGGTTCAGAGCACCTGAATTGGGCCCAGATGTTCCTGTGCACACCAAGACCCTCACCCAGACACAAGTAGGGTATTGTATCTGAACAGCAGACATTAGGTCCCTCTGCTCATTAAAGGACACAGCAACACCACCTGCATTTTGGCACATGGCTGAGAGGTCAGACCCATGTCATTAAGAAATCTTTCATGTTCCAGGTTCACTTCAACCTCAAGGAACTCCAGGTTCACTTGCCTGCCTCTCAAGCTCTTCCTTTCTCATAGGAGAGATGGTCTCATTCTCTCCTCCCTGCCCCCCAAACGACACAGCAACTATCACATTGCAGAACCACCTGAACAAGAGAAGAATAAGTGTCCCAAGCCAATCATGCCTAGTCAATGTGTGGGTGATTGAGTAGTCTCCAAGAGATGTGGATGTAGCTTCACTCAGGCAGAGATTGTAACTGCAAACCAGGTCCAATCTTCCATATCCTTAGTGAGTTCTCTATTTATTCAGCTACTACTTTTAGGGCCTCTTCCCTCCCATACGTTTTAGAAGAAAACTTGATACCTGCTCAGTGTCTGAAAGGCAGGCCTAAACAAAATGAATACCAACCATAGTATAGCGCCTCAGTTTCCCTAACATGAACAAGTGTTCATCCTCAAAAGATAACCCAACATTCAGGATTTTTTTGACTATCTTAGACAAAAGTCAGTACTCAAAGTGCATATTACCACCCTTAACTTTAAGGCTTTGGATCTTTATTCACTCTGTTAGACAAATAGACATTTCGAGAAGCCCAAAGCCACATAGTAGGTATAACTGAGAAGATACTGTACAGGCAGTAAACAACTCATTGCCATAAAAATTTTTTGGAATAGCATATGTAAGCAAGATGGAAAATGCATATGTAAGCAAGAAATAAAACTGAAGATAAATTGCATATTGAAACATAATGGCAAATTACTATATGTGAAAGGGAAAAATCTGAAATCTAAAGACAACAGATCCAAACGATCCCTTGCCAAACATTTTCCTGTGTTTGCTTTTATGGAAGCTGAACTGCATGCAGTTGAAATAACTTTAGGATGCTTGATCCACCATTCACATGTACACAGCTGCTGTAAATAAAGGGCATTGAACATAATGTGGAGAGGGGAAAGAAATGAGTACAAGTTAGAAGAAAAGCCAGCATTGTGCTTAAGATTTCCAACTAAGTGCTTATTTACATTATGTTAGACAATGACCAGATGTTGGCAACTGACACTTAACTGTAAATGCACTGCTTGTGCAAGAGTAGTATGTACTGTTTCAGCTGCAAAATCCATTTCAACTGCAAGTACTTTCTAAGATAAAAAAAAGAATCTCAGTAGGCTGCTTACAGCATCTAATAATATGCTCTGTAAACCTATCACATTAACTGAAGGTAGCTCAAGAAACCACAGGTCCTCCTGGCTGGTCTGATACTCACAAGAACCCATACTAGGTGCCCTTACTAGCTCAAATAAAGAAAAGGGAGTGCTTTCTGATAGCCTTTCCATCTAATTCCTACAATTCTGAAAGAGATGCCTGTTGTAATGGTACATGCAACCTGAAGGGTGGCATGCAAGAACCTGGAAACAGCCCAGAAGATCCCAGTCTTAACTTGTTCCATGCCATGAACCTCCATAAATTATGGAGATGAAACATTAGCAGTCAGTTGGTAACACATAGCCAAACTTCAACTAACAATCAGTCCACAACATGGTCATAGGGCCAAAAGATGCAAAGGTCTATCGCGTATCTGTGAGGCAGTAGGCACTCCCCGAGCACTTTGCGCCAAGATTTTCACTAGAAAGCAGCATGGAGAAGCTAGGGCTGGGGTACTCTAACATACAGGTACTTTAAACAGCTGAATTCAAGTCTTCATTTCCCACTAATCTGCAGCATGTTCAGGGAACATGAAAGTTATGCCAGGTATCTGGACAGTTAGGATTAGTGTGCCACTCAAATACTACAAGTTTAAACTTCCAGGGAAAGGGAAGTGAGGCAGGGGAGGGAGAGGTATGTAACAAAAGGAGAGCTGATGAAGGAGAATTTGCACTCAGTTGTAATTTTGGGACATTCAGAATCTAGGAACTTGTTCACTCTCATCCATTCACATTTGATGTTTTAAAAAGCACTTGGGTTAAGAAGCTCTCACCCACATTTCTTGGGCCTTTGCTTCCTAGAGTCAGCTGCGTAAGAGTAAGGCAGGAAAAAATTGCCCTTGGCTTTCTTTTTTTTCCAAAGAGGTAAGAGGCTTGTCCAGAGCAAGTTTATTCTACATCGTAGTACTCACAATTATAATTGCACAGAGAGAAACTGAGAGTTTACAGGAAACTCTGTAACACACATTTATCCTTGCACCACATCAGGCTCTCAATCTCACCAATACTCACCAACCACTTCAAACTATCAAATGACTACTCAAGCACCAAAAATATAAAACATCTGTAGGATTTTGCATTGTCAGCACATAGTTCACTATGAGCAGTAATATGCTTAGCCATACCTTTGCAAGTGCTGACAGGGTGCAGTCCTGCAGGATCTAAGCAAAGCAGGCAGAGCTGGGTGCCAGTAGCAGGGTCCATCAACAATCACATGCACAGGGAGAGGACAAACCAGATCCAGGGAAGAGGAGACAGCGCCAGAGACCAGGCTACAACCTGTATCTCTAGAGTCTCTTCAGGAGACAAGCTACACACAGCAGTAATCCAAAGTCTACCCTGGAAACAAGGCTGGAATCAGGCTGAATTTAAACAGGGCTCCAGGGCCTATGGGTAAGGTGTGGGCAGAGGTCCCAGGAAGGGCTGCTCAGGGCCATTAAGGTCTGTTAGCCCCCTCGGGGTCCTGACAGCCCAACACAGTGAGCGTAAACATTCCCGTGTTGCTAGGAAAGCAGCACATTCTAACTCGCTGAAATTCCAAACGAACTGACTAAAAATTCTACCTGTGGCCCTATTTCCCTTTTAAGGGCTTTGTAATTTAAGTTGTAAGCATGACAGGAGTGGGAAATCTTAGTTGTAATTCTGGTGTGGTTGGGTATCAGGGCTGTGTCCCTGTGTGTGCCCAGCATTAATTTACTGTGTAGCCCAGGATTTCCTCTGCTAGTCTCTCCAGAGATGAGACTGTACTCCGGGTTGGCTTCAGGGCAAAGCATATGCCCTGCTACCAGAGGTTTCTAGGTGGGAATTTTGGATAGTTCTAGAGATTTGCACAGGTAGCTTCTGCAGTGTACAGGGCTGCTGACGTGCACCACTGGTGTGCCTCAGTGTGTTGAGACCTGTCCTGGCTGGATACTGCGGCCGATCTTCATTCCTCCCCAGGCCGTTCTTGCTGCAGAATTGACCAAACTGTACATAGATTGCGGATAGTCATCAAAAACTGTTCCTGAAGATGTAGAAATAGGACAGTCTTTCATACCTACTTAAGGCAATCCTAGACACTTAGGACACGTGTTTTTACCTAGTTTAAGCACCGGGTCATGCATGTGCTGCACTGGTCACACAGGACAATGGGGCAGCTGGATACAAGAATTCAGCAGAATAGCAGTTTGAAGACCCAGTTGAAGGCATCATTGCAGGGACCCTGCTCCTTGGACCCCTGAAGCCATCCAGCAGTGGCTGAACAACCTGCTCATGAGATTTGATTCTCCATGTGAGCACTACTTTATGCAGAAGATCACAATCAGATTGTTGGGGTTTTTTTGAACAAACATTCTGTCCATGAGTATCTGTGCAACAGCATTCTCGCTCACTTCTGTTGGCTGAATAATCCTCTACTCCCTGCACTCAGTCAGCAATGTGTTAGCACAACACACAGACATGTGACATCCAAGAGAAGTGCAGACACTACCAGTGCTTGTCTGATACTTACAGATGATTAGCACTTGCCAAAATGATATTGTAATGTCCTGTTTCAATGTAAACAGCTGATGCCACCAATGCAACCTGGCCTAACTTTAATATAGATTTTCAATGCACTGTAACCATACCTCAAAACACATAGCAGATGTCAGGGTTCCTGTTTCTAGTGTCCAGTTTCTGCTTGGTTTGTGGTCACCTTTACATATACCTGGCTTCACTCCTTTGCAATGACGGATAGTGAAGTCTGTGAGGACAGTAGGAACAGAGCAGATCTCATGACAGTCTTGACCACACTCATAGAGGTCAGAACCTTTAAGCTTTAGAAATGGAACAGCTAAAACTCAGAAAGTCCCTTACTGAGCATGTGCAAAGTATGACTGCTTAGGGATGCATTATTCAGCCTACTTGGACAGTGCTCACAGAGATGAAAACACGTCACATCTGCATCACTACTTGTAACCATCTGTTCCAGTTGAAATGTTTTATGCCCCTTCCTCTTCCTCTCCTTCCTCAACACATAAATTTAGTCCAGACTGACAACTGGCATAGACAGTTTTGGTCCAAATAGTCAAAATTTTCCAAATTTTTAAGCAACTGTAA
Source organism: Rhea pennata (assembly GCF_028389875.1). Lineage (NCBI taxonomy): Eukaryota > Metazoa > Chordata > Aves > Rheiformes > Rheidae > Rhea > Rhea pennata. Next base: position 76,762,159 of record NC_084663.1, read on the forward strand.
ACAATATGTTAATGGAAAAAGTAACCTAAATATAGGACTATTTTGTCAGCCCCACCTATATCAAAACATTTGATATGTTTTTTAGTACATAAATGAGCTCTTGCATACTGTGGTTTCTTCTGTTTTAGTTTCCTTTCATACATAAACATATCATTTTTTATTTCAAGCACCCCATAGATATACAATCTCAGAATTTAAAGAGGGGGGAAAGAAACTGAGCTACCATGTTATGTTCTCTTGACTTCTTATTTTGTACCCTTCTGGTAACCTGGACAGTTTTACTCTGTATGAAATTAGATGCTCGCTGAGTTAAAGAAAAGAGCATTCTCTGATTCTGCCGCAACCAATTTCATTTCCACACACTTATATAAAAGAATGAAGTATGTGTGAGACTCTGTGTTCTTTATGCTAATAGTCAACAGAGATACAATCATTCTTTTCTCTAGAATCCCATGGTTTTGTATAGATAACCTAGCTACTATCTATCCATAACCATGTAATTATCTATCTTGGTACACTAAAGACCATTTTATCTGAAAATCTTTAAATGGTTATCTTATTTAATATGTATCTTATGTTGGTGTATAAAGTCTAAATTAACTACTCTTTTCCTGGCATTTTTTTTACCTGCTGCATGAATAGCTAGACTTCATATGATTTTCTGGTATAATTTTTCAGTTTGTGTTCAGTTATGAGGCTATTCTTCAAAAGGTATAGGGTCCTTGAAAATAATACTGTTGTCTGGGACAAATATTGGCATATATTCTTGCCCTTTGATTTCAAAAGGCTCAGTCAAGGCACTCAATTAAGAGTGGAAAAAATTATTTTTGTTTCCCAAAGGGGCAAAGAATACTAATGCTAGATAGCCGCTGGACCTTGAGCTAACAAGCAAAGAAGGTCTGGCTGGAGATGTGAAGGTTGGAGTTCAGGATCCTGTGTGGAGAAAACAGGATCACAACCCTGGACTTCAGAAGAGCAAACTTTGGCCTCTTCAGGAACATACTTGGAGGAATCCCATGGGTTAGGGCTCTAGAAGGAAAGGGAGTCCAAAAGCGCTGGCTAATATTAAAACATCACTTCCTTCAAGCTCAAGAGTGCTGTATCCCTAAGAGAAAGAAGTCCAACAAAGGGGGCAGGAGACCTGCATGGATGAGCAAGAAGCTTCTGGCAAAACTCAGACAGAAGAAGAAAGTACACAGAACGTGGAAAAAGGGACAGGCTACTTGGGAGGATTACAGGAACATTGTCAGAGTATACAGGGATGTGACAATGAAGGCTAAGACCCATTTAGAATTAAATCTGGCAAGGGATGTCAAGGACAACAATAAGGGCTGCACTCACAGGTGCTGAGGGAGCTGGCAGATGTTATTGCTAGGCCACTCTCCATTGTCTTTGACATCATTCTGGATGTCATCTATAAACATATGGAGGAAAAGAAGGTGATCCCGTCCGGATGTGATCCTGTGCAGCATGCTCTAGGTGACCCTGCTTGAGCATGGGGTTTGGATTGGATGATCTCCAGAGGTCCCCTCCAACCTCAACCATTCTGTGATTCTGTGATTCTGGAATAATGCAAGAGAAGTCTATAGAAGACAGTGTTTCCATGAGCCATGAAAACCTAGATCCATTTTTTAAAGGTATGAGCAGCAGAATTTTGAGAAGGATTCCTGTCCTTTACCCTTTCACAGACAGTGACAAATCAATGAAAGGAGACACTTCATTTCACAGCTGAACTCCAACAGAAGACAACATGTCTACCATATATTATTAATTGCCTCCTAATGAGGTATGTATCATTATTTATGGCACCACATCATTTAAGACATAACTTTGAACAAAGCCTCTGCTTTAGATCGCTTTTACTATGACTTTGTAATTTGCAAAGCAATTCAGCCAAAATTATTTTTTCAGCTGACCCAAATGATTTTTCAAGGATGTGTGAGTGCCCTTATAAATCACATTAACATTAATAAAAGAAATTAATCCAGAAAGATAACATCACTCAAGCACAGACCTACCTGGCTGATAGATCATAAGTCACTAAAAAAAAAAAAAAAAAAAAAAAAAGAGAGAGAGCATTAACATTCCAGATTACATGTAGATTGACTTGTAGATTTCTTTTAAGTGTAATTAAAAAATGTCAGGAAATTGCTACTTCATTTCTATCATTCTACACTTACTATCACTTCATTCCCTCAGTGCACAGTGCTGAGTCATCATTTAGCATATGGCATTATTTTTTAACAGTAGATGGAATAAACACACATTGACAGCTTCTGCCACAAATAAATGATTTCATGGCAGTCTCTGAGCTGCCATGATCTGTGAACAAGAAAAAATTTCTCCTGCAGGTGTTAAGAAATGTTGAAGGTTTGAGCACCTAAACCTGCTTCTCTTTATTACATTCAATCTGTTTCTGTTCTACATGTCTAAAGAAGCATGGAAAGATAAAAGAAACAGAAAACAAGTAACCACCTTATTTCCCTAACTTCCTCAGCTGTAGGACATCAGCTCCCCCAGATCTTACAAGGAAGAGCAAAGCTCTGACAAACGTGAACATTGATGCTAAAGGGCTAATCTGGCAGCACGGCAGAATCTCAGATCCACATCCCATTCAAAGACAGTCCATCTTCGGAAAGTAATGACAGATCAGGCACCATACTAACCTGTCAACATATTCGCAGTGTGCTTTGAGGTTCACTGTGTGTATGGACACTATGGTAACGTTAAATGGTGCTGACAACTTCCTTCTCCTGGGAAGGGGGAAGATATTTTCAGCATGTGGCACGGTTTTATTACGCCCATCTCTTAAATAATTTTGAAATACTTTTGTATTTCTGTAAGTTATTCATGCCTTGGGAACATAATCCTGTTAAAAGCAAAAGGATGGCTCTGGTACATGGGCTTCAGAGTTTTAAAAGATAGCTGAAGAACTGAGATAGCTCAGGAAATGGAAATGATACAAAACTTTCTGAACTTAGGTCTCTTATTTTATACCATTCCATGCAAAATATGTTCATGATAACATATAATACGCAGACAGTTCTCCTTAAAATTCTTATGCATGGCTATTTATTATCAGAAGAGATTAAAAGATACCTGCCAAATTTCTTAGAGTCCTGTGGAAGCTGACCAAAAGACCTGTAAGGAAGTCAAATGAAAAAAAAAAAAAAAAGGTTTCTTCCCCAGCAGGATTAGTAGGGTACAACACAAATCCCAAATATGCAATTAATTACCTACTGTTTCTGACCTCTATTGCGAATTTCCATTGATAAGTTAATGAGTGAGGAAAGGTCAAATCTCTATGATTTAATTTCCTTGCTTTCTATCTTCTGTATGAACATTAGCATTAAAAAAAGACCTAGTGCCCTTCCCACTCCCCCAATAACTTACAGAGCAAAATAGAGAAGCTCTTGTTGAGTGGGAGAAACACTTCTGATTTTATTCAGGAGAGTCAGCAAATAGCCTACAAAGCCTAAATAACAAATTAATGATCCATATGCTTTTCTAGAATTAGGCTAAAATCCAATATTTATATTTTTACAAGCTTACAGAATTGATCTAGATGGAATCAGAGTAGCTGGAAATGATCTGGGATGTAAATAGCTGATGTTCCTGGGAAATTGCATCAACATTCGTAGATGTTTTTGGAGAAATACTAATTCTAGATTTGTTACTGAGCTATATATTGGCCATTACAGAAGGAATTGTGATCAGTTATTACTAGCAGAGCACAGAGGGACAAACCTGCTGAATTTATTTCTAACTTTCCACTTAATGATATTTGTATCTGATTTCATTAGGTAGAACAAGCTACTAATAGTAATACCTAGCTTTTCTATAGTATTTTCAGCTTCCGAAGTCAGAGTATTAAAAAGTAAACACAGAATGTGTGTTTATGTATAGCTACCTACCTAGCTATAGCTATAGCTATAGATACAGATACAGAGAGATGAAACTAATTAACCAAAGGCAGGCCACGAAAAGGATCCAAACTTCATGAGTGCCAGCCCAGAGCACCATGCACTTTGGAACAGAGATGGAAATCATCTGTTCAAAGGGAAATACCAATCACTCGGTGCCCAGTTAACTTAAGTGGGAATTCCCACCTCCTCCTTACACAGCTTTGCTAAAGCTCCCAGCCTGCAAGACACTAGAGATTTTGGTTTCCTTGGAACTTTATGCATTCTATTAATAGATGTGCAGCCTCAAAGATGATAGTGACAGCAGTGGGAAGCACATGTGTGGGAAGAGCACCAAAGGCCATCAAACTCTTCAAGGAGTTTCCAGGCATGAGCACAGTGCTGAAATAATATTTTTCAAATTAAGCAAGGAATGGTAGAATTCTTCTAAGATGTGCTTTCAAATGTTAACTGGATTAACATTTAACCTCTCTCCTGTGCCCTCAGGAAATTTTCTCACTTATTTTAGACATAATTGAAAGCCTTCATCTGAAACCATTTGGGGGCATAACCAAGGTGAATGAGAGTCTTGACTACAAAAAGTCTAATCCAGTTCAGGAGCAATTAAAAATAACGTCATAGAAGAGGTCTTTCCAATAGTTGGCAAGCCTGGTCTGGAAGACTGAAATGATGTTGTGGCTCTCTTACTGCCCCCGCTATAGGACTCCGGATGAGTCATCTGATCTTATTTCTTTCTCCTCCCTCTTTTTTTTTTTTTTTTTTCCCCTAGTTTATCTCTTCAGCTTGAATATTATTCAGGGCAGAGACAGCCTCTTCTTTTCTTTACAGCATCTAGCCCAACAAGACCTTGGGCTACGTTTGGAAGACCAGGCTTCACAAAAGAAAATGACGAGCTCGCTCATATGGTTTTTATCATCACAGCCTTTGTTTGTCATACAAGCGCTCCTCCTTAATCCAGCTTTAAAAATGTGTTATGAAGAACTACCAGTCTAATATTTACTCTACTTGTTCATTCAAGCCACTAGGATTCAGCTAAGAGCTTTTAGACCCTTTACTAGGCAAAAATACAGGACTACAATTGACAGATGGTGGCTAGCCATGCCACTGGAAATTGTAACGAGTGTTAATTCCCAGCAGAAAGACTTTCACGTTTTGTTTTTTTCACCCATAAAAATTGAACAATTTATTGTGTCAGAGTCCTGAAATGCTATTCACAACATTAATTCCACTGCAAATTTTTCTTACAAAGGGTTGCTTTTTCTCCAGCTTGCTTATTCTAGAGAAATGTTTTTGGTGCCAATAGATGACAGGTTGCTGTAAGTAGACACAATTGCTCTTGTGGGGGGCTTCTGCAAGCACACCAACGGATATTGAATTTCACACCTCTGACATGACTAATCCTTGGGAGTGCTTTACAATGCCTGACACATATTTACAGAAGAGGCACTTATAGACAATTAACTTAAGCTGTGCAGTATTTCCAGTTAACCTGACTACTTTAAAAGGTTCCAGATTAAGGTTGAGTATCTAAAGCAGGGACAGGCAATCCTTGCAGTACTTCATTCTGTTAGCAATTGCTTTTTTCGATTAGATTTCTATCTCAGTCTTGGGATTCAAGGACAAACAAATACATTGAAGTAATACACTTAAAGATAAAATAACTTCATAGAGATACATAGATTTGTGTGTATACTTCATAGAGATACATAGCTTTGTAAAGTTTGATTTTTCTCAGGTGCTTTCTTGGCAGGAGGTCTAAAATATTTGGTTTAGTAGACTAAATGCTTTGCCTTTATTTTAGTGCTATGGTTCATTTCAGATTCAGCCAAAATCTTAGCAAAATGAGTTAGCATAATGGGAGTGTTACCAGGGCTTATTCTCCTCTAGCATCAGTAATGCAGACTATCAACATATTATTCATGTCAGAGGGATTAATTCTTGTATGCACCTGTGCAAATGAAGGAAAAATCGAGTTCACCATGAAGAACTAGGAAGCTCTAATCCTAGTCCCTTGCTAACGTGGGAGGCAGCTTAGCTAGAAAGCGATTTTTTTACAGCATGTTGCTCCCAGGCTGCCAGAACAGACTATAGATTAAGCCACTGGCTCTGAGCTACCCTAAGGTAATTCTACTTTTATTAAAAACTGACACCATCAAGAAAGGAAAAGTGGTTTAAACCCAACTTTTTAGTTCCCCTATATTTCTAGTCCTACACTCACTATCCTCATTCATCCCCTTCACATAAAAAAGCTGATGAGGGTATGAGTAAAAAACGAGGTGTACATGATGAGGAAAAATATAAATAAAACAATAAATGCACAAAAATAACAAGCTAAAAGTATATAAAAGAGAAGACAGCTGCATGGCATCAGTCTGAAGAACTCTCAAGGACAGTAGAAATAAGAGATTCTCAGTAGCTGAGAGTGCAGACACTGAGGAATAACAAAATACTTATTTTTAGTCCTGTCTGCTAGTTGCTTATGTAAGTGATCTTGTAACAAACAAGAAAGACGCTTTGAAGTAGAATGTCATATAAAAGAGAGTGTAAAGATTGGCAGAATAATGGCATATCTAGTTGCTCTGCTTTTTGTCTTGGCTAATTGGTGTACCATCCAGGGCTGAGGCTAATTTGGGTTACAGTAGTACTAGCATTGATTTAATAGCATTGATTTTTTTTTTCTTTTTTTTTTAATCAGAACACTCCAGGACTTGTTGTCTTGCTTTCTCTAATTTTGGAAAACACTACAAAAGCAATATTCAAACCAGAGGGCATGTGGGACAAAGCTGAAGACTGAATACAGCATCCTGGGAAGAGAGGATAATAGGGCACCCCCAAAGGCAGACGATAATGGGGAAAACTAGACTTTTGGGATGAATTTTTCCCTAATTTGTGTCAATATATTCAAGATTTTTCTTCCACAGTAAGTCTGAAGACCTGCAGTTAAAATGTGAATGTCTTGAAAACTAAGACTTTTCATTCTTTGACTGAAACTCATCTATGCCCAGGTGAATTAGTCTCAGTTTTGTACATCAATACTTAGTCATCCATTGATTCCAAGGGGTAACTAGAGATCTAAATGGGACCAAAGCGCCTGGACATTGCTCAGCTTTGCCACTGGGAGACAGCGCACATGCGGATATGTTGCACATTTTGCAATCCAGACATAACAACATGAAAGCATCCCAAAAGCACAGCTGCTGCTGTTTGAAAATCATTAGTAGCTGACACCACTAGAAATTGAAGAAGCAAGAGAAAAAATGCACTCTGGCAATCTAGGAAATGATCTTTAACATTCTGTATAAGCATATCTTCCCTCTGTGTTCTTTTAAAATATCTATGCACATGGGCACATGTATACTTCCCATGTATATAAGGCCTTCATAGAAATCTTCTCTATGTAATGATGCCTGAACATGTTCTTCTTAACATATAATCAGTGATGTTTAATTCCTTAGGCAATACAATATAGAGGTAAATAAATTGACTCAGGTAGGTCCAGTGGCACCTACGAAACACAGTAGCCCAGCTCAGAAAGTTGAATTCTTCCTAAACTGGAAATACTGGAAGTATACAATAGTGGAAGAATCATGGCCCTGTTGAACATGAGGTGCTGGACAGAGGACCTCTTGTCAGACCTAGTCCAGTTCTTCTTATGTATTAATATCTGTCCTGAGATCAGTCGCTGGCACAGAGCTGGGCAGGGTACCCTCAGGAACGAATGCAGAGCACAGCACTAGCTCATCGTGGGCACTAAGTACAGCTCTGACTCCTGCCAGTTCCTCTGACTTCGAGTAAATTTTTTCTCTGGACTGCAGGCCTCTTATCTCTGAACGGCAGCTAAAACTCATCTGTGAGGGACATTATGAGGATTAGTTAAAGTCTGTAGAATACTTTGAGGACAAGCTTGCTTGTGAAATAGTAGTGATTATTTTAAAAAGCCTGAAAGCTCACAATTAGTCATGTGGCATGGGTGATTTAACAACACACATAATGAGGGAGCAGCAATTGTTTTTAATATGTTCCTGCCTCAAGATAAGAGTGAGAGAAATACCACAAAGTTTCTTAGAGCATGTTTGCTTTCGTAGTGCTAAATCTGCAGAGTCTAACAGTAGAAAACCTAGAATAAAATACGGAGGCAAAGTCAACCACCACCAGGGAACAAATAGGTAAGGAGGGGAGAGGAAAAAAATTCTATATGGAGATCAAACAATAACCTACTTTATGACTTTTCTTGCCTTTTCTAGAACTCTCTGGGCTATATTCACATGGGAAGCAGTTTCATCTTTCTTTGGAGAAAAGATTTTCCTGATAATTAAGTCACTTGCCTTGCTCATATGGCTCGCTCTTCTCCTTCAAAGCAGAATCATTATTGTTGCTCTGTAAGCACTAACAATGTACTTGACATCAGATCAGACATGCTGTCCTACGCAGCTAGGGATCTGAATAGGTAGGCTACATAAATCATGTACATAGTGCAATGAAACACCTGCCCTGGGGGATGCCAGAATAAAGAGGTAAAGTGACCTGAGCCAGAATCAACACCAGAATTAGATTTAGAGCAGTGCAAGCATTGTATGTCAGGAAGTATTTAAAATACTATCTATTTCAGAAAATCTTTATGCCTTGAAACCAGTAACCCTGTGTAAAAACGCAAGATTATAACTGGAGGTTCAAACATTTCTAAAAACATAAATGTAGTACTTGATATCACCTAGATTTACCTTCTGCAAAATTCATAACCTTTGATTTTCACAGAATGACTCTTTTATCAGGCTTATAACTTCTGGATGAAGCTCTTGTCTGTCATTAAAATTTAGGAACACAGAAAGGAGGGAAGACAAAAGAGACGAAAGAAGACATCTGAGTTAAGGATGTGCCTGTACGCTACCCCAGCACAGCAGAGTTTGTTTAATAAGTAAGCATACAGACAGGATAAGAAACATGCCATCGCTACTGAAAGGTATCGAATGCTTTTCTGTGAGTGCACTTTGCAGCACAATAAGGTTTCTTCCCTGCCATTATTGCTCAAGAATTTTTCTTTCAGTGCTACCTACAAGATAAAGCAACATAAGCCAAACTGAAGGGTTGAGTTACCAAAAAGCATTCATGGGATGGGACAGAAGAAACCCCACAAAACGTCGTACAAAGATTTCCTTGGAAAATAGATCCACAGTCCAACTGAGAATAACCAGTCTAAATCCAGAAATAAATATGGCAAATTTTACTGGCCTAACTGATGCATACAAGTAGATTTCTATCAATAAGCAGCTGTATGCATTCATACATGAACCTGAGATGAAGACTCACTTCTGTGACATTTTGCTGAGCTATGTGTAGTGTAGGGCTAGGGAGTATTTCACAAGTACATTTTTCTTATAGGAAATAGGCCTTCCCATGACTCTGGGATTTTTCATCTCTGTGCTCAACCTCTTCTTGCGTTTGCTTTTGCCTTTGCCTTGTGTAAACCTCTTCGTAAGGTCCCTATAGTTTTCATTTCACTGTGAACGTTGCTCATAAATTTTATGGAATGTACAAAGTTTTATCACAAGTCCTATCTGAAAGCAAGCACATTCATTTTGAATTACATCTAATTTATACAAAACCCATCCCACCAGCTTTGGGTCCAAAGTAATCAGAAGAAGGAAAACCAGCTGACAAAATGGAAACCACAGTGTGCTCCATGAAATGAGTAGATGGGGAACAGATGTCACTGCTGAAAGTGAGAGGTTAACCTGACATAAATAACTAAAGGACATCGGTAGGGAGTCCAATCAAGGCTGAATCAATGCTCTGATCTTGCACAGCCTGACAAATCTGTCTTGCTATTTATGGCTTCATTCCTCCTCTGCTCTCAGGGATTGCAGGTGGCATTGTGGGAGAAATTGTCAGGCATTTTTTCACTTTTTGTCTCTGTCCAGCTTGTGAAACCTGAGATTGTTACAGAGCAAGGAAATGGAGATTGTCGCCTGGGTTTTGAACACAGTATCAACAACCAGACAACTGAGGTTTTGCACTGTTGTTTGATGTGTGTATACCTATTAGCGTCTATAAAGAACAAAGAACATTTATATCCTTGTTAGAGAAAAAGACTATTATGACCCAGAAATTTTATTTTTGCCACTCAATAAATCATCTCTTTGTGCCATATGCATGAAGGTGTGGTTTTACCACAATGTAAAATAAGAAATGAGAAAACTGAACACAGGCAAAGCTTCTATTTGCAGATAAATACTTTTGCTGTAAAGCAGAAGTAAAATTCTAAATATGGTATTCACAACAGAAACAGAGAATAAAGCTGGGGAAAAAGCTTACTAGATCATCCTGCTCATCTCCCCACTAACGGAAGTTTGCATAAGGCCTTGTCTGAGACTATAAATCAGAAAAGCAGATCAAAGCACAAAATATAAATTTAATACAGTGAAGAAGGCTTTTAGCATAAATGGAAGTTTTCACTATATCAGACCCGGGAACAAACTGTATTCTAGACCCAGTTAGGAGACCCTGGATGCAGACTTTTTCCTCTAGGCATTTTTTACTTCTCCTCCTAGAAAGCATCTGAATGTCATTTCCCAGTTCAGCCTCAGAGACCCACAGGGAAAATTGCTATGTGACTTTATTCATGATTTCAAAGTGTGCCAACTCTTTTCCTAAACACAGAGACATGGTCTCTGCATAGACTTTTTAGGAAGGAGCATGCAGGCAAGGGTGTCATTGCATCATTTCCTTCTGCAAAAATATCTTCATAGCAGGGGAAAACCAGTAGCAAAGCACAAACAAGTCAATGTTTTCCCCTTACTATGTATGAACACTTATCAGAAGTATGCCTTTTAACTGGTGAATGCTTACTGACACTTCAGTGAACAGAAGTGAGCAGCAGTAAGATAAAAATTGTCAGGCACTGTACTGACAATTTTTGCAGGTGGCAGAATGCTTTTACTTTTACTTGGGTGATGACTCTGTCCAATATAAATATGTATATGCCTTCAAGTATTTGTCAGAGACTGGAAGAGAGAGAGAGAAAGCGAGCATGTGTATGTGTATATACACATATATGTGTGAGTGAGGGAGAAAGAGAGAGGGAAACCACTCACAGATGTCTCTGGCAGAAACAGAAGCTGAATTCAGCAAGCAGGATCTAAATAAGACTTTAGTTGTGTGTGTATCACTGTAGCTTTTATGCTTGTAACTGCTCAGAGCAAAAAACCATTCTGCTTTTCTGACTCCTGAGCCTTAGCCCACGGTATCGCTCTGCACAGTGATGCAATCACGTTCGACGTGACAGATGCTATTACAGCATCAGTGTAGATTTGCATATTGATTACATATTATTTCTTAATGCTTTTTTCCCCTTTCACTTAGGCAATGGGAATGGGCATACAAGGCTGCCACGCTCTGAAGGTCAAGACTCTCCACGCAGTTCCTTCAGCTCTATATTGTTTTAGTTTCTGAACATAATTTTTGAGTTGTGTTCAGCTCCTTTATTGCCATGTCATTATTTCTTTGGTTTCTTTCTGTTTACTCATGCCATCTCCCTGACTGAGCCCTGCTTCCTCATTCCAGTGCAACAAATATCCTCCAATATTTTAATTAGATATTTCTGCACAGTCCAAAACTACTGGCCGATTTCAGTAAAATGCCCCTTCTTCTTTCCCACCAGGAACTTCAAAATAGCCATTATCTAGTGCAACTCCCAGTGTGCCTATTTCAGTTGTGAAATCCTTTTCCTGCAAGCATGAAAGAATAAAATTTACAATATATGCCTCCTCAGGGATGTAGATCCCCATGGTTTCTCTCTTTTTCCCAGATTTCATTTGAAGTAACCTCCTATTAAATACCTTTGTTCTACTGTTCTCAGGAATTCCCCATCCACTTAGTTTTTGATTCTCCTTATTCTACACTGCTTATGTAATATTCTCTTTCTTCTCAGAAAAAAAAACACTAAAACTCTCAGATGACATTTGCTTAAACCCATTTATACCCCTTCTACAAATCCTTCTTTAAAAATAAGACTAAACCAAATTAGACCAAGAAAAAAAATCAAAGAAGGGTCTTTAAAGTCCTCTGATTTTAATGATCAAACTAACTGTTGGATGTACACGGAGTGCAAAAAAAAAGATCTAATTGTACTTTGAGATGAGTAATGAAGACAGGTCAAAGGGCAAATCGGGGAAACAGGGAAGGAAACAACAGCACTAAAGAAAAAAATGATTGGGTCGGGCTGAAAGGTAAGTGGGGAAAGCTAAGAAGACTAGCGTGGTATCAGGGTGAAAACCTTAAAGTTCAGAGGCATGCTTTAACATTTTGGAGCCTACGGAAACAGCCTTACCTTCAAATCCATTGAATTAAATCTTCTAATGGAAGACATATTCCCTACATAATTGCAAGTGACAAGTGGAGAAAACGTGACTTTTAAAGTAATGGCTCTTGTAAATCATTTAATCTTTGCTTTATTAAAAGCAAAAGGGGGGAAAAGTAAAATGACTGTCAGAGAAGGAGCGCTGTTGTAGATGGCATTTAAACATCAGAGCCTCATGGATGAGTAATGCGTATATTCAGGAACTGCCGCTGAATACAGTACAAAGGCTATTTCACACTTCTGTGACCTTTTTGCCTAGGGAGCTGCTATTTCGCTTCTCAATAATGAGATTTCTTTAGTGCTTAGAAATTCAGATTGAATCGGGAAAGCCACGGGAGCCCTGGTGTACGGTGTTTTTACTGAAAGAATTATCCTTGCATTTGTAACTGAAAGATCAATATTAAATTAGCCTTTGCATTGAAAGAATGGTGCTGTTTCTTTGCAGCAGGCTATTACTTCATGTCATACAAATCAATACCTAGCCATCAAGAAAGCCCCTGATAGCTATAAAAGCAGCTTGAAAAAAAAAATCACAAATGATCCTTGGTTGTTCTATCTTTCCAGCAAATAAGTGAAAGAAAGGTATTTTATTCAAGAGATATACTACAGTCAGATGGGAACACTGACTTCATTCTTGGTTCTGCAACTTTGGATCAAACATGAACCAACAAGACCCCCCAGGATTATGAAATGATGTTGGTAGATCCCAGTGAGCATGCACTGATGTCACAGAAAATGCCAGCACATTCCCAGTGGTGCTTTTGGTGGCAATTTCAGTAGAGACAGTCTTTTCCCGTGACCCTCTGCTAAGGGTTGAGGCACACAGGCAAAGTTATGTGCAGGAATTTGTGTTGTGTCTGCACATGCATTATCTTTTTTACCTGGTACCTCTGCTATGCACTGTCCTTGAAAACAAGTTCTAATATAAGTATTAGCAAAATAACACCTGGAACTGTATGGATTTTTGAGACAATTTTCTGTAGGGAATTTACAATTAATCTACCATCTTTTCCCATGTGTAGAATAGAAATCAAGCTTTTTAAATTCATATAGGTTTTGTTAAGATTTAGCCCAGGAGAGATTGGGAAGTGCTCAGATATTTTGATGATAAGAACCATCTAAGTTCAAAAGCAGGCTTTTTGGAACCCATTTCTGATTCTTACTGTACAGAAAAAGTGTTTGGTCTGCCAGCATCTCTAACAATTTACCACCCAAATGTACTGTGCAACTCAAATTTCTTTAAAAACTTCTTTCCATGAGTTTGTGCAGGAATTCATGCAGCTGTCGCCCACTCAACTGTCCTAGATGTCATTTGTCCACCTTTTTTCACCTCTCCAAGAGTGAACACAGCATGCATGGTGGGGGCAAGGCTATCACAAAAGCATGAAGCAGCAGATCAACAGGGCAGAGGTGCTGGAGGAAGGGGAGAACTGGCAGCAATGTAGACCTGTTATTATATCTGCTTCCCAAGACAATCATTTGTTACAAATGCTTTGAGTAAGAGTCTGCATCTACCAGGGCCACATGGGAAAAACATTCAAAACAAAGTGTGGGAGTCCATTGCCAGAGCAGCTTGTGGAGATGATGTCTCTGGACAGACCATTATATCAGCAATGCAGAGTTACCCAGAACATAGGTGGTCACCATTAAAATGTTTGCAAATATCTTTTTAACTTAAATCTCTGTTTGGCTCTCATGAGTATTTTATTTGAAGAAAGGAACTAAAAAGCTCTCATGATCTCTCAAAACAATGTTCACTTTCTGACTTTTCCTATAAGAGCTACTAATACAGTGGATTCCTGAAACACATGAGAACTCCTGACAATTTGAATAGCCTGCAGTGATTGTAAAATCACAAGCTTGAGGAATTAACAAGTGCTTTAGAAAGTTCTTGGATATGCATCTGAAGATTAGATTCAATATGGGATTTGGCTTGGTATGCCTAATCAGGAGTTGAATTAAGTCAGAGCTTAATTCTTATGAAATCCAACCATGCTGGGCAATGTCTTACAAGAAGAGCTACACCAGGAGCTAATGGCCATGTGCAAGTGTGGAATCTGATCTCACAGCAAACCCATGAAGGAGATGCAAAAACTAGGAATTAATTCCCAAGTTTGGGCCAAGATCTGTGGGAACAGGGTGTGTTGGTTCCACTGATCTTAGCTCCTGAGGAACTGGGTAGTCTACAGACAAGGTCTCTCTGGGAGACAAAGTTCAGATTGCCTTTTCCAGTGACCAATTCTGATACCTCATGGATGTCTCTCAGAGTAGAAATTCCTGAATACAGGGGAACTGGGCTAACTCTACCACTGTGTTAAGGATAGGAAAGCATGGTGCTCCACTGAAGCTAATATGCCCTGCTAGAGGCACTACTATGCTAAGCAATGAAGATGGTTGACATAGAGACACTCCATGCAGCATACCCCCATCTCCATATGATATAGCTCAGGGCCACAGATCTATGCGAACCTAGGCCATGAAAGCCATCTGGCTACATTTATGCTGTGCCATATCAAGGCTAAGAAGTCCTGCGGAAAGGCTGGATCTGGCTGCCTCCATCTGGGGAACTACTACAGTCATTGCTAGCTTGGGGATTTTTATACTACCTTCTATTGCACTATATGTATGTGCTTTTTGAAGCAAGGCTAGGTAGTCCAAGTATGGCACTGTGATAATTCAGCCACACTGTTTCAGGACCTGAACTGCAATCTCCACCCAGTGCTGCCCCTGGACATACCACCACTGTGCAATGCAGACCTGCCCTCCCAAACTCCTCATTCATGGTCCTACAAGGTGAATAAAGGAACTGATTTAAAACTATTCCATATCTATGCATTCTGCATAGGTAGGTAAAGCTCTCTGCACTGACAGAAATGTTAACGCTCATATTTCTGCTGTTGCTGGCATTATTTAAGACCTTGTGTTTACCTACACTGTATTTCAGCTCCTCAGCAACCAATTAAAAAAAAAGTGTCAAGAGGTTCCATTTCTGAAGGAACAAAGTTATGGAAGTAAAATTTCAATAGAATTATCACCCCAAAAGTTTTGCCTGGGAAAAAGAAGTAATTAGTAAGTTTGAGCAATATATCGTTTGCCCAGTTTCCTGTCACATGATATTTATTAACTTCAAAATATCTCCCCCTAGGAAAACTTTCAAAGCTGACACCTTCATGCGTCTCAGAGAAGGGAATGTGAAAATGCACTGAGCCTTATGTCACTTGCTCCCTAAACACTGCTCCAGTACAACTTTTGAGTGTAATCTTATCAATCTTCTTTCATGTCATCCTTACACTGGTTTAAGCCCTTGTCTTTAAGGTACTCCTGATTAAAGCAATGTAAATGAGCATTCAGCAAGATCTAAGGATTTTCACATGTGATACACTCTTAACATTCATTTAGTAATGAAGAATTAAATCAAAGAGGGATTTGGTAGGAAGTAGACACAAAAAGGAAGCTCAGTAATGATCCCTTCTACCGTCCACTTCATTAATGTTGTATATGAATTGATATATATGCATAAACCACTGCTCACAGTCTGCTTACCGTGCCTCCAGACATCTCATGAAGAAATGCCATTAGCAATTCCTTTGCATGCACAGGACCCTAATAAATTATCTACCTGTGAAGGAGACCTGGGAACAAAGCTATGTGCAAAGATCAGAGGAGTGGATCCCAGCTTTCTAACTGAACAGAAATTTCTGGGGAAACAAAAATCAAGGCAATGCTCCTAGGATTCATCTAGAAACCCAGAGAATCCAGTGCCTGCTTAGAAGACTTCAGCACTGCCGCCTATACACTTCATGTCTAAACTCTGCAGCCTGTTTATATGCAAAGATCCTATTCAGGTAAAAAACCACCACCACCACCACCACCAAAGGATCAAATTAATGAAGTCCAAGGGAAATGTGATTAGTAAAAATCACAGTCTATCAACTTGACTATTTTGTGAAATTATTTTCCACTTACAAGCCCTATGAAAGTCATAGAGGTGGACAAGCCACAAAAGGTGGAAACAGGCTTCAATCTGGCTTACACCTATTAAAATGGCAAAGATGAATCAGATATGAGTGCAGAAAATGAAAAAAAGAGGGGATTAGTGAATCTGAGACCTCTACATTCAACTCATATGCATTGGTACAACTCTAGTGACTGGACTGGGTGACATTACTTCACAACCATACATGAGATTTAGCTTCATGTTTTATGTCTATCTTCTTTCCAGCTTCCAACATCAAAACAAAAAAAAAGAAAAATTAGCATGCCAACACACAATTTCTCAGTGTAAAGGTCAACATTGTATTTGGCTATGAATGTGTGGAAGTGCTCAGTGTCAGTAAATAATATCTTTCACCTATTCTGCAATATGACAGCAGAGAAGTTTGCTGCATAAAATAGTAAACTATTGGAGACTGGCATTTTGCACACAAAAATTCATGAGGGAAAAGTTGTTTACAAATACAAGTATGATAGAGCTTTATGTCTTTACTACAGTTCATCCATCTTTCTTCTTGGCACATATTTATTAAAACGTCAAAGGAAGATTCGCCTCAGAGGCATGAGGCACTTAACTGAGATGTCTAGGGAAAATGTGGAGATACACTAGCGTCCCCATGTGATCAGTGAAGAAGGAAAGAAATGGCTTTTGGAGATCAGATACGGTATGTATTGAGGAAACTTGAGGCCATTAACCTCCCCATGTGGACACCCTGGCGAGGCAGGCAGCCTCAGACCCACCAGACTTCCACTCTCTGCTCCAGCCCTCCAAGCAATGCTGTGCACTGCAGGAATGGAGATGATGGCCTGCAGAAGTGACAGACACAAGCACTTTTTGGTTAACAGGTTACTTGCGTGGTGGCTGTAATACGCTCCACGGAAAAGAAGCATGCATTTCAGTGTGTGGAGGGCACTGAGAAGAAAAGGTCTGGCCAGAGTTACAGCTCATAGGGCTTCAGAGGCTCTGAGCAGAAGGTGCAGGGAGGGCTCTTTTTTGTCTGGGATTCCCCCTTGGCCACAGGAAATGTCCAGACAGAGATTTCAATTGGTGAGATCCAACACTAGGAGAGCTGATGCCGCACCTAAGCCAATATTTGGAGAAGGCCTGGCTGGAGCAGCTCTGTGAGGTGCTGTTCCTCTTCCACATGAGCACATGCTGCCCCCCAGCAGGGCTAATGAGGCAATGGCATCTTTACTTCCTCCTCAAGCATGAAGTTATTCTAATTTGGGTCAAATTCCAATAGTAAAGTGATGGATCTATTCAGGACATGATCCATCATTTTGGGCTCATACAGATCTTGCAGAAAGTCCCTGGGACTCGTGATCTGCAGATTTGTTTTATCACAGTTCAGCTGTTCGCCTCCAAGCACACTGACTTTTGTGATAATAAATAAATCAGATTTTTCTTTTCCTTCTATAAGTTAAAAAAAAAAAATCCTTCAGTTCCAAATGTTGAAATATCTTAGATTTCAGTAAAACTGGAAAAGCATACTATTAAAGGCAAACCTGAAATATTAGCTATTTGGCTGTGATGCTAGGTTTGGATACTCTGTATGGGAAACAGTGCAACTAAAATGCAAACTATTAATCATATAATAGGGTTCCTTTCCTTGAGTTTCAGAGATCTTCCGGATACTACATGGAGAGTTAGTGATTTTTAGTTCATTCTGGTGCAGTATTCCCCCTTCTACACCTATTCTTTAAAGTTTTAAACACCAGCTGGAGATATAGATGTCATCAGAGCAGCAATCTATAGGAAACCTATCTAAACATTAATAATTAAATAAAACTCGTATAAGTGCCTCAGAAGCTACACGAAAAAGCAGTTATACAGAGAGGAAGGAAACTTATGTGATATCAATCAGATATGGGCTAGATGGGATAGCTGATACCACTGCCGGTTCTGTTTCTTTTCAAAGCTCTCATGTATAAGGAGCTGTGAATTATCATTCCCTTCCATCTTAGCATTTTACAGATTTTAGAAATGCTGCTGCTACAGCACTGTGACCAAAGAAAAGAAAAGCATGTTTGAAAGTGCTAAATGCTGTGCTCTTTCCCAAGTGAAATATTAAGTCTCAGCATCCCTTACTCATATGTCTCTTCCTAGCCCCATAAAATATTTACTGTTCAAATAAAAATGTTGCTCTGGCTTGACCTCAGTTCTCCACTTTTTCATGCTGATGCAGATCATCTGAGAGATATGGCAACACCCTATAGGCATGCTGTGGCTATGCCAAAGGAACACAATTCATGCTGCAAGTCATTCAATTCCTAGGTGTTCAAGCACTAAAGCACTGCTTCTAATTCCATGATCAGATAAGGTTTTACAGCGAGTGCTTGCTTTATTTGGTGCAAATGAAGCAGTGCTCAATGAGTAGTCATTCCATTTTTAATCTTATCCTCATTATAAAATGTTTGGCATGGGCTTGTTTCACTGAAAGGAAATTCAAACTTTGTTCTGAAGACAAAACTATTCACTTCTTATTGATGCCTTTTATTACCAGTATGTTAGGATTCACAAACACTAACTGATCTTCACAAAATACCTGTGACAGAAGAAAATATGATTATGTGTGATCTCTAGATGACGGAAAATTAAGCACAGATAATTAAGGTAAAAATATCTGTGACTCTTGGGTGCCCAAAGCACATCTGTCAGTTGACAAGTTCCCTTATGGTGCTCAGCTCTCTGGTTCAAAAATCTGATCATGATGGCTTGTGGGTTCTTCAAAACTCTGAGAGTAAAACTCTTGCTATCATGGATTTGGCACTTTACACAGGAGGGACTATGCTCAAATTCTGAGAAAAGGAGGATTGTTGCATCAGGTCCATCGTGAATAATTAAAAGGAAATTTAATGCAGTGCAACCCAAAGGCTAACACAGAAATAATGAGGTAAGGGAAGATGGTCTTTTTAAAAAGCTGCATGAGAAAATGCAGAAGGCAAAGGCTAATAGACGTAACAGCGGTAGACAGGCTCAGATGTTGAATTGTGGTATATGTGGTGTGCTAAAAGCTGCATATCACACTGGCTTGTGCAATCATCCAGGCATGACTCAGTCACTCCCACCTGAGCACTGTCATTGCAGGACACCAGAGATTCACAGGGGCCTGTAATAACAATTCTGTTTTCCTTTAGTCATGCCCTACTTTCTTTTTTATTTCTATTTTCAGAAATCTAGTGCATAATATTTCACATTGCAAATTCAAATCTACATTCAGGTAAGATCCTCCTCTAATATGAAGGTATTCAGAACAAGGAATGAAACCGTGGTACCAGTGAAATCAGTGGAAATATTTAAATCTAATTCCAAATAGGATTTTATGCCATTTTATGGGATTGCCCTTGTGAAACTCCACATGTGAGCAGCTAATTGGTGAAAGACCCCTCTCTGAACAACACAAAAAATAAATGAAGACTGTAAAAGGAAGTTCTGTTAGGCTTGGGAGAATAAAAAGATTTTTTTAATAATTTCCTCTTTTGAAAGAAAATATAACTATAATAATAATTGCAACCTTTTTGTATTATTTTTCCAGTTATTTGAATGGTTTCCTTTAACTCAAAATATATTAAGTTCAAATGCTCAAACATTTGCCAGCTTTTACTCCACTGCTATGGTATTTTCAATCCTAATAATTTAAATTCACAGTGTTTTGTCTGGACTTGCAAATAATCTAATTAGTGAAACACAGACAGTCTTGGTGACTTACATAACTTAGCAACCATCCTCAGTTCTAAAGTTCAGCTATTCACAGCGAATTACTCACGAGGTATTGACATGGAAAACTTGTTTCGAAGGCGCACATCAGTCATTTCAGCCACCCAATCTCAGCACCTCACAGTCACCTCCTAACAGAAGTGGGCACAATTAGACCTATTGTTCGTTATAAATTATTCGCTCAGCTCTACACTCGCTAATCTAATGTCAGTTGCTGTTTATGCGTGAAAGGAGGAAGAAATTGCGCTTTGTAGACTGCCTAGCTTCAGACATCGCACACTATTTGTCGTGAT